>NW_015092476.1:472662-625907 GCF_001431845.1 Calidris pugnax
ATATATTTATTTTTTTTTTTTTTGGAGGGGGTAGGGTGGGCAGAGGGGGTTGGTGTTGGTGTGGGATGTGGATGCTGGGAGCAGGCAGGGAGGATTCCCGCGGCGTTCAGCCCCGGCTGGGGAGAGCCTCCTCCCCGGCACCGCGCCGTCCGCTTTGACACAGCTGTGCGGTCACATTTTGATCAGTGTTGATAGCTTATGAATTCCAAAATTGACAAAATTTACAGAAAAATGAGGATAATCCATCTTCCTTAGCAGCCTGTCAGGAGCTGGCTATACTTCATAATCTTCAATTACAGATGCTATTTTCAGACATTTACATGCAGATATTAGAACAAAATGAAAATGAGAAACAAAGAGCGAATGGAAATGCAGCTATTTATATGTATAAAAGGAAAACAACAGGTAAATTCTAGGCATTTAGATTGGATTTGGGGGTCCCTTCGGAAAATCTGAGAGCGGCTGCATCCGCTCATGGGCGGCACCGTGGAAATGTAGGACGTCGTGTGCTGTTTCCCACATGCAGATAATCTGAAGATTGGGTCAAAAACAGGTCAGTTATTCTGAAGTGTGAGGGTAAATGCGTTCATGGCAGGGTGCGCTGGATAATTCCCGCTGCCTTCACAGGAACCTCTAGGGATGCGCACAGTTCTAATTGGATTTGGGCTAAGACAAAGCCCAGCTGTTAATTTTTTAAAAACATACATGTTTTGTGAAAGGGAGATTCAGAAATACTCTGTTTAAACCGACAGAAAAGTATTGCGCCTCTGAAACCAAACTTCCGTGCCCCGTGAGATTGCAAAGAGCCCAATGTTGCTGAAAACAAAGAGAAACTGGGCTTTGTCCCCAGTTTAGCTGTGTAAATGGCTTTTGCTCTAGAGCAGGGTTGGTTTTGGTGGCCATGGAAGGAATGTGAGGGGTGGCTGGCGACAGCGAGGCTGTGATAGATGTATTGGATAGATATGGGATGCCTTCCCCGACCAGACCCGGGGCGGCTGAGGAGGAGGGCGTTGGGGTGGATTCTCCATTCCCATAAAATCGCAGGCAGAGCAGCACCAGAGCACTTGCAGCTGCGCGGGACGCTGGGTTCCTGGAAGCCTGGGGAGATTAATTAGCGCTGCTTTGGATTAAGCTCTCCCAACCATATCTAATGTTACAAATTTCTTCCCTTTGTCAGGCTGGGGTGGGGATTTCTGTGGACAGCCTGCCTGGCGAGCAGCACATCTGCCTTTATTTATTAATTTTGAAGTATTATAATGCAATGACGTGTAGATATTGGGTATGAGGTCAGGTTTGTAGCTGCCCCGTGGGATGAGCAGGGGCTTTGGTGGTGACGGTGACTTGGGAGAGAACACCGTGCCTTTGGGAGACATCAAATTAACACCTGGATGGCTTAAAAGAGGAGAAGCATTATTTCTGGTGTCTCTCTGTGCCATGGCCGTTGTGCTGGCCCGGTGGCCTGGGCAGGAGGACGTGGTGTGAGCCACAGGAGCACGGCCATGTCCTGGAGCCCCAAGCTGGCACGTTGCTCTGAGGGTCTGAGTCCATCCTGCTGCTGCTGCTGCTGCTGCTGAGCATCCCGAGTGACATGAGACATCACTCACTGCCTGATGGGTGTTTTGTGGGGGGATTTGGGAAAATAAGCAGATGCTCTGATGCAGGGCTGGAGCCCCTCTGCTGTGGGGACAGGCCTGGAGAAGAGAAGGCTCCGGGGAGACCTCAGAGCCCCTTCCAGTCCCTCAAGGGGCTCCAGGAAAGCTGGGGAGGGACTCTGGATGAGGGAGGGGAGCCCTAGGAGGAGGGGGAAGGGTTTGACCCTGAAAGAGGGGAGATGGAGCTGAGCTGTGGGGAAGAACTTGTTTGGTGTGAGGGTGGTGAGAGCCTGGCCCAGGTTGCCCCGAGAAGCTGTGGCTGCCCCATCCCTGGAGGGGTTGAAGGGCAGGTTGGAGGGGGCTTGGAGCAGCCTGGTGTGGTGGGAGGTGTCCCTGCCCAGGGCAGGGGGTGGCTCTGGATGGGCTTTAAGGTCTCTTCATACCTGAACAATTCTATGATTCTATGCAAAAAGCGACACATGTGAGCCCCAATGGGGACCATCTGGCTCCGTGCGATGGCCACTTACCTCGTGCAGTGAACACTTCTTTTCTGTCTTTGCTTGGAGTGGTCTCTGGAGAAGGGTGAGGGGTCTGCACCCCCCAAAAGGGGCAGGACAGACTGGGGGGTGCATTTGTCTGGCTCATCCCAGCCCATGGGACCTCCCTGAGGTCCCACACCAGCATCTAGAACCAGGCTGTTTTAGGGAATGGTCTTGCTCCCCGAGAACAAGTGTGTCCATCTTTGTGCATTCGTCTTTGCTGGCCACTTCAGGATAAAATTCCAGGTAAATCTCAGAAAGAAAACTGCTGTACGTGTAGGGGGAGGTTGACCTTTCGGTGGGTTATGGTCAGGCTTCTTCTGTAGGAAAAGCACAGGATGAAGGTGGTGATGGGCAGTCTCTCCACGCCACTGTAGTGCCGCAGGAGACAGTGGAGTCCCTGGCACACTGTGTAAATTGTTTGAAAATGGTACCAAAATGCTCCTGCACCCTCCATCTGCCCATCACCTCCCCCGACCCAGGAAGGGGTCATATTTAGAATTAAAGCCTTTAATTCTAAAGTAAAGGCTGACCTTGCTGCGCCTGTGAGGGGGTGATCTGCTGCCCATGGGTGCCTGGAGACCACCCCTTTTCTCCCCACGGTGCCCAGGTCGTGTCTGCCTGAGCTGAGCGGGATGGGGCAGGGGGGACACATGAGACCCCCTCTTGCCCCTCCATCCATTTTGTCCTTCTCGGGTCTCTCCTTTTATATTTTCCTCCTCTCATGTCTCTGTGTTTTCTCTCCTCCATGCTATGGCAGTGGTGCTCCATGCTGATGAGACAGTGCGTGGTACAACCGCAGGCGGTCATTTTTCAGGTAAATTCCAGGGTACTGAACGCCCGACTCTTGCTTTTTCACCTACCGGGCAGCAGGTCGGGCTTCCCGCTGTGCAGGGAGGGACCCCTGACCATGCCTGGCCATCCCAGGCTGTTCCTGGCTGGTGGTGGTGCCTTCTCACTGGCAGAGGAGCCACATCCGAGATCTTTCTCCTGTCCCCGAGCAGCTGGGGAGGGTCAGCAAGAGGGTCTTGATGGGGCTTCTAGTTGAGGGTGCCAGGAGCATCAATTGTGGTCAGTGTGTGGTTGGTGTGGCTGCTGGTGGCCGATCTCTGGTGGCCCCAAGGAGTGATATGGACACGGTTTTATCATGAGAACAGGGAAGTGGCATGAAAATTCCTGAAAATCCCACTATTCTTGCCCCTGAGAAGGGTAGCTGGGCCATTGCAGAAGAGGCAAAGCTCCCGTGTGCTGTGAGCTAATGTGACCAATTTGGACCCTAAATCTCCATTTGGCTCCCATGGCTCCGTCTCCTGGAGCCCGGAGTGGTGCTGCCCAGCTGTGGCTCTGCCTCCCCAGCTGGAATGCTCCCAGTCCCTCCTGGTCCTGTGGTGGTGCTGCTGTTGGCAGGGGTACCGTGCTGCTGTGCATCGCTCCATCTCCCTGCGGTGACCACGGAGTTTGGGGGTGCCACCATCCCATCCCTGGTGGGGCGTGCTACGCTCTGGTAACTGCTGGTTCCAACATGGAATCTGGCTAACACCTCATGGCTTAAAGGTCCAAGCTTGCTTTTGGTGGAGGTGGTGCTTCCAGATCATTATGGTTCAGAGGTGAGACATGGTTCCTGCTCCCTTCGGCCAGTTCTTTGGACCCCAGAAAGCCAGCGAGGTACCCTGTTGTGGTATCCGTAGCCATCTGTAGCCATCTCTGGACTCCTGTGTCTGGGGCAGGGGCTTGGATTGGCCCCGGCTGGGTTTGTGTGAGGAGGGGCAGCACCAGGAGCCACTTCTGCCTTATGGGGTTTGGATGCGTCCTTCATGCCCAGCCCTGCTGCTGGCCCAGCCTGTGGCACAGCTGGATGCGGCTTCCCAAATGGCCAGTGGCCGGCTTACTTTGGGGGCTGGAAAGCCACATTCACATGTGGCTTGCTGTGGGAAGATACAGAGATCTTCTAGCCTGGGTACGGTGTGGTTATGGCTTCCCCAGAGCAGCTGGGGAGAAATTCAACGTCCTCACCCAGGGACTGGTGCGTGCTCTTCTCCAGACATCAGAAATACCAAACAGCAGCACACAAGGACAGATTTTTCCTCTGCTGCGTTGCAGCCCCATCTCACGCCCCTCATGCATCATCAGCTGCCCAGGATGTCTCCACAGGGCTCCATCCCTCCTTCTTTTCCTCCGGTGTCTTGTCAGTTCAGGGCTTTGTGGTGCAAAAATCCCAGTGGTGCCACCTCATGTACCCGGTGCAGGGGGAAGGTGGGGTTGCTGGTGTGGGACAGTGTGGAGTGGTGTGGGAAAGCTGGAAAATGCACCTCAGTAGGACGTGGAATGAGGAGAAGGAGCTTTGGTTGCACTTGCGGGAATGAGAAAGGCTGGGGCCATCTCTAGGGTCCTACACAGAAGAGGAATGCTCAGTGGATGTCCTCCCCAAGGTGCAGAAGTGGGGCTGAGGCAGAGCTGTGGGTGTGCATGTCTTGGAGGTGGTGGTGGGAGAAGGGGGCTGGGAGTGTGAAGGCAAGTGAAACATGAGGGCACGGAGGGTGTCAGAGGAGGAATAAGTGGAAAGGGCTGAGGAATAGGATGAGTTTAATGCAAGGGTTAGTGAGGAATGTCCTTGCTGAGAATCCTTCAGTCCAGAGGACTCTGTAGTGCTGATCCGTGGGCCGGATGAAGGGACAAGGTGGCCAGCAGCTGGACACTGGCAAAAAGTCTATGGCACGCTCATCTGCAGGAGGTTTGTGAGTGGAATCCTCCAAGATGAGGAGGTGTCCTCCTGCTTCACGGGGATGGCATCCTCAAAAAAACCTGTGTATGAACACAGACCTGATAATGGGGGGTTATCCGTGTGAATTAACTTCTGTTTGAGTGAGGACTGAGCAACAGAGACACAAACAGATCTGTCTGACCTGAAGGACTGAGCTCATGGCAAGTACCAGATCATGTGCTGGGTTCTTGAACACTTCTGAGAAACTTGCCAGGAGGGAAAAAGACATGTTCACTCACTTTTTTTTTCCTTAAAAACAAAAAAATAAAAGAAAAAGGTTACCTTTTTCATTTGGTCACTCAAAAAAATCAAGGGTTCCTGGGTTCCCCTGCTTCGCTTCAGCTCTGCGTTGACTCAGTCTGCGGAAATACGGCAGGAATCGGCCCTGGGGTGATTGTTCTTCAGTTTGTCTGTTCCTATTGCTGTTCCTCACATGAAGCTGTCATCCTCCAGTTGTGATAGGGGTGATTATGGTCTCACAAATACGGGATTAAAACTTAAAGTGCAAATAGCAGCCAGGAAGGGGGAGTTTTGAAAGGAAACTTCCCAGTTTTGTGTGAATGATCCTGTCAATCAGAAATCACAGAAAAAGGCAAATGAAGATAAGCTTTCTGCCATGTACATGGAAGTCCTTCTGGACATATGGATTGGCCTCACCTGCTGTAGATTGCCGTTGCTGTATGGACTTTTATTGGGTTATAGGACAGAATAAATCTGATTTCTGAGGACCTGTGCTCATTTACTGTAGCTTTGGCTAATGAGATTTAACAATTCCTGTGAGGTGAGGGAGCATCCTTACACCAGTGAGGTGATCTGTTTTAGAATAGTTGGGATTTAGAAACAGTTGGCTACAAATCCATCCATGAAGCAAACACTTTTACTTACGTGCACTTTATTTATTGTGAGATGATGATTAAATGCAGCATTACTAAGAAAAGGGGGGAAATGGGACACCCAATCCCACCTGCTTGTTAGTGCGTGTTTCTTCAAGTGCCACCTCTGGAATAAGGAGATTTGGGATTAGCTGGCACAAACACCTTTCTCTAACAAGCAAGTAACTTGCACTCAGCAGTTACAGCCCTCAGTTACTCTGCAAAATTTCTTTTTTAATGAAAGCCTTGTTACATATTGATGAGTTTAGCTTTGGTTTTATAAAGCAAGCCCATTTTGCTTGGGCTTGCATTGGTGGTGGGCACAGACCCACTTATCAAGCATTTTGAGTGCTTAACAGCCCTGTGCAAATGGGTATTGCCCTCAAAACTGGCTGAACAAAGGATATTTGGGTTCTGTATTGCATTTACTTTTCGTCATACAGGCAGAAGCTCTTGAGCAGTAAATTTATTATTGCTAAAATGCCTTTTGTTTCTTCTCTCAGGCAACTGAGTACTCAGCCATGGCATCGTTAGCCGGTGGATTAGACGACATGAAGGCCAACATAACCAGCCCGACTTCTGCAGATCTGGGAGCAAGCGTCCCCGGGCCTCAGTCGTACCCCATTGTCACAGGTAAGAGGTTTCCCAGCGCCGATGAGCAGTGTGAGGTGTGTGTGTGTGTGTGTGTGTGTGTGTGTGTGTGTGTGTGTGTGTGTGTGTGTGTGTGTGTGTGTGTGTGCACACCGTAGGGTGATGCCCCTTATGGAGGAGTTGGGTCAGATGTGGAGTTGTTTGCTCAGAAAGTTTCTTTTTGGTGTGATTTTGTAGCGGCTCTGTTGAAACCCAGGTGCATGACTTGGATGTGTCAGTGGTGTTTGCTTGGAGCCATCGGATGAAGCATCCGTCCCTCTGGTCCAGAAGGGGACGTGGGCCTCCACCCCACCCTGCGTACCAACCAACACGCAGCCGGAAAGCAGAACGCTTGCCTCTGCTTTTGGACCTTTTCACTCATTTTTCGTAAAGGCGCCTGGCATGTTTGTGTGGATGGGGATTTTTATGACAGTTCAAACTAGACTGAATTTTGGATGCTTTTGGTTCCTATAAATGCACTTGTTTTATACCATTTCTGGAACTACAATTGTGCACTGGGGCTGAACATTTAAACAAAAAGCCAAGGTCGTTTTTTTTCAAGGAATGCTGCATCATCTGCATTTGTTCAGTGGGCGTAGCATGAGAGCTGAGGAACACCTAGAATTTGGTAAATGCTTTGGGTACGTAGTGATTTGGGACTGACCCCATCACTTGTTGAAGGAGGTTGTTGCCCAAATGGTAAAGAAAATTATGAAATTGTATCCTGAAGTAATTGTGAGAATCAGAAAAAAGGGATTTTAAATTTTAAGGCTCTATGTTTCCTATGTGTATTACCTCTGCATGTTACTTCTGTCCTCTTCTCTAACTTGTGCAGATTTCATCATTGAATTTTCTCTGTTTTGCCCAAGATTGGGCAAAAGTGATACTGTTTTTACTGTAGAATTATTGTATCTTGAAAGTGCCACAATCTCACCTAGCAGGCGAGCAGTTTGCCCCTTCCAGTCCCTCAAGGGGCTCCAGGAAATCTGGGGAGGGACTCTGGATGAGGGAGAGGAGCCGTAGGACAAGGGGGAAGGGTTTGACCCTGCAAGAGGGGAGATGGAGCTGAGCTGTGGGGAAGAACTTGTTTGGTGTGAGGGTGGTGAGAGCCTGGCCCAGGTTGCCCCGAGAAGCTGTGGCTGCCCCATCCCTGGAGGGGTTCAAGGGCAGGTTGGAGGGGTCTTGGAGCAGCCTGGTGTGGTGGGAGGTGTCCCTGCCCAGGGCAGGGGGTGGCACTGGATGGGCTTTAAGGTCCCTTTCGACCCAAACTATTCTGTGATTCTATGGTTCAGCAACGCTTATTCTTTTACACTGGTTTAAGCACTTGTGCTTCTTGGGTTACTTCTCCCATAGAGTGTGATGGGCTGTTTGATCACTTTTGTAAGAGCAAAACTGGCTGCAGACATGATGCTGCAGAGCTTGTTACAGATTTCATGTGGGTTCTCCCTGTGACATTACCTACACTTGAACAAAAGTTCCAAATATTAAATTTACTAGTTCTCATCAAAAACACGGAGCAGGCTTTATGAGTAGCAAGCCTAGAAAAAAACCTGCCATTGGTCTTAAATGTGACAGGGTGTGAGCTATAACAGAACATGTTTTACAAGGCAGTAGGTATTTATATCCTTAATTTGATATTGCTGTAGAGTTTTCTAACACCTGCATTCATAAAACTGAGATTTATACAAGCATATCAAAACCCTTTCAAAACCCATGGCTTTTGATATATTTTCAGAGAGGACCGTCTGACTGCTCTCCTCCCTTTTCCCTTCCTAACACCCGTAGCAATTGTTTTGTGCTGCTCATGCTCTGGGAGTGCCCAGAAGCCCCCAGTGTGATCTGAGTCCTATTGTTGGGGACATACCGTATGCCTGAGCTGTGCTTTCTGCCCAAAGTTTTCCTTTGGGACTGAGGGGATGTGCAGACTGCCCGGGGCAGCAGGATTTAAGCAGAAGCCATATTTTGCAATGTGTAAGACATCTATGTTATGGAGTAGTTGGTGATTCATTTCTTGCCACAGTTCCAGACGGGCTTCTCCATTTTCTCCCAAGAAGTAACTCACTTTTTCAGTCACACCTCTTTTCCCATGCATTTCCTTGGTGGGACAAGGGATTTGGAAAAAGAGACATATGTAGTCATCCTTTTTCACTTAGTAAGCAAAAGCTGCGTATTGCTATGGGCCTTTCATCTGTAGTAGGTATCACTGGAAATTGCAAGGAACTGGGCAATGATATGGAGTGGTGGCTGTGAGTGCGAGGTTCAATGGACGTTTTCCAGCACATCACGTACTCTGCCTTCTGGGAATGTTCTTGTTGTCTGTGGTCTGACCAAAGCTATGGTGAAATTCAGTGTTTTAGTGTTCCTAGTCTGGGGCTGGGGTGGGTGGTTGGGTTTAAGTGGCAGATAAAGCAGGGAACACCTGGAATAAGGTTAGGTTTGTGTCAACCCCACTTTGGTGGTCAGGGACTGACTCATGAGAGAAGTCCTGCCAGAGCCAGGTCCTGGACCTCAGTCCCTTGTGTTACAGGCAAGAGCCCAAGCCTCGCAGATCCATGGTGGCATGTCTCCTGCTAACTGCTCCTTGTTGGAGAAGAAATGGCCAACTTGAACTCCAGTCTTTTCTTGCGACTCAGAAAGTTTAATTTCTTCACCCCTTTTTTGCGTGTTTCCACTCTTTCCGGTTACAGGCAGGCCCTCCTGTGCTATGCCTAAGCAGGAGACTGAAAGCCTTGGGGGACAACTTGTTTTGGTAATTCTACCTACTGTGTCTTCAGCTGTAAAAGTGAGGGGTGGCTGGATAAAGCTCCACAGAATGTCCAAAGTCTCTGTCTGGTGGTGCTAATGGCTTGAGAGGTTGAACTCATGTCTCAGCTGACAATCCAGCTGTTTCAGAACAGCTTCACTGTCATGAGACCAAGAGCTGCTGAAAACACTGGCACGTGAGTTGTAGCATCCAGTGGAACCTGTTGGTGTTTGTATCAGGATCTCTTCTGGTGTGTGTGAAGCAGAGCTGTGAATGTGTGATTGCATGAAGCTTCAACAGAGAGAGGGTTTATTGGTGGGAGCAGGGCTGAAAAGCTGCATTTCTTGGGTTAAAGAACTTGAAATACAACATAGAGGGGTTTGAGTTAAGAACACTAATGTCCTTCTGATAGCTGGTGTCTTCTGTTTGAGCTTAATCTGTTTTTATGGGAAAGTCTGGAGACGTTTTCATAAGAGAAAGTGTGGAGACTTTCTGGGCTGCCATTTCTGAAGAGACCTAAGACTAGTTCATTTTGTCAGTCTTAAGTCTGTAAGACAGATCGTGAAAGCATTTAGTGCAAACAGAGCTGAGGTCAGAGGTCCTAATTGGGTTATGATCACAGTCTTTCATTGTTTGTGTTGCTAGGATGTGGTGTGGGCAGCAAAGCAGTGTTGAGGGAAAATCAAAAGATCTTCTGTGATCTGGTGGTAGAAAGAGTAAGATTTCTATTTCCTAGCAAGCTGGTAGATCAAAACATTTGGGATACTTTTTGAAGATGGGAGGATTGCTCAAACATTGGCATTCTTGCCAGCACTTGCTGCTAGAATATGTCTAAGGAAAAATTTAGCAACGGTTCTCAGTCCTGTTTCATCTGCCAACTCCGTTGTGTTATGGACCACCAGCCAAACCTCTGATTAGAGAACCACTCGATTTCTCTCCATCGTTTCTATGCCACATTAAATATTAAGTTTAAAAAAAACCCAGCACCCTTCCCTTAGCTCTTGCTGCCACGGTCCGTAGCTGCTCTCCCCATTTACAAGCCAATGACATGTGCCCAGCTCATTACTGCTGTTGTCAGCAGTTTCCAAGCAGCCGGTGATTGTTACTAATTACCTGCAGATGCATTTTCCCTGCTCTGGCCTGCTGATTGCAGTGTGGTGGGTATCGCTGTGAGAGGACAGAGCTGTGCTAAGCTGACACCTCCGCACGTCTCCGCAGATGGAGGGGCACACCAGCAGCCCTGGGGTGCAGGGTCAGGTCGCATCGGCAGAGCTGGGAGTGACCATCGGCCTCACCTGAGCCAGAGGACCCCCTTCCACTGCAGTGGGGTCGGATGTGAACTCCATGTCACACTGTTGAAAGAAGGAGTGCAGAGCAAAGCATTGGCAGTGGACTCTGGTTTTTTTCCTCTGGCAGATGTTGGAGTCAGGGAGCCTGGTCTCAGAATCATAGAATTGTAGAATGACTATGGCTGGAAGGGACCTTTCAGATCATGGAGTTGAACCATCAACCCACCACTGACAAACCCACCACTGACCCATGTCCCTCAGCACCACATCTGTCTGCTTTGAAATCCCTCCAGGGATGGCGACTCCACCACTGCCCTGGGCAGCCTCTGCCAAGGCTTCACAACCCTTTCCATGTAATAATGTTTCCTAATATTCATCCTAAACCTCTCCTGGCACAACCTGAGGCCATTTCCTCTTGTCCCATTGCCTGTTGCTTGGAAGAAGAGACAGACCCCCCTGGTTACACCCTCCTTTCAGGGAGCTGTAGAGAGCGACAAGGTTTCTCCTGAGTCTTCTCCCATGCTGGGACATCTCCATCACCTTTTGCTCACCTGCTTTTCCTGGTCACTGCCAGGGCCCTCTGAGATGCGTTGGGCTTCCATCCTGATGAGTGTGTCCTGAAGCTGTATGGATGTGGCTGCAGGACATTTCACAGCTCACACACCCATGCAGGGACAGACGAGACTCTTTCACGAATGGACAGGAGATCCCTGATCCTCCACACTCAGTCTTGTAACCACACCATGGAATGAGCGTCATCTTATGTGCTCCTTCATGGAGTCAGCCTTGGAGACCACGGTCCCGTAGACCCAAATGCACTGGATTTCCTGCATGTTTTGTGTGCACATCAGAGAGGCAAGAAGAAGCACAACAGAACCAGAAGCACAGTCTGTTCATCATCTGGAGGGCTGGGGAAGGAGAGACATTCTCAGTGGCAGTCAGAGTATCTGCTCGTGTTTGTGGACTTGGCCACCAGACACGATCGATCCCAGACTTTAGGCTGAACTGAAGGTGGAACAAGCGGGGTTGATGGATCTGGCTGAACGGACTCCTCTGCTCCTGGGAAGACCAGCAACACCTTAGATGTGGCGTATGATGCCAGGAAGTTATTTCTTCATAAGTGGCACTGCTCTGTGGCTCATGCGGGTAACAGGGATATGCTTAACCTTCTGTATTCCTGCATATTTTGTCAAATTTTTATAGTTAGGAAAAGAAAACACTAAAATGGGATAAATACCTGTCAAAAGACAATCCTTTCCTTGCTGCTGTTCTGCTGTAACGTACAGTCTTCAGCTGGCCTCTCTCAGTGTTTGTCCTTAGGAGTGCTTAGTCCACAGGAGAAGTCTGTTGCCTGATGCTTCATCCTGCTTTGCTCATCCCATCATGCCGTGACTGCAGTTTATGAGCCACCGTTTTGCCATGTTTTGTTGAACGGAATATATTGTTGGTCACTTCTGAAGTCAAGCATGAGACAGTGACAAGGTTGTCCCCGAGCCGTTCAGTGTCTGAAGCTGGTGTGGATTGTGATGCCTTCAACAGAAAGGAGGAAAAGAGCCACTTCTCTAGAATCCCAGGGTGATCTCTTGCCAGGATTAAACACTGGTCGTATATGGCTCAATGCAATCTAAACAAAATTCTTGGTCTTTAATGAGAAAACAAGTGCCATGTAGGATGCAGGTCACCTCCAGAAGAATGGGTACAGATCGGTTTCAACCTATGGATGGAAGATTCATTTGAATAACACAATGCGCCAGCCGTCGGGTGAAGGAGTCTGGAGATGCCTTCCCCTCTCCACAGACCAGACCTTAGGCATTCAGTTAGGACTAGAGATCTTACAACACTCTTGGTTGTGATACTCCTGATCAAAGGGTGCTTTGAGCTTCAGTCTCCAGCTGACTCCTGATTAGCGAGGGTCAAACACTTTTGGAGCTGATGCTAAAGAGGGCTGTTATGCAAGTGACAGGACCAGCAGATGCAGACCACATCAAATTGAGTTCTGAACATCTCCAAGGCAAACTACTTTAGGTGACCCTGCTCTGAGGAAGAGCTGGACTAGATGGGCTCCAGAGCTGCTTTCTTGCTTCAACTGCTTGGTGTTTCTGTGGTAGGCACAGTGCTTCCATGTTGCTGGGTAGGAGTCTTTGTCTCTCGGAAAGGATTGTGCCCATTTCATGGAGTGTGAAGGTACCACTGGTACCTTCTGAGGGTCTGTCTGTTCTGTGATGTGCTGG
The DNA here is from genome assembly GCF_001431845.1 of Calidris pugnax. Taxonomy (NCBI): domain Eukaryota; kingdom Metazoa; phylum Chordata; class Aves; order Charadriiformes; family Scolopacidae; genus Calidris; species Calidris pugnax. The sequence goes on from NW_015092476.1 coordinate 485,320, forward strand.
AAAGTGGGGTAGGTGGGGGTGGAAGCTTTCTCATCCATTTATTTTGCTCTGTCTGTACATATGTTTAAAGGAACATTCTTTACATACAAGAGAACATGGAAGAAAAGTTGAATGTTTTGCTTTCCCTTGTTTGTTTTGTGTGGTTTTGAGGTTTTTTCCCCCGTTTTTTTTTGTCCTTCCTCATCCCTGATTCTCAATCCACTAGGCAAAGATACCAGGCCTAAAAAGCTTTCCCTGGGATCCTTAGCCTGACCTAAACTCTCTGATGAACACTGTGAGGGCTGTGGGCCTCTGGAGAAGAGGGGACACAGGGGTTGTCTAAGCAGCTTTGGAATCCAACCTATTTCTTTTTATGGCTTTGGAAATGCGGTACCTTGGGGGTACATCGGAGAAATCAAGAGTTTAGTCTTAGTAAGAAGCTGCCGGAGTGGTGTGTGGTGAGGTGGGTACATCTGGGTAGGGTATTTAGTCAATGTTGATAGGTAAGATGGGAAATGGTCATGGGCTGAAGCCTTTGGTGAAGGTCCAGGTGGGCCCCAAAGGAAATGCTGTCTTCTTCACCATGTCTTGGCTGGACTCAGTTCTTGTCCCGCACCAGAACTGAGTCACCGCCTCTTTCCAGGGTTTCCTTCTCTTTGTTGTTGCCAAGCTGAAGGCAGAATTTTAACTGATAAATGGCACTCTTCTTTCTTCAACACCGGTCTGCTCTCTGGGACCAGTTATTTGATATGCCCTTTATGACCCATTTTTGATGATGATCTGTGACAACTAAGAGCTTATTTTGTCAAATGAAAACAATAAAGTGAAACTTAGAAGCAAAAATAGAGCTCCAAATACATGCCTTTGAGCAATACGTAGTGAAATAGGATTTTTCACTCTTTCTTGCACACCTGATGTTCACAGGGAAGACAACTATTATTCTAGAGATGCAAAAATATGGCACAGGGTCAATATTTCATTAACGTAAAGTGTGAAAGTCCATTTATTAATGCTGGAAAATGCATTGTGAAATCTCTGGTGGTGATTCCTCAGAGGGAAAGAGGATATTTATTTTAGTTTGTATATTGCTGGAGAAGAAAAAAAAAAGTAACTCAAAAACTTTGTATGTAGTTGATCCTGCAGTTGTAGTTTGTTTATTGTTGTGAATTTAGATCTAACCCCAGGTCTTGCTGACTGCAACGTTAGAGCCTGGTTTCGTTTAAAATGAAATGCCTTAAATGAATTTGCTATTTTACAGTGGAAGGCTTTTCACTAATTTCTCACCATTTAGGAGGTCAGTGGCTGGTCGTCCCTGTAGCAAGATCTCCAGGTGGAAAGGAGAAAGCACCTGCAGAAGGTGACCTATCATAGAATCGCAGAATTGCAGAGGGTGGCAGGGACCTCTAGAGACCATCCAGTCCTACCCCCTGCCAGAGCAGGGTCACCCACAGTAGGCGGGACAGGAACATGTCCAGGTGGGTTTTGAATGTCTCCAGAGAAGAAATCCCATTATTCCATGAATTTTTGGATGTAAAGTTAGGGTTCCTCATCAGAGGGTGCCTGTTTCTTTCATGTGACCATGGAGGGGAAGAGGAGCACGTAGCTTGGGTGAGATGGACCTGCCCCACAGAGGGGAAGGAGGGTCACATGAAGGTCCTGGAGGGAATCATGATCCAGCAGATGTTTGCTGAAATGTATATTGGTAAGTGACAGTTTTACAGCTGGTTTTGGTACCTGAATGAAAGGCTTTCAATTGTTTTGATTTCAAATTTAAAAAATATTTGCAGATTTTTAATGGAAAGTGATTTCAAAGAGAATAATTTCTATATCCCCTTCCAACTCTCTAAAATAAGAGTAATGAAACATTTCCACAATTCCTTCTTCCTTTCCCCTGCCTTTTTTTTTCCCTAAAATCAACACAGCTTTGAAGAAAGTAAAGAAAAGGTTTAGTTTTGTTGAAATTGCCTTTTCTTCTGGAAAAATGTTTTGAATTTTCGCATTGGCCAATTGTAATAGCAATAATAAAAAGTCTTCTTCTGAGGACGTTTTGGTTTGGTCATATAAACTGTCTCTACATGGAAATGTTGATCAGTGTTCAAACATTATCACCAAATTATACTTTAATTTCTGTGGGATTGTTTTGAAGTGGAAGTCGGTGTTGGTGGATGGTTTCTAGTGCAGCATAATGCTAGATTTACAGCTTAGTCTGTACATTTAGTAGATAAAAGTGCAGATGCATTTTCCAATAATCTATTCGTCACTCCCAATAGGGCCTGTCATGTTAAAGACTTGAAAAAAGGCCACATAAACTCCTGTGGAAAGGCAGCCAATCTGAAAAACAAAAGTGTCATTTTTAATGACAGGACAGAGTCTAACTGAAACACTGTTGAATTTTTTCCATTTTTATGAATTCTTATCTTGCCATTAAAAGAGAACAAGCACATTTGAGAAAGCAAACGAGGCCACTTGTACCCCACTAAGACCCAGGCTATTAACTGCCTCTTTTGATGATGTACAGCCTGACTCTGCTGGGAGTTTGGCTGTGGATTTAAATGTTGAATTTAACTATGGTAAACATGTTTTGGTGCAAAGCATGTATAATAATAATTTGCATTTACATAGCATCTTTTACTTAAGGATTTTGCAATCTCTAATTAATTAAATCTGTTTCCCCCTGCCCCCAGTACCGCTGTGGTATGGATAATAAATACAATTTTAAATGGAACAGCCATGGCAGGAGGATTAAGACAAGAGGGTTCTGGTGCGCCTGCACTGGTCCTGATTGTGGTGGGGCTGGGGCTTGTTCTGCAGACACCCTGAGCAGCCTCGTCCATGCCCACTCCGGGCCAAAACCCCTTGACAAAGGACCAGGCAACCAACGACTTCACATGAACATGTGGAAGATGCCTGGCCAATTCAGCAGTGACATCTCCCCTCAGTGTCCAGGTCCTGGGGACGCTGGCCCATGTCATGCCACCGCCGCAGGGCTGGCTTCAGGGCATCAACAGACGATTCGGTCCACAGACGGTGTTTATTGCTGCCAGAGAAATGCTGTAAATCTGCCGTGGATCTCCAAATTGGAAATAAAAAAAAGAAAAAAAAATAGAAAGGAAAACACTCCAGTTAGCATAAATGCTTCCTAAATTGCTTTTTTTGGCCTGCAACACTAGCAAAACATCTGAGAGTGTCTGTGCGAGCCTCCAAAATGTTATTTCCAGGTGGGTAGGGGGACAAATTGGCATCCGTGTGTATGCACGACACAAAAATAATGTAGTGGCAGTCTGAGTCAGGCTACAGATGTCATTTCTAGGACAAGGTAATTGTTTTGGTGACTGTGGTTGAAGGCACCCCCAAGCTCCCTACATGGCTGATGATAAGTGGCCTTAGTCGACCAAATATGAGTTAATTCTCATCTGACACTTGACTATTTGGGAGATTCTGTGTATTTACAGAGGGACAATGAGTTGTCAGACTGGCAGTTTGGGGAGTGAGTAGAGGGAATGCTCAAACAGACAATTTGAGGGCTGTGTTCTCCACTGGGTGGTGGGGAGTGTGCCACGGGGATGTCTGCCATCAGCTTGTGCCATCATACCAGCACCTAGAAATGGGAATGTGTCTTTTTTTAATAAAAAATGTGGGAGGACTCATGAAAGAAAAGCTGCAGTGTAAAGTGTTCCACGCTGGATGAGCACAAAGGCTGGAGGGGAAAGGGCTCGGAGGGGATTTCACTGAATTTCACTGAATTTCACCGAATTTCACTGAATTTCTAGAGTTGGAAGGGACCATAGAGATCATCTAGTCCAACTCCCCTGCTGAAGCAGCATTGCCGCGAGCTAGAGCATGAGACTCAGGAGCATCCAGGCGGGTCTTGAAAATCTCCAAGGAAGGGGACTCCACACCCTCCCTGGGCAGCCTGTCCCAGGGCTCTGTCACCCTCACCGTGAAGAAGTTTTTCCTCATATTTGAGTGGAACCTCTTATGTTCCAACTTGTGCCCGTTGCCCCTCGTCCTCTCACTGGGAACCACTGCAAAGAGTCTGGCTCCCTCCTCCTTCAACCCTCCCTTGAGATACTTGTAGGCGTTGATAAGGTCTCCCCTCAGCCTTCTCTTCTCCAGACTAAAGAGTCCCAGCTCTCTCAGTCTCTCCTCATAAGGGAGATGCTCCAATCCTTGAATCATCTTTGTAGCCCTACGCTGGATGAGCTACCTGGCTTCATGCCATGGTCTCCCGGAGGCCAGCAGAGACAGCATGGGGGTAGAGCTGAGACCATGGAGAGCTGGTGCTGGTGGAACTCCAACAGCTCCGTGCCACCAACAGCTCCTTGCTGTTCCCAGCTGGGATCTGACAGAGATGCCCATCACTGAGCTGGGGGAGAGAAAGGCAAAGGGTCCAGGTGTTTTAATGGTGTTGCAGCACCTTTTGGGAGAAGGGGAACATCTTCTGTTGCAGAATAGGAAGGAAAGCCCTTGCTTATTTTCCCTGATATCTTCTTCGAAAGAACTCCTCCTGAAGTTCTGGCCCTGGAAAATGCTGTGTTATCTATGAATAGAGATTTTACAAACCCATTTGGGGCTTTTTTTTTTTTTAATGGGCCATTTTTTCTTTTTGACATTGTTTTCCATCAGGCCCCAAATGTGTGAGTTTCAGGTTTTGACGTCATTTCTCATGAACTGTAAATGAAAAAAGAAAAAAAAATGAAAATGCAAAAAGCAAAATGCAGTAGAAAAAAAGAAAATGTCAATGGCATTTCTTCAAAATACAAGTTGCCTGGTTTTGAGCTGCTTGATGAAACTGGCAGATCCACCATCACTTGTGGAAATCCCGTGAGAATCTGCAGGGACAGGGACTGCCTGCGCTGCCACGGACTTGACACCTGACTTGGGATTTTCACATAGACGTTGCTGAAAAGTGAATTCAGTGAGGACATGAAAGGAGTGTTGGGGTCCCACTGGATTTTTCCTTTTCATCATACATTCTTTGCAACAATCTAAATTCCTTCAGCTCAGTCCTGTGATGACACTGATCTTTTTTGAGCGTTAACTCCTAAAAAAGGCTTGTGTGGCAGCAATATCCCTGTAAAAAGGGGGTTATCTCCTCCCCATCAGGTTTCATTTCTGGCAGTTGTGGCGCAGACCTGTGACCTCCCCAGAGGGGAGCATCCTCTGTGGTAAGGCTGGTCCTGGACCTTTGGGGCTTGTGGATCGGCAGGAGGGGAGCCGGTTTGGAAGAGTGTGGTGGGAAGGTAGATGGTGCTGCAGGAGTTGCAAAGTCCATAAGAGGCGGGGTGTATTGGGGGATGTGGATGAGACTCCCTTTGCCAGCAAATCTGTGTTTTGGTGATAAACAGTGGGCTTGATTTTGCTCGTTTTGTCCTTGCTAATATGGTAATCAAGGTGCAATATGTTCCCAGGCACTGATGTGGCCTTGAACAGGTCTGGAAGCTGTTCCTGCAGTCCTGAGCTGCCCTCACCAGACAGTCCAAGCAAACAACCTGAACGTCTCCGGGCCTGGCTTGGTCCCGAGCTGGTGCAGGGACAGCCAGGCTGGCAGTTTAGGTGCTGGATTCCAACAAAACATCTGATCTTGCCAAGCCAGGGCTTCCCCCAGCCCGTGGGAGAATTTCAGTGTAAAAATTTTTCCTAATATCCAATCTGAACCTCCCCTCAAGCAACTTGAGGCCATTTCATCTTGTCCCATGGCCTGTTCCTTGGGAGAAGAGACCGACCCCCCCTGGCTACAACCTCCTTTCAGGGAGTCGAAGAGAGTGAGAAGGTCTCCCCTCAGCCTCCTTTTCTCCAGGCTGAACACCCCCAGCTCCCTCAGCCTCTCCTCACAAGACTTGATTTCCAGACCCCTCGCCAGCTCCATCAACCTTTCTGGACATGCTCCAGCCTCTCAATGTCTTTCTTGGAGTAAGGGGCTCAAAACTGGACACAGCCCTCGAGGTGGGGTCTCACCAGTGCCCAGTACAGGAGGACAATCACTGCCCCAGTCCTGCTGGCCACACTTCCTGACACAGGCCAGGGTACTGTTGGCCTCCTTTGCAACCTGGACACACTGCTGGCTCATCTTTAGCCACTGTCAACCAACACCCCCAGGTCCTTTTCCACCAGGCAGCTCTCTGTGCAGATGGACTCCAGATGGATGGACTCTCTCTGGAGAGACAATGGACTCTGCAGTCAAAAGCTTGCACAGTGGCCACCATGTGGCTGAGGCCTGTGGCAGCCCTGGTCCACGGAAGGTGCAGTGCTCTGTGGTGGCCTCTGGCTGCCAGGATGCACAGGACCATGAGAGGTGCATCAGGTCCTGGGGAGGTGGGAGGAGGTGGGATCACCACCTCATGGCTCATCTCATGCTTGTCCAGTGTAGAAGGGTTCACTGCTGCTTAACGGGCTCGGGGCTGCATTGAGCGGCTCATTGCTCAGCGGACAAATTTTGTTTGTACTCTGTCTATTCCCCACCTGCAGGTCTCATCAGCCCAGATTTTAATGGGAGAAGCTCTTAAGTTCTTAATATATGAGCGGGATATTGGTGGGGCCCTCTGTGACATGGATAAAGTAGCTCAGTGACTCTCCATGGGGGTGTTACGAATGATGGATGGCTTTGGTACTGCAGCAGTGGTGGTGGAATCACCGGTGCCTTTGAGCATGGTGTGGACTCAGTAACACCTCAGCTGCTTGAGGTAGTGGTGGCTGAGGAGCAGGAGGTGGCCCTGATGGGACCCCGGCGCTGTGCCCTCTCCTACCCTTCATGCCTGGTCCACCACCCGCACTGGGCTCATCCCCTGAGTCTCATCTCCCTTCATCTGCGGCTCCTGGAAATGAACCCATCAGCTGTCCCAGCCTCCCCAGCAGCTCAGCTTCCCACCATGGCTGGCTTGTGGTGGGCAGCGGTGCCTGTCTTCGAGACTGACCCCTTGGACCCGGCACCTCGGCAGCACCAGGGCAGCGGGGAGTTGGTGGTGGCATCTGGCAGGGATGCAGGGCTGGATAGGGGTGGGGAGGCAGCCTGGCATCCCACCCCCCCTTCAGGGCACAGTCCTGGTCTCTCCTTCCGTGGACCCCTCAGGCTGGTAGGGATGCCCACAGCTTTGCTCAGCATCACCCCCCACCCTGCAGAGGCCGGCTCGGCCCCTGTCGTCAAAAGCGCTGTCCTGAAGGGACTCCTTTCTCTGACCTTTGTAATTATTCCTGTCGAATCTTTCTTCATGTTTTCTTTTAATTATTTTTCCCTTTCTTCTCTCCCTCTCTTCCCCCCACCCCCTCCCTAAAACTCCACCACTCCTCTCCAGTGTATTAAGGATGTGAGTGAAATTGATGGCTGGAATGTCTCAAGTCTTTATGATGATGAATGACTTTCACTGCCAAAGCTTTTATTGTCTGTGATTTGGGAAGAAGGGGAGCTGATTTATCGTGGCCGACTGTCATGCCATTTAATACAGTTATAAATCCTGACGCCATGATGGGCACCGTGGGCTAGGGACCTCCTCTGGCCACTCTCCCAACCCCCTTTTTTCCTCCCCACTTGTTCTCCTCAGCTGTGGTCCTTGGAGGGGAGTGGGCAGGGGGAGGTTTGCACCAGGAGCTCCCATGCTGAAGGTGACGGCCGAGGGCTGGGCAAGCCCTGAGCATCTCACTGGACTGGGCAGGCTCTTGGGGCTGATGGAGATGCCCCACAGACCAGACCAGGCACCACCACAGCATCCCATGGTGCCGGTGCCCCGCTGGTGGGGATGCTCTAGTCCCGCTTGAAGGCAGTGGAAGGGGAATCTCCCACTGTGGCTTGGGAGCAAAATCCCATCGTCCACTTTTTGTGAGCAGGAGCCCTCAGAAAGACATGTTGGTTAATGTCTAAATGTCCTAGTTGATTTTTTTGCTATGTTTTAGTGATCCCAGTGTAATGAGATGGGGCACCTCCAGTTTTTGCAGGCAGTAGTGGTGGTGGTGCTGCCTCCTACGGCTGATGCTGACATCGTTTGGCAAAACCTTCCAGTCCCTGGGTGTCAGGGAGGGACCATCAGCTGGTGCCAGGGTCCAGCCAGAGCTGGCTCATTGCCTCTGTGGCTACTTGGCCAAGTGCAGCCCATGGACCCCAGATGAACTGGTGTCCCCCCAAATGGTGGTGTCGGCTTTGGGGCAAGGGTGGCTGCCCAGTTTGGCCAGAAGAAGCAGCTGAGGTGGTTCTTGACACTTTCCATGAAGTAATCCATACATTTATTAGTATCTGAATGACCTGGTGCATCCGTTGAGCCATACATTTGACCACATTGTGGGAGACGCCACCTACGCACCGGGCAGGAAAGAGACAGGGCTTGGAAAGAGGAACTTGGTCCTGCTGGTTCACAGGGTAGAGGGAAAATGTAATTTTGCCTTAAAGTGGTTTCAAACGAGGTGTTTCAGGTTCTCTCCACCAAAGAAATAAAATATTTTGATCTTGACAATTAAAAATATTTTGACAGAAAAATACTGAAACTCAAATATCTTTTAGCATTTCCAAAGCTTCACTTTTCCCATCACATGCAATCCAGGTTAAATGCCTGATTTCAGCTTTCATCTTATTCCAGGATAAAAATACCATTATTGAAATACCAAAAAAATCACACCTGGGCTGTTGATCTGGACTTCGTTGAGCCCTTAATTAAGATGTTAAAATCTAGGGTGTAAATATTTTTCCTGTGAGGAGCAGAAAACTGCTGATGACACTAGCAATGATCCTTAGATTGGAAACGTCTCCATCTCAGATTAATTCCAGATGCAGATCATAAATATTGATTCTTGTGAGATAGAAGATTTCAGCATGGGTTTAATGTCTCCACAAAAGAGACCGGTGGAAGCTGTTGGCTTGCTTTTTTTTTCTCTCTGTGCTTATCTCATAAGCTGAACATCTGATTGCCAATATCCTCCCGGCTTCCCGACCCCAGATGCTCTGGGTGACGCTGGCCTGTGTCCATGCTCCTGTGGCTGCCTTGCACTGGGAGGTGTCTGTCTACATGGGAGTGGGTGGGATGGTGAAGACCCAACTCGTGTGGCATCTCACCAGCCCCTGGTGCCCCACTGCCACTGGGTGCTGCTGGCCATTGGGTGCCCTGTGCCAGCATGGACACGCTGTGGCACCAGGAGCAATGCCACCCCTGGCACATCCTCAATCTTTGGGATGGGAGTTGGTGAAAGGATTTTGAGGTTTGGAGCTTGCAGGCCTGCATGGCTCCTGGGATTCTCCTCCTGCTCTCACTGTTCCCAAAAGCCCTCTGGATGTCACTCCTCTCCTTTGCAAGGTGACTGAAAAGCCACATCCTCCTCCTTCTTCCCCCGGGGGTGGCCTGGTTTTGGTCCCACCCAGCTGCTGCCAAACCTTCTGCTGGCTCTCCCCCAGCTCCCACGGGACCATGAAGTCCCTTCCCCACCAGCATCATCCCAGCCCCACAGGTCACAGCAGGGACCCGGGGCTTAGTAGACCCCCAGCACAGGCTTGCTGGACTCCTGAGACTCTTCCTGGTCTCCCATACGCAGCCCTCAGACCTGGGGACAGTGAGCCTTAGCTACTGGGCTGGCAGGAGGTGGGCTGCCCTGCCTGCTGCTCCTTGCTGGAGATGCTCCAGAGTGACACTGGTACCAGCCCAGCCTTTTTGGGCTGGTGTCGCCCTGGTAGTGGTTGCCTGTCTCGCAGCAGCAGTAGTACCAGGTGGCAGCAGACCATGGTGGCTGCCACTGTCCTTGGATGTTCTTCAGGGACCTCCATGGTGGTGGAGGCTGGTGGAGAGGCCATCACCGTGTCTTTCCTCGAGCCCTGCCGTGGTGCCAGGGGAGGTGGCCCAAGGGTTTCCCTAGTACATCTTGCACATCTCTGTCCAAATGAAGGACGCACTCCCCTGTGAGCAGCTCCTCATCCTCAGGAGCCAGACTGAAGGCTTTGGAACCAGGAAGGGAACTGGAGAACAGAGAACTACCCACTCTCCTCAGGGCTTGCTTTGAGAGGTTAATAAAAGGTGTCCCTTTTATTAACTGCTAAATATTTGCCACAGAGGCATGAAGCTGCAGAGTGGGTTGAAGAGGTGCTGGATTTTCATTTCTGGAGGAGGGAGAACTTGGAGGCAAGCCACCTCTCCCCACGCGTATCCATGCACAGGTTCCAGGATCATCCAAGGCTCCACAGTAAAATGCTGACAATGCTCTTGTTTTCACCCTGTAGCTCATAGAGCTTTTTTTCCCTTGTAGCCCCAGTGTTTGGAGTCCTGTCACAGCAAAAGGAGGTTTTAATTCTTCACAAACCCACAGAAGCTTTCCAGTCCTTTTGGTTACAAAGAGAGGCTAAAAAATAGCTTCTGGCTGTATCCAGAAATTCCAACACTGGAAAAGAAACGAAAGGAAACAGTATTTTATTTAATCATCTTGTGATAATTCTGTTGATGTCATGTTTTTTGCAGTGCACCAGGCAGGTAGCTCTGCATAGGCAGGAACATGGATTCCGTGGGGCCACAAACTTCTCCCGCTGCTGGTCCTCCTGCTCATCCTGCGGCTTTCCCGCAGCACGGTGATTGCTGTAGAGAGAGTCTCACGGAGCCCGCTGCGCCTCTCTTATAAGAAGTATTGCTGTGCAGCAGAAAGGAAACAACAATAAAGGGAATATGTTGCTTCTGCATGCGTTAAGAGCACTGATCAAACCACATGAGATCCCATTTCAGACATAATGTGCATTGGAGGGCAAAATTAGATTGAGAAGTAAATGGAGCCTAAAATTTCCATAGCTTTATTCGTCAGAAAGCTGTTTCATTGCGTGGTTTAATTCTCCTCGTTCTTTCATTCATTGCATGTAGCGTGCTGGCTGGAGTACATTTTAGAAATAATGGGATGAAAAACCCCCATCTTTAATTTGGCAGCGGTGGTGAGGTGTGTAAGGGCTGTTCAGACCTGAGATGCGAGGGGAGATGAAATGCAGGAGCATGTTACCCAGCAGCAGAAAAACAGCCAGGATGGCACTTTCTGCATTTTAGCAGGAAGCAGTGTTCTGTTTAGGGATTTTTTTTTTTTTTTGGACTTTTCTTTTGGGTTCTGGTGCATTTATTTAAGCTCTGAACTATTTGAAGTTGGTTTTATTATTCCTGTTTTAATGTAAAGTTTCATTTCCTTCCTGCTTGTGAAATACACTGCACGATGAGCTGCACTTGTCCGAAAAATAATATTTTCTAGGCTAAAATCTGCCATGGTGGTAAGCCCATTATTTTTATGTGAGATTTCTTCTCTCTCCCCGTTTAACACGTTCGTTTGACAGGAGGAGGCTAACTGGTCTCTCAGATAAGTAGACACATGGGGTTTTTTGCCTTTGAAGGCAGCACTTGATGTCATTTCCAAATGAAGGCAGGTTGCCGAACGGAGCGCTGGGTCTGCAGCGAATCCCTTTTGGAAGAAAGGGGGCTGTAGGTGGGTGTAATTAGTGGCAGTGGCTCCACCAGAGCCGGAGAAGCCCACCCGTGTCTCTGTGCTGGGCTCACCTCTGCACACCCGTCTGTCTGTCCCTCCAGGCTGCCTCTGCCAGGTCACTTTTCCTTCGGAGCCCGTGGAAGCTGATGCTTGGCTTCCTTCACACGGCTTCATCAGTTCCCAGGTGCTAATTGTTGTCAGTTTTGCCACTTCCCCCTTGCATCGTGAGCCCTGGAAATGCAGATGGGGAAATGTGCCCACCAGAAAAATGCCCATTTCAGGCTGCTTTCGGCAACGTCTCTGTCCCCTCCTCACTGTCACCTGGCACAGGGGGATGCCAGTTCTCACTCCATCTCTGAGTGAAGAGAAGGGGTTGTTACCAGACCCAAATATCATATGATTATCTCCAGGAATTTCAGCATTAAGCACATGGTGGCCTCGTCTTTGCAATTGTGTTTTCCCCACCAGAAGACCCCGTCCTGCTGGGACCAGGAGGAGCCGCCTTCCCCTGCTGTTGGAGCCCAGCTCTGGGGAGATGCTTCTCCTCCACAGTGGTGAGGGACCAAGCCCCAGACCGGGAGCCCGTGGGAGCTTAGTCCAACTCCAGCTGTCTGGTCCTTGTGCCCCCATAGCCCTTTTTGGTGTCCTCAGGGCTGAGTACACGTTAGTCCCACCTCCCTTGGCTATGGCAGAGCCCTGCAGACCCCATGGCTGCCGGCGGATGCTGAGAAGTTCTTAAATCTAAGACTGGCAGGAATGGGTTTTCCTCCTCTGTGAAGATATTTGACATTTTTCCTTTTTCATGTCTATTTCCTAGTAAAAAAACCTCAAATCTGAGGAAGGTTTAACCGGTGAAAGTAGTCAGCAATGTAAAACTAGCCCACAGCAGAGTGCACCTCTTGTTTTCATTTGGACCAATTTTTATATTTGTCCTCAGCAGCTTACATTTTACAAAGCCAAGCCATTCAAAACTTGAAAATGAGATGGTTTGGTTTTTTTTAAAGGAAAATGAAATCTAACATCTTCAAAGATTTTCCCAGAAGTGTTTGGAGTCAAAATGCCCAAAGGAACAGCCTCTCTGCTTGCATAAACTCCAGCTTTCTACAGTTCAGGTTTTGTGGGGCATTTCTGTCGCTTAATGGGAAGGTTTTGTTAAAAAAGGTGTTGGCTGGTTCTAGCATAAAGGCAAACCTGAGGGCTGTGGTCTGCCATGGACACTCCAGCGCCGGCCCACTTGGCCCCAGCCCTGAGCCAACTTTTACGCCACACTTTGCTTTCCCCTTCTTTTTATTTCCCCTAAAGAGCAGACATTGCTGACTTTGACTCAAGAGAGCTGGATGCACTGGCTGGAGCCCACAGTGGCTTTCAGCAGGTTGGTGATGCCATCGATGGGTTTGAGCAGTGGTGGTGGTGAGGTGTGAGAGCTCCCATCCAGGACCCTGCTTTGGGCAGTACTCAGATCCAGTGTTGGTCCTGCACAGCACCTTCGACCTGGAGATCACACCTTGGTGACCTCAGGAAGCCATGTGCTTGCCCAGAGCTGCTGACCCCTGTTTTTCTGTGTTGATATGGCATCAGAGGATGCTTTTCCTCCACATCATTGTGTTTGACCAAACACTGAGTACATTGGTGCTGGCAGCCCTGGCTGTTGGTCCCCTCCTCTGGGGATGACTGTGCTCCTCAGGAACAGGGATGTTCAAAGGTTTTGATCATGCAGGGATGTGAAACCTGCAGGCTGTACCCAGTGGGCTGCAGCCTTCCCCAAGGATCCTATCCTGTGGGGTGCTGCTCCTGCCCTGCTGCTCCTCTGCGGTTCTCCAGGCAGGTGTGGGAGGAGGACAACCCCACAGAAGGGATTTAATGGATGTGTCTTCCCACAAGGTCTCATCTTTCTCATCCTCACACCCATCTGCCCTCGCTTCCTCTTGGTGCCCTCTTGATTAAAGGGAGCCTACAGGACAGATGGGGAGGGACTCTGGATGAGGGAGGGGAGCCCTAGGAGGAGGGGGAAGGGTTTGACCCTGAAAGAGGGGAGATGGAGCTGAGCTGTGGGGAAGAACTTGTTTGGTGTGAGGGTGGTGAGAGCCTGGCCCAGGTTGCCCCGAGAAGCTGTGGCTGCCCCATCCCTGGAGGGGTTGAAGGGCAGGTTGGAGGGGGCTTGGAGCAGCCTGGTGTGGTGGGAGGTGTCCCTGCCCAGGGCAGGGGGTGGCACTGGTGGGGGCCTTTAAGGTCCTTTTCAACCCAAAGTATTCTGTGATTCTATGATGGATGAAGCACCAGGGGTAGAGAGTTGTCCTCTCTGGGGTTGGTGTGTTGTGCACCCAGAGTGTGGTGGGATGCTCTCCAGCTGTCTGCCATGCTTCCCCACTCCTCCCCACATCCCTCCTTGCACTTAACTGGGCACCTGAGACCTGGCCACTCCGTGTCTTGCTGAGCCCAGGCCACCACCGTGCCTGCTGTTCCCACGCATGCCCTGAGCTGGATGAAGAGAAAGCTTGTGAGGAGTGAAGGTTTCACTTACTGGGAGCCAGGGGGAGGTTAAATTAAGCTGACACATCTTAATACATGGCTAGGTGTTGGCCACACAAGAACTGGAATAGGGATGGGCTCTTGTAGAGATGTTGTCCACCCGGGGTATCTTCTAGTCTCCCTACAGATGCCCCCCCGGCCCTGGGTACTGCATGTGTGTGTGTGTGACTTAAATGAGGCTCAAACCAGGGATTTCTAACTTTACGTGTGTTATGGGAGGGGAGAACCCAGACAGGCTTTGAGTAGTCAAGGTGGGTGACAGGGTGCAGCTCAGCTCAAGCCTGCAGACAAAGCCTCCTCATACCAACGACCCTACAGAATACGTGAGAAGCCGGACTGTTGGGTTGCTCGTAGGGGGCAAGAGCCCCATGGATGCAAGGAAGGTGGGATGGGAGCTTTAAGCAGCAGCAGCCGAGGGAGATTGCCCAGAAGAGATGAGGCTGAGGGCAGAGCACTCCGCAGCTCCAGGACTCCTGCTTAGAAATTACAGAGAAAACAGATGGGCGTATTTGTCTGTACTTCTTCCCTGCATTTTTGCTCTACCAGAAAGTACTGTTCTTCCTTCCTTTTCCTTCTCCCTGCCCTGCATCTTTTTTAATAGCATTTTAAAATTGTCAATGGGAAGAGCAGGAAAGACACCTGCCAGGCAGGGCAGCCCTGGGCTCCTTCAGACATCTGCCACTGCCTTGGCAGGTGAGGAGAATAAACCAGACCCACATCTGCAACCCCTGTTTCAGCGCAGTGTGCTTAATCTGAATTTTATGGCTCTGATAGCAGATGACGGTGCCGCTGTCACCAGCCCTTGCAGCCCCAGTCACAGTGGACACTGCGCATTTCAATACCTCCCCCACTAATCTTTCCCCCACTGCTCCCATTCCCTGGCTGCTAATTTCACGCAGGCACTTAAACATGATGGATAATTGTGTTCTGCTTATCAATGTTTAATTTAAGGGCTGTTCCATCTGACCTGGATGCCCTCTGCAAGAGCTATGCCTCATTATTGATTTCATGGTCACACCTGTGACATTACCTGCTTTGTAGGAAGTAGACTTTGACATTCCTGCGAGGCTTTGGCAGCCAGAGCTAATTGTCAGAAGAATAATCGAGTCAGCAAAATCATTACAGGTGATCTGTGTGTTACCACTGTTTTATCTGCCTCTAATTAGGTGCAGGAGAGGTAACTCATTGCGGTAAGCGCACCGCTCCGGCTCTGATACCCACAAATAGAGCTGAGATGTGCACAGGGGGGAAGTTATTCGTTAACAGCGGCGTTTCGGTGTGATGGGGTCTGGCGTCTCCTTTCCTGGTGTGACAGGGTGGGATGTGATCCCACGGGATGCTGTGTCCGAGAGGGGGTTGGGCTGGACCCAACACTGAGGCACGTGGCTCTGGACCCGAGGTGGTAACGGTGCTGCTGTGGTGCTCAGCACGGAGTGGTGTCTCTTACGTGATAAAACCAGATAATTTTCTTAAGACATGCTGGTCTGCGGTTTGGGGCACTCCACTGCCCCAACCAGACCCTGAGCGTGACCCTGGGGAGAAAGAGCTGGTGGTGGAGCTTGTCAGGTCCTTTCCTGCTAACGGGGTTGTGCGTTTGGCCAAAACGTTTTCTTTAGGATAATGATGGAAACAACAGGGTTAGAATCATAGAATCATAGAATGGTTTGGTTTAGAAGAAACCTTAAAGATCATCGAGTTCCAACCCCCCTGCCCTGGGCAGGGATACCTTCCACCAGACCAGGTTGCTCAAAGCCCCCTCCAACCTGGTGTTGGTTAGCATTGCCAAAAAATCTTCACTGGGCAAAGGAAGAGCTGTTCTTAGCAGGAGCTGGATTTTTCAAAATAAAAGTCAGTTCTGGTAATGAGTTTGACTGAAATAGGCTGGAAATTTGGGTTTGCTTCCAGAGATGAGGTGGCTCCCAAAACACCATCTCTGCCAATCCCTGATTTTCGTTTTCTCTGGTATCGGGCAAATGCACCCCTGGCTGTAAGGCCCTGCTGAGGGAAGAGCCATGTGTCCCGGCTCCCGGGGGCAGCAGGACTCTCCCGGGGGTCCTGGTGGCAGAGCAGCACTGGTGGGGGTCCCTTCCTCTGCCACTGATATCTGTGGGCCCTCGAGAAAGGTGGTGCCACAAGCCAGGGCCAGGAGCCGGAGGTCGGGGCAGGCACTGACCTTCTCCCATCGCAATGCGAGGCCTCGGAGACTGGGAGAGTTCATCTCGGAGGGAGCCGACAGCCAAGTCCTGTCCATCCATCTCGGATGCCTTTTGGAAGGGGTTTGTCTGTTCTGCTGGTGCACTGCTGTAGTGGATACGCAGGGGCCCTGCCGCAGCCAGCGGCAGCGTTCCTGGTGTGTGTGGGCTTCCAGCAGACCCAATGGGATGGTGCTGGAAGGATGCTCCTCACACAATCCTGTGGGCAGGTCACAGTGAGCTGGCACCTCTTCATCTCCACTTAGCATAAGTCTAAATTGGTTATCTGCTTCTCTGGAGACAGGCAAAAGCCTCCTGAACATGTTCCTGTCCAACCAGCTCTGGGTCACCCTGCCCTGGCAGGGGGTTGGACTGGCTGGTCTCCAGAGGTCCCTTCCAACCAATGTCATTCTGTGGTTCTGTCATTCTGTGAAACCTGCCTTTTTAAAAATTGTTTCCTGGAAAGACATGGGAGTCCTGGTGGACAACAGGATGCCATGAGCCAGAAATGTGCACTTGTGGCCAAGAAGCCCAATGGCATCCTGGGCTGCATCAAGAAAAGTGTGACCTGTAGGTGGAGGGAGGTCATCCTCCCCTTCTGCTCTGCCCTGGGGAGGCCCCATCTGGAGCACCGGGTCCAGTTCTGGGCCCCCCAGTTCAAGAAAGACAGGGAACTGCTGGAGAGCATACAGCAAAGGGCTATGAAGATGATGAGGGGTCTAGAATATCTCTCTGCTGAGGAAAGGCTGAGAGACTTGGGTCTTTTTAGTCTGGAGAAGAGAAGACTGAGGGGGGATCTGATCAACACCTATAAATACTTGTGTCAGGAGGATGGGGCCAGTCTTTTTTCAGTGGTGCCCAGGACAAGAGGTAATGGGCACAAACTTGAACATAAGAAGTTCCACCTAAACATGAGGAGGAACTTCTTTCCTATGAGAGTGGCAGAGCCCTGGAACAGACCAGAGAGGTGGTGGAGTCTCCTTCTCTGGAAGCGTTCAAACCCTCCTGGACACATTCCTGTGCAACCTGCTCTGGGTGGACCTGCTCCGGCAGGGGGTTGGACTGAATGACCTCCAGAGGTCCCTTCCAAGCCCATATAATTCTGTGATTCTGTGAAAGGCACAAGGAGTGAGGGGAGGCAGCAGTCCCTGCATGGTGCTGGGGGGCTCTCTGCTCTGCACAGGTGGGCAGGTCTGAGGGGGCCCTGCCTTGGGCAGAGGGTGCAGATGTGTGAGATGGATCCTTGGGAGATGCTGGTCTCTGCTGATGGAACACCTGGTGCTGGGCGTGACATGGGCACGTGCTGGATGGGGCGGCCGGTCCACCTTGAGGTGACACTGGCAGTAGGTGCAAGTGGACACAGGGACACGTCAGCACTGGCCAACTGTTGGTTTTGAATCATTGTCCCTGGAGAGTTGTGATTACTCTGTTAACCCA
The DNA here is from genome assembly GCF_001431845.1 of Calidris pugnax. Lineage (NCBI taxonomy): Eukaryota > Metazoa > Chordata > Aves > Charadriiformes > Scolopacidae > Calidris > Calidris pugnax. The sequence continues at coordinate 502,875 of NW_015092476.1, forward strand.
ATGCACTGCCTGATCATTGACCATGCTCCTCAGCTGATGGCGCTTTCACATCTGCAGTAGGCATGGAGAAGCAGGTGAAGACTCAGTTCCCGCCAGAGCATCCCACCCCACATCTCCAGCAGGAAAACCACTGGCCCACGATTGCCAAGCATGGTTCTGATGAGCACAAAGATGCTGCAAGGGCTGGAGCCCCTCTGCTGTGAGGACAGGCTGAGAGAGTTGGAGAGGTTCAGCCTGGAGAAGACAAGGCTCTAGGGAGACCTTAGAGCCCCTTCCAGTCCCTCCAGGGGCTCCAGGAAAGCTGGGGAGGGACTCTGGATGAGGGAGGGGAGCCCTAGGAGGAGGGGGAAGGGTTTGACCCTGCAAGAGGGGAGATGGAGCTGAGCTGTGGGGAAGAACTTGTTTGGTGTGAGGGTGGTGAGAGCCTGGCCCAGGTTGTCTCAAGGAGCTGTGGCTGCCCCATCCCTGGAGGGGTTCAAGGGCAGGTTGGAGGGGGCTTGGAGCAGCCTGGTGTGGTGGGAGGTGTCCCTGCCCAGGGCAGGGGGTGGCACTGGTGGTGGGCTTTAAGGTCCTTTTCAGCCCAAATAATTCTGTGATTCTGTGATTCTGTGGCAGCGGCCAAGGGGCTCTGTGAGCCCCCTCCCCACCACCTGAACCCCCTGCATTTTCTAATGTATCCTGTGCAGTAATTAATTACCTCTCCAGTGGGTTCATTTCTTTCATACTGTTGCTGGCAATCACTTAGATAAAGGGAAAAAAAACATGTTGGTGCCCTGTGGTATTGAAAGTGAAGGGCTTTCACACTGTCAGGGTAATGAATTCTGCAAGGGTTTGAAGCACCTGAGCTTGGGGAAGTCCTTGTGTCATGTGTCTGGGAGTGACAACCCCCAGTGGTTAATTACTGCCATGGATAAGAGCTGAGCTGATAGCAAAATGAGATAATTTCATTAGTAGTTAAATTTGAAGTTAATTGGATTCACGTTTACACACAGTAGTATACAAAGACACACTTGGAAATGCTCTTTGCTGCCTTTTGGTTTTTTTGTTTTTAGAAGTACAAGAACTGAAGAACGCTTCTAAACCATTCTCTCTTTTTTCACCATGGTTTGGAGCCCTTTTCCCCGGCCTTGGGCAGCTTCTCCTGCAGCAGGGACAGTTGCCGATGCCTGGGCACTGCTGGCCACCCCTGCTCCAAGGAGCGCTGCTGACCTCTCCTGCCGCTGGCTGCAAAATAACCTCTTTTATGGGAGAAAATTACTCATTGGCACTATTTTTTCTTTGGAGAAATGGTAATTTGCTCTCAGCGCGAGCGTGCTGCCAGCTCCTGGTGAATGGAGGGACGGGCGTTTTGCTGTGTGCAGAGCCAAGCACTCTGACACGTGGCTGCGCCCCCCGGTTCCCCAGCGCCAATTTACATTGTTGTTATTGGGCATCGTTATATTCTGGCTTTTGGAGTAACGCGGGATGCATTCTGGCAGGGAGTCAGGCTGAAAACCATGTGCAATGCTTCATCCCCGTGGTGAGCTCACGATGGTTCTCTACATGCAGAGGGGTTGGCTCCGCTCCCCGAGGCGGTGGGGGGCTGGTGGTCCCTGTCCCTGGGGTGCCCTCACTCTGCCCTGTCCCCTCTCCAGACAGGTCTGTCTGGGATGGAGCCAGGTGTCTTCAGCTGGATGTGCTCCCTCAGGTGACCCAGCCACTCACAAGCACTTGGGGTTTGCAAAGACATTAAAACTTCTCCTTTCCCCAACATTCTTTGTAAGTCACACGCTCTGTAGACCATACTTTACTGTGCCACATTTCTAGATCCTTTTTCTTCGTTTTCCCTCCTCCTTCTCTCAAATTCACACCTCACAAGGCATCTCAGTGTGAAAACTGCAGTTGCTGTTACGAATAGTGCTTAATAGCGGTTGGGGCTTAATAGTGGATGGGGCTTTGAGCAACCTGGTCTGTTGGGAGGTGTTCCTGCCCACGGCAGGGGGTTGGAACTAGATGACCTTCAAAGTCCCTTCCAACCCAAACCATTCTGTGATTCTATGATAAGTGCCGCTCATTTATTTCCTAATGCTTAGAAACTTTGGTAAAACAATTCACGTTCAAACCTTTCAAAGAATAACAAATATTTCCTGACTACTCATTGTTGAGTGTCTACACCCCCAGCTGAGAATAAAAGGATTCACGGGTATTTAGTTGGAGCTAGATGATCTTTAAGGTCCCTTCCAACCTAAACCATTCGATGATTTTATGATTTGCCACTTGCTTGTAGAAATAGGATGCTGCAAGAAAGTAGTGGACTGTGTGGCACCAGCGGCACGCCATGTTCGTGCAGTGGCAGCCCAGCTCCTCAACATTACACCTGGCTGATGGATGCTCTCCTGAGTCTCCAAGATATGTTGACTCCAGTTGAAGGCTCCTACTCCTCACCTGCTGGCCTTGGCAGCCTGGGCCTGGGGTATCCCAGGTGCTACTGATGGTATAGGGATGGAGCTTCACCCCCCTGGTGTGGTGGGAAACATCTGTGGCAAGGACACCTATGGAGGTGACAGAGCTTGATTGGGATCCAGCCGTGATGGGGGAAAGGACATGCTCCCCATCCTGGGAAGAACAGTGCTAGTCTCACTACACCCCGCTTGAAGAATGTGGACCTTTTCTGCGTTCAAGTCCAATGTGTTGTGTGTGCTTTGAATGCAACCCTTGCCTTGCACAGGTTGCCTAGACCCTCGCCCCCCTAAGATTTTTTTCTTAGGGTACTGGCTGAGCAATGGATCCAAGATGCCTTACTGGTGGACACCTTGGAAATGCTCTCCAGCAATGTTGAGGAGGTCAGCAAGGTGGCCAGGGGGAGGCCTCTCTCCATGGGGAGGCCACTCATGGCAAGACTTAGTGGGGTAATTGGGTACCTGAAGATTTAGCAGTGACTTCACAGTGTTGGCAGAAGTTGTTCTTGGAAAGCCCTGCTAGGATCTGCTCTGGTGAGGCTTCTCTGTAGGCTGGAGCTGACAGCTGAGCTGCTCTGTCCTGCCCAGTGCCAGGCCAGTGAGACAGAGAGGGAGACAGCTCTGCCCACAGCCACCCAACTTTAGGCATCTAAAATACCCTTTAAAAAGCCCACACCAAAATTATTTAGGAATGAGTGTGTCTTGAAAGATATTTGTCAATATGTCTCTGTGGCCCTGGAGGTATTTAAAAGCTGGGCAGATGTGGTGCTGAGGGACATGGGTTAGTGGTGGGTTTCTCAGTGTTGGGTTGATGGTTGGACTCGATGATCTTAAAGGTCCCTTCCAACCTCGGCAATTCTATGATCCTGTATTTGTTTCCTCTTGGCTGCTTTGCTCACTTACGGTAGGAGCTCTGGTGTGGAGGCTGCTTCTGAGCTTCTCTTTGTGCCAGGGCTGCTAATGTTTCTCTGAAAGAAATTATTCCAGTGCAATTGAAACTTGCCAGTTGGAGGGCCAGGGAGGAAATCTCAAGGAGGACAGAGATGCTGCAGACTTTGGCAGGGGGAGGGAAGCACATCAGATGCAATTAAGAGAAAGAGTTGGGGTTGCAGCACTTGGTCTTTTCCAGCCCCCCTTGGCCACCTCCCAGTCCATGCCTGAGGCCTGCAGTGACCTTGCTGGACATTTGTTGATAGATGACAGAACTTTTGATTTGGAAGTGGGTTGTGAAGGAAACCTGAACAGACCTGTAGAACGGACTATGAGTGGTGGGGTCCTGATTTACAGAGGAGCTGAGATGCTACTTTCCTTGGTGTCTCCAGTGGTGGCTATGTTGCTCAGTGCCCTTGACAAAGATCCTAACCGTGGTGGGTGTGACAGTGGCTTTGGAGAAAGTGAAAAATGTAGTATTTCAGTGTATTGAAACAAATTGTAGGGCAAAGTTTGAAGTTTTTTATTAGCTACTGGAAGCCTTGGTGTGGGGAGTGTTGGTGTGAAACAGGTTGGGAGGGGAAGTTGCCCACAGACCTGGGCACCTCTGGGAGACCAGGCGTTGGGCCATTCCACGGTGACACCACCCTGCTGAGAAAGGGGAGAGCAGTGGTGGCCCTTCTTAGGCCAACAACCCTTTTTGGTGGCCCTTCTTGGGTCAATGGAGGGCTGCTGGGTGGTGGAACCTGCGTGGAGGTCAGGCTGTGAGGTGCTTTTTGTGCCAGGGACAGCACTTCATCAAGGGCTGCCAGTGCTGGGAGTGAAGTTGGCTTCTGTGACCAAATTTAAGTAGATTGCAGATACTTTTGCCCTCCCCAGGCTGTAGAGATGACAGAATCAGAGTTTAATTTTGTGCAGGAGAGAAGGAAGCAGGGCAGTGATGAGGGGAGAACATTTAATCTAAAAGAGCCATTTTCCGCCTGTGTTGAATAATTAGAATTCATGATGCTCTTCCGTGAGGGATCTGCCTTCCCCCTAGAACCAGAGAGCAAATTAATCAATTGTTTTGAACCTTAAATTCTTTCAGGATATGGATGCACCATAAATATTCTGTAGGAAGGGCCTGGGAGAAACGGTGCGCCTCCCGATTTGTGGATGTGGAGCGCCGAGGAAAGTGGGGCACGTGCTGAGAGATCGCGGCAGCGATGCCCGGCGCCGCCGGCATCTCGGCACGGACCCTCCGTCTGTGGGGGCGGTGGGGGAAGCGGCCTCGGTGGCCGTGACCTGGGGGTGGTGAGCAGCAATTTGCAGTAGCTCGCGTCCCCGTCTCTCATCTCATCAGATCAGATCTCATTTCTTCGACGTTAACAAAAAAAAAAAGAGAAAGATTTTACAATTTTATTTTTAGATCAGTTTGAAATGAAATCATGGCTCAAAACCTCTGCCAACCGAAAAAAGTTTAAAAATGGTTTTGACTCCTGGGAAAACATTTAGTTTCCATCTCTCCAAGCTCTAGAGACTGCAACAAATCACTGTCATAAAATCAAACGCCTATTTAAAACAATTTGAGCACGAGGGTCTCTGCATTTCTTCTGGTCAGTGGTGAGAGTTGAAGGGGTGCAGGGGGGGACCCCCCCTTCCCGGCTGGGAGCACAGGGGGACAGAGCACTCCCTGCTGTCCCCGGGTTATTTCCATGGAAAACCTGTGGGTACTTGGATGAAAAGACATGTTTCTGTGGTTTAAGAGTGCCACATCAGGCTGTGTCTGCGAATCCGAGCCTTCTTCTGGCACCACAGAAAACTGTATTTTAAACGGTCTTCACATCTCTTCTCTCGGTCTCTTCTTCCAAGCTACAGACAATAGGACAAGGGGTAATGGCTTCAAATTGCGCCAGGGGAAGTTCAGGTTGGATATTAGGAAACATTTTTTTACTGAAAGGGTTATCCAGCATTGGAATGCACTGCCCAGGGAGGTGGTGGAGTCACCATCCCTGGAGGTATTTAAGAAACGTGTAGACATGGCTCTTCAGGGCATGCTCTGGTGCCCAAGATTATTGGTTTGTGGTGGGATGCTGTGTGGGTGGGTGATGGCTTTTGGTTTGGTGGTTGTTGTTGTGTGTTTAGGTGGTGGGTGGTGGTTTGTGTTTTTTGTGGGTTTTTTTTGTTTGTTTTTGGTTTTTTTTTTTGTTTTTTGTTTTTTTTTTTTTTTTGTTGTGGTTGGACTCGATGATCTCTGAGGTCCCTTCCGACCACTACGATTCTGTGATTCTGTGATTCTGTGATTCTGTGATCTCAATGTCTTTTGTTTGTTCTGTTCTTTCTTTTTTTTTTTTTTTTTCCACTGGCTTTAATAAGAGATAAAATCAGCGTCCTGCTCTGTATTTAGATCTCCACGAGCTGCCAGCCCGCGCGCTGTGATTTTCCGGAGAGTTTTCTGAGAAAGTGTCATTAAGATCAGTGTTATTTCACATTTCGCTGTTTCTGACTCTACAAATCTGAGCTTTGGAGGGACTGGGGAATAGGGGCGAGCAGCCGGGGTTCAGGCGGGCGCTCTCCTCTCCTCTCCTCTCCCCGTGGAGCTCCGCTCTCCCCCCTTCCCGTCTCTCACTTCGCGGAGCTCTGTGGCAGCTCCTGGAGGAAGCGGAGCCGTCCCTGCCCTCCCTGCCAGGCTGGAAATCCCGCGCTGGCCCTCGCGGCGCCGCGATGACAAATGCATGGCTGTGTTCTGGGCGCCCGGGGAGATGTAAGACCGTGTCCGCTCGTCGCGCGACGCTCACGTGGTGATTTGTTGGTTTGATTCCTCAGGTCGCGAGCTGGCGAGCACAACCCTCCCAGGATACCCGCCGCACGTCCCGCCTGCCGGACAGGGCAGCTACTCCGCTCCGGCGCTGACAGGAATGGTGCCTGGTGAGTCTTCAAAACGGGGAGGAAAAAAAATAATAATAAAATAAAAAATAAAAGGGAAGGAAAAAAGACAGCGTTTCAGGAGGAAAGCGCGGCGCTCGGCGGATGCTCTGCGCCGAGGAGAGCGGGAGTCAGAGGCCACAGGGCTGGAGGGGAAGGGGATGGGAGCGATGCTGAGCGCGGGAGGACCAGGCTCCTGGTGCGGAGACAGCCCAGGCACTACGCTGCCACCGGGATGCTGGAGGGTCCCCCAGCCTCCGTCTTGGACCATTCTGAGCTCTCCTTGTTTGACACAGGTTTTGCTGTATCCCCCCTGTTGTTTTCTCCCCACATGCTGTGTCCCTCCGTGCCATGTCCCCATGGCGAGGGCACGTCCCAACCTCAACATCCCTCTGTGCAAAACTGCGCCCATCCTGGCTGACTCCTGGAGGACACAGAATTGTCCTCAGGGCACTGCATTTCTGTCATTTCTTTAGGCTGGATATTAGGAAAAATTTTTTCATGAAAAGGGTTCTCAGCCATTGGAATGGGCTGCCCAGGGAGGTGGTTGAGGCCCCATCCCTGGAGGTGTTCAAAAGCCGGGTTGATGTAGTGCTGGGAGGTCTGGTTTAGTGATGATGCTCCTTGTTTGTTGTGTGGGTGTCTATTTTTGTCAGTCAGGTTGACGGTTGGACAAGATGATCTTTAAGGTCCCTTCCAACCTAGAAGATTCTGTGATTCTGTGATTCTGTGATCCCCTTTTGGAGCCCCGGGGTGAGAAATGCTGGCTGGCACGAGCCGGCCAGTGGCCAGTGGTTGCCTGTGTGGCGAGTGGGAGCGGAGGGTGCGCGGGGCCCGGGGTGGGAAGAGCAGTGTCTGTGGGTGCCTAATATCACCAGGGCCACCCTTCTCCTGCAGGTGACACCGGGGTGCTGGCAGCCAGCAGTGGTGCTGGCACAGCAGCGGAACACTGAGCTGGCAGAGGGCAGATGCTGGTGGAAAATCCATGCACTTATTTCAGCCTGAAAGAATCTCTGGGATTTGTCCCCAGACTCTGCTGGCTTTGGTCTGCACGTGGCAGACACTCCTGGATATGAGGGAAAGTGGCGTTTTGAAGCCCAAATATGTACATTAAAAGCCATGAATCTGGCCCCTAGTATCATGTGACTTGAAAAGCGGTGATAACTTGGATGTTCTCTTTCTTTCACCTATTGCTCTCCAAGCCCGTAAGGACATTTGAGCCAGCTCTTTGGAGCCAGCAAGGCCAGAGAGCTCCTGAGGAAAACCCCCAAAATGGAATTTCATGTGTAATCACACGTCTCTGGGAGGTGGTGATTTAGAAAAAAATGCTCATAATAGGAAAGTGGGAGTTGGTGCCAGTGATTTGATGTCCAGGCTCTTTTGGGGTTAGTCTTTGTTACCAGCTTTGATTACATCTCCAAATGGGGTTCTGCCGATTGCTAAGGAGTTAAAAAACAAAAATCATCCATTTTATGTGTGTATTAGAGTTAGAAACTGGCTATGGAAGTTAGGTCATAGGTTGTGTAGAAACTAATTTTTACCCATGAATTGTAATCTGTGAAAGAGCTGCTGTGAGGGTACGAGATTGGGGAGGTGTGAGGACAAAAAGTGGACACTTGAAAGCAAGTCTTGTTTGACAAGAGTGTGAGGTTTGGTTTTTGTTTCATGCCATTTCTCATGGATGCACACACACAGACACCGTTCCTGGTACGTTTATTCCATCCTCAGCCAGGCTGCCTGACTCGATGCCACAGCCAACTGCTCACATAGGATGGAGACTTGAATATCCATCAACTTTTTAGCTCCACCACAGGCTCTGATATGCCTTAAGGCTCGGTTGGTCATGTCCATGCCCAGGAGGTGATGTCCTGTCCGCCAGTCCACTTCTCTCCTGCCCGGCCCCTCCAAAGCTGGCTTGTTACCCGTGCCCTGAAGCCCTCCTCACTTCAGGGGGAATCCTCCTGCTGGGGGTGAACATCAGAAATCCTGGGTGCATTGGATGCATCATTCCCGGTGAAGATAGCAATTTAGATGCTTTTAGAAACCTTGTGTGAATCTACCACCTTCTTTTAGAGCACTTTTCTCTGAAAGTCTGACTGTGGGCCCCAGTTCCTCTCCCAGCTAGAGGGGAATACTTGCTCTTCCATATTTTTCAGGATGTCTGGGAATCAACTCATCAGGAGTTACTGGCTCTTGAGGAGCAGCCGCTGGGGTGGGAAGGCAAAAGTGCAGGACATGGGGCTTGGTGATGCTCAGCCAGAGGAGATGCCGTGAGGGTTGGGTGATGTAGAGTCATCTGGGCTGATTTTCCCGGGTAATAGATTTTATTTTTAACTACACATAGGCTTGTGTGACCTATTATATTGAATAACTGCACTGTTCCTCTCACTGGTTCTTTTAATAACAACCTTCTGCTCCAGCTAGTGTGAAGGTCAGCTGCAATTCCTGTAGGTTCTCCTTCCCATTTAAGTGAGAATTTGCTAACTAGCATCCAAAGTACCTTCTCGATCCTTCTTTGGCTCCTGTCCCTTGCAGGACCGGTTTCAGAGCCTTGCTGGATGCCCAGAGGGGGGGCTGACCCAGAACCTGGTGCCGGGTTCGCTCTGGTGCCGTTGGCACGTCCCCGATTCTTCTGAAATATCCGAATTGCCTGAGCATAAACATCTTACCAGGTCTTGGGGATTCATTTCGTGCCCTGCCGCTGTCTCGGTGTAGCTTTCGGAGGAGCCTCTGTCAGAAATGTGCTTCCCTGATAAGATTTTTAATCGTTACCCATGAATTTCTTCTTGTAATTAAGTAATTGTGTGAGTTAAGTGCTTGGAGACATGGGAGAAACGTATACATGATGAGACGTAGGTGATGTTTTGCTACATGCTTGTTGCTGCCTGGGCAGACCCATCCCTTTCCACGCTGCTGGTGCTCATCCATATCTACCAGGGGTCCATGGAGCCAGGGGGGGACCTCCAGCTCCCCAGTATTTCCAGGTGGGAAGTGGAAGTGGGGACTGTGTGCTTGCTGCTTGCTCTGTGCTTATCTCTCCTCCAGCTGCCCCCCGTTCATCTGAGCAGGAGGGACTCCATCACCCGCTGGTCCTGAGTCCTTCCCTGCCTCTCCTCCAGGAACCCATCCCCACAGCATCTCCATGCCTGGCATAAAAACCTGGTCCATGCTCACAGATCTTCTCCCTTACTTCCCTGCAAAAGCAGAGACTGGCTTATCAATGCAATTTTTTATGTGTCCGTGTGTCCATGAGGTTTTTTATGCAGCTCATGGACACAGAGAATAAACTAATCAAACACTTCTCTCTAAAGGAACCAAACACGTGGCTGTGATTTCAGTCCAGAGTTTTACAAATGAGGTTGTGGCATCACTTGAGGTGCCCATAAACGTGTTCCCTCTGGAGGTCACAGGCCCCGCACACTTCTCCTGCCCTTTGGTGCCTGTCACCCCACAGAGATGACCAGAAAGGAGCTCTCAAGGTGCCACAGGTGCGTCAGACCTGACAGCACAGGGCACAAGAGATATTGCTGCAGTGCAGATGGACAGGCAGGTGGATGGGAAAACAACTCTTGGGTGGTCAAGCCACCACTGTTGGGTTAATGCCACGCTCCAGCTGGATGCTGGTGGCACATGTGGCACTGCAGGGTGTCAGCCAGGGCTCCCTCCTGGTTGTCATCTTCATCTTCAAACGGGAACACCTTGTGAGGTTCTCAGACGGTGCCCACCAGAGGAGTGCCATCGGTGTGCTCCAGGGTAGGGCAGGAGGCACCTGGAGGCATTTGGGTGGGCTGGGGGAGGAACATGAAATCCCACAAGGACAGACACAAAATCCCGCACCTGGGAAAGGAGCACTGTGCAACGAAACGGGCTGAGGACAGGCTGTGGGGTCCTGTGGGAGCTGAGCATCGGCCAGCATGGGCAGCGAGGACAACCAGCAGCATCCTCACCCAGAGCTGGAGGAAAGGGCTTGTTCCCCTCGGTACTCAGGGACCCACAGTGGGAAGAGTGCAGTCCTGGGCCCACCCGACACACAGGGGCAACCAGCATAAGTTACAATCATAGAATTGTGCCAGTTGGAAGGGACCTTTCAGATCATCAACTTCAACCGCCAACCCAACACTGCCTAAACCCCCACTGACCCACGTCCCTCAGCACCACGTCTGCCCGGCTTTTAAATACTTCCAGGGATGGTGACTCCACCACTGCCCTGGGCAGCCTCTTCCAAGGCTTTGGTGAAGAGGCTGCCCAGGTGAGGCTTCTTTGGTGAAGAAATTTTCCTAATATCCATTCTAAACCTCCTCTGACACAACTTGAGACCATTTCCTCTTGTCCTTGAAACAAGCAAGACGCAAACTGTATATGAAGAAAAGCTTCAGACTTTTCCCTCATGGGGAGGGTCCAGCGGTGGACAAGGTCACTCAGAGAGGCTCCATCCTTGAGGGATTTCAAGGCCAGACTGGATGAAGCCCTGAGTATCCTGGTCTGGCATCATTGCTGATCCTGCTGTGAGCAGGGTCTAGAGATGTCTCAAAGTCCCTTCCATCCTGAAGCCCCTTCCATCACTCCATGACTCAATGTCTTTATTATGGGAACACTGAAAATGTGCTGCAGAATTGGGAATTCATATGTTTCTGCCTGACACTGTGAGCAGAGAAAGAGTCAATAAGCTGTTAACAGGAGGAGGACAGGTCCTTCTCTGGGAAGCAAAGATGCCAGCAGTCCACGATGGTGCACAGATGGGACAGATCTGCTCTAGACCCTGGTCACCATTAAACAACAGAGCCAGGAATCTCCCTGGGAGGCTGGAGGGAGCCATACGGAGAGGTTCCCTGCCACAGGACAGTGCTGAATGTCTAGACAGGGAGCAGGAGGAATTGCCCTCCACATTCCTGTGTCTGTGTCTCACCCCCTGTAGCCCTTGGTAGCGCTGGCCCCAGATCAGCATCCCCCATGCTCCGTGCCTGGCTCCTCCACCGGGAGACCAGGCATGAGAGGGGGAACGTGGCATAAAAATGATGGCTGTTGGTGAATGTTCCTGGACATGCTGGGATCAGGCAGTAGCTCCACAGCATCGTGTGGCATCTGTTATGGGGTCCTGGGACAGCCACCATCTGCCCAGTATTGTCACCTGCCTGCCACTGGGACAGGGGACACAACAGATGGCCCAAAGTGGACACTTCTCTTCACCCTTCATCATCTGGTGGCTTATGCATTGAAGCATGAGAGTTTACACCTCTTGTAAATGTTTGTTTGGTCTAGTGCAGCTCTGTATGTTCTCATTATCTATTTAGAGGCTTAATCCAGTATTGATTCCTTCTAGATTCGTGGTCTTGGTACCATCTCAGGGCACAGGATCCTACAGGTTAATGAGATGCTACATGCAGAAATTATCTCCAATAATTTGGTATCACTGTTACTGTTTGTTCACACTGTGATTGTGCCCATAACGTGCTGTGGCGTTAGAAACACGGAGCAGTGTTTTCCTCGAAGCCTCCCCTTTGGCTCCGGGGAAGAGCAGGCAGGAGGACACTGCAATTTCTCCATCACATCCCGTACTTGCAGCCTGGAGCCCAGTGACACCCAGCTTTGCTTGTTGCCTTGCCAAAGAGGCCTTCGCGGGGCTGTTTGGATCTTCTTATGGAGATAGTGCCATCTTCTGCTTGCAGCTCCTACTCTCTTTGCTCCCTTTGCTGCCTTGTGTTTGCAGATTTGGCTTTAGGAGCAGGAGCAGCAGCTGGTTGGGGGCACATCACTGGGAAATGCAGTATTTGAGGGGGTTTTACTCTGTGACCTATGTGGGTGACCCAGAGCCTTTTTTGAAGGTGAAGTGTTTGAAAGGGAGCACAGCTGCTAGAGCGACAGTCTGCTGGTCAAGGACAGGACACTGTTGTCATATTTCTCTTGCTTGTGGGAGGCTGGACCTCCTCTCCAGCACCACTCCTCCTCCCACCTGGGCTCTGGTGTGCTGCTGGCTGGGGTTGATGTGGTGATGGGGACCAGTGCTACCTGCCCAGGGTCATTTCTTGGTCCTCCACTGCTCCACACACCACCAGCCTGTTCCCAGCATTGGGCCAGGTCTCTCTCCATAGATCCATGGAGACTCACATCCATGGGACGGCTCCCAAGATGTGTCTGAAGGTCTGTGTCCTCCCCTGTGTGGGGAAGATGGTGGACATCGGCAAGGGAAGAGAGGAGGAGACAAAAGGAGAGGTGCCAGAGTTGCGGCTTGTGCACCTGCTCTGAGATCCACCGTCCCAGGAGCTGTGACCTGTTTGGGTCTCTGCTGGGGAAGGGCAGGGGGTCTTGTTGGTTCCCGTTGCTGGGGCTCAGGCAAACTGTGCCTGTGTCCAGCTTCAGCATCTGCTTGCCCTCACCGTCAGGTGATGGTGCTACGGCTGAGCTGGAAAAAGTTATGCTCAAGTAGCCATGATCATTCACTTAAATACTTAGAATCATAGAGTTGTCCAGGTTGGAAGGGACCTTTCAGGTCATCAAGTCCACCCACCATCAACCCAACACTGACAAACCCACCTTTGACCCATGTCCCTCAGCACCACGTCTGCCCAGCTTTTAAATCCCTCCAGGGATGGTGACTCCACCACTGCCCTGGGCAGCCTCTTCCAAGGCTTCACAATCCTTTCAGTGTAGAAATTTTTCATAATATCTAATCTAAACCTTCCCTGTCTCTACTTATTCCAGTTCTGGTGTTAGAAGTGCTGGGACAGCAGCTCCTGCTGCCCCCCAGCTTCGCTTCCCAGCTCTTCCCTCTCCCCATCTCTGGGGACACCCTCCCCCTCCCTGGCCCTGTCACCCTCCTGCTCCCAGGACTGTCATTTGCCCTGTCCCCTCCTCTCCTGGTGGGCCCCGCTGCTGGGTGACAGGAAAGGGTAGACTGTCCGGAATAGTGATGCTGAAAATATAGTCATTAATGGGACTCTCGAAACCCAGATGTCCTTTCTGAACACCGGTAATTTGTTTTTAATGAAAAACCATGCAGTGACCCTGAACAAATGAATTTCCTTTATATGAAGTCTATGTGCAATTACCCGACTAAAGGGACCTGAAAACAGTGACATTCAAAACTGGGCTTTGAAAAGAAAAGCATAGAAAATAGCGACGGTGTTGTTAGCAATCTTTTATTGAGGGGAAGATGTTAGTTCCAAAGTGTAAAGCAGAAGGATATGGTGTTGGAAAACAAAACGTGGTTTTTCAAACACATTTTTCCCTTGTGGCCAGCAGGTATTAACACGGAGGAGAAGGGAGACTGGGTGACCTCTGCCTGCGGGGGCTTTCTGCCCCCGGGGCCAGGACCCTCCCTCTGTTCTCTGGGACCCAACGTGGTTGGGAGGCAGCTTTGAGGGTTTATGGGCTCTGAGATAAAGCCTGTAGGGATTGGTGGGGTTTGGTGTCCCCCCTGACGTGCTGAAGACTTTATTCACCCTTATTTTCATGAAGCTGTGTTATTTATTATTTATTATAGATATTAAAAATATTAAAAAATATATATTAAATATATAAATATATTTATTATCTCTGCCAAAGTTTTGCAATAGCATTTTGGGATCCCCTGACCTGCAGCAGTAAATACTGGAAAGTGAGGTAGGTGGGAGGAAAACCACTCAAAAACAGGGAAAGAGAAAGCGAATTGCAGTATTTGGGATGACGGAGGGCATTTCTGGCAGAGCCTGAATAGGGTCCTCCTCTGAGGCACAGCATAAGGCTGGAACCACTCGGTTACTTGGACAGTGACGCTGCTGTGGCCAGTGAAATTGAGAGGAAAATCAGGCACTTTATCCTAGAAAGACCTAAAGCAAATGAGGAATAAACCTTAACATTTCTTTGGTGAAGTGGAATGTTTGCCAGTTACCCCCTTGGAGCCTGGTGGTGACTCCCAAGTCCCTTTGCTGCCTGCTCCACCAGCTCCATGCTGCTGTTACAGTGGGGATGTGCATCTCCGGATTATGGGAAGCTCACTTTTTTTGTGCTGGTATAGCCACTTCTTGCAGCTCATGTAGCTCAAACCCAGCCACCACCTGGAGCACCCCAAAAAAACACCTTCACTCCCCAGTTGTGCACAGAAGCACCTACAGCTTCCACTGCCAGACCCAGAAGACCCACTGCCAAGGGACAGAAGTATTGACATTTGGCATTTGCTGGTTAAGCAAATTTACCGTTTTCCCCACAGTCTAGGGCTGCTCCACAAAGGTGCCTCCTCACCCTTCTGTGATATCAGAAGACAAATCCCAGAGAAATTTCATCATGTACGATGGAGCCAGTGATGTGCCATCACAAATATCTGGGGGCAATACCAGATTGCAAATCAACTGACAAATGATTCCCTCAATTAATAATAAAGCAGTTTTAAGTAAATGGTGTGAGTTTGTCCCCTGCTCCTGTACACGTTGAATGAGAGGCTGCCAGGATCTTGGGAGCCTGGAGAAATGTTTTTGGTGTTCATCTCTCAGGAATGTAATTACTGCACTTGCACAGAATATAAGACAAAATTTATATTGTTTTCAATATGATGTTGTCAGATATTATTTCATTAAATTGATTTAGGGATTACGCTGGAGAGGGCAAGAAGGTGAAATGTGGGGAAGCCAACAGAGCCTCTGGATTTGCTCTTCCCAAACCTTCCTCTGACAGAACCCATCCTCAACTGGGGTCAATTAGTCCCGACCCCCGTCCGCCGCGGTCTCTGCTGGTGACACCAGCTGGGAGCGTGGTCCCAAGTGTCCCCTGCCTGGCAGCCCTGGTCCTGACGGCTCCGGCCACAATTCCTGCCTCCTCCCGCGGAGGTGGGAGGCTGCAGGTACCCAAACACAAGTAAGCAAGGCAAAGTGTGTATAAACAAAAGGGTCTGTCTTCGGGAGTGAGGAGGAGGAGAGAAAACATATTGTATTGCTCCACTCTTTGGAAATTTCTATGCATTTGTAATAACAAAATTACCATAATTTGCTCGTTAACGCAGCTAGATCAGTCAAGCATTGTTCCAAACATGCAGAGGCTGCTTCTCGCTCTAGGTCTGCCAGCGAGTTAAGCACGGCGGAAATTAGCATGCAAATAGCCCTAATTCGGCGGCCGAGCTGTCAGATCCGCATTCAGCCGCTTGTTCCCTTTGAAATCCCTGACAGGAGCGGCTCTGGCAATCCCACCCTCAAGGAGATCCAGCCAGAAGAGGTACCAAGGGGCCACCTCCTGAGTGACAGTTTGGCTACCTTCAGTCAAATCAATCAGTCGCGTCAGCCGTGCGGCGACGCCGGGGGCCGTGGGGACGGGGGGGCTTCACGTTTACAGACAGACCTCGATGCTGAAACGACCCCCTCCCCACACGGGACAGTGCCGGGGTTTGGGGCTCCAGCAGCAGGGCGACGTCGCCTGTGGGAGAGGGGATCCCTCTGTCAGAGACTGATTTTCAAGTTAAACCTCAGTTTATGGCAAAAAGCGTCGCTGTTGGGAACGTTTGGTGCCGAGGGATGGAAGCCGGGGTCTAGGGTCGTTTCTTCAGGATCCCTGCCCAGGGTTCATGGCTTGGCTGTGGAGCTGGTGGAGCATCACTGCCCTGGGCAAAACAGTGCAGGGTCGGTGTCAGATGGGGAGGGAGGGGAGCCATGGGAGGAGGGAGAAGACTTTGACCCTGCAAGAGGGGAGATGGAGCTGAGCTGTGGGGAAGAACTTGTTTGGTGTGAGGGTGGTGAGAGCCTGGCCCAGGTTGCCCCGAGAAGCTGTGGCTGCCCCATCCCTGGAGGGGTTCAAGGGCAGGTTGGAGGGGGTTGGAGCAGCCTGGTGTGGTGAGAGGTGTCCCTGCCCAGGGCACTGGGGGGACCTCCTCAAGGTCCCTTCCACCCAAACCATTCTATGATTCTATGATTCTATGGTTTTCACCTTTCACGAGACTTGTTTTCTGAGGCTATAGGCTTGATTTCTGTGTGGTGATGGCTGGAGGGAGTTTTCTTGCAGTTAGGACTGTTTGAACATAGGACATCTGCCCTGCAGTGAGCTCCCAACACTCAGAACTGATGTCTATTGAAATTAAATATTTTTCACAAATCGAAATCAAATATTTTGAGAAACAAGTATTCCCTCCTCAGGAGTTTCTGGACACATTGAGGCTTTATCGAAACCAGTGGAAGGGCCAAGGCATTACAGTAGGTTGCACTGCAGCAGGATGTAACGGAATATGATCAGTGCAAAAGAAACAGAGTGGGGTATTGGAAAGAAAACCAAATCAAGGGAAAAAATTTAAGCAAAATGATACCACCAATAAAGATGAGCCCCTGCTCAGGGGCTGTGGGGCTGTGCTGGGAGAAAAGGGACAGCCAGGAGGAGGAAGTGAGAAGTTTCCAGAAAGAAGGACGGATTCACTTATTTCTGGCAGCGGACACGGCACCAGGGCATTTTGGTTGCACAGAAGTCGTTTGTCCCCTGTGGCTGCGGTAGATTTGGGATCAGGCTGTGCACTGACTACAGAGAGAGCTGGGAAATTTAAATGTCACTCCCTGAATTCCTACACAAAAAAGACTAAATCCAGCACACAGGTCCTGACTCGATGTCCTTTTAGCAGCAGATGCACCAAATCCTGTCAGTCTTGGGCAGCAGCAGTAGTGGCTGATTCAGCACACAGAAGCTTTGCTGCAGAATAAGTATCTTCCAGGTACGTGCAGGTGCTTTCCTTCCATGGAGAGGTGTGTGCTGGATCCCCTGGTGGGATTAGTCATGTCCAGCTGGAAGAGGGGCTGCTTGCTGTGTCGGTGGTGGTCGCTGGGCATGGGGTAGAGATGCTGCTCCAACTTCTTTTTCTCCTGCCAACCTCCTTCTGCCCAAAGGAACCACCTCAGCCCAGGCTGTCCAGTCTTCATTTACCATCTAGTCTTCACCTGACATTTCCTGAAGTCAGGAAATGTAATGGGAGCCCTTGGCAAGGAGTCTGGTCTCATGGAGATGTGCCCTGGGCTATCAGAACGTATGGGGAGCCATGGGTCATGCTGAGGAACATGCCATGGCAGCCACAGTGGCCTTGAGCATCAGCCTGGAGTGAGACTGCCCCATCCATCCTCCTTCCCTGCTCTGTGTCCTCATGCTTGGCACAGGCTCAGTGGCTGCAGACGTTGCTTGGGAATGGCTTTGGCTACAAAACATTTGCCAGCAGGAGCTGGAGGACTGAGCTTCTGCGCTCCCGGAGATTGACCTGAGATTGGCTGACATGTTTTTCCTCTGCATTAAAAGGATGACGGTAACGTGGATGTGGTGTAAAACCAAAGCAGTGCCATGAAAATCAAGTGAGAAATTATCTGTCTTCTGTCACTCAGGCATTCATTTGCATTGTGTTTGGTGTCAGAAAGGAAAACTGACATCTCTGCTGGGGCCGTGTCTCTGTATTTCAGAGCTTGCACAAGCTCCTCACGATGACAGAAAGAACCAGAGGGGGAAAGCAGACCCAGCTGACTGGGGTGGCTGAAGCCTGGAGTCCAGCAGAAAACTGGGCCTTGCAGGCAGGAGGGATGAGATGCCAAGGTTTTGGGTGGCTCAGCCGGGAGCACTCATCCATGCAGAGGGTTAACATGAGGACAAGAGGGTTTTCCACTCATCGAAGGTGCTGTCTCCTCAGTAGAAAGGGCAGGACCCAGCCATTGCCTGGTGTAGCTGGTCCCAGCTGAGGTTCCAGCCTGGTCTGACATGGTCACCAAGGATGGGGAAGCTGAGGAGATGCCAGCGTGGGAAGATGCTCCCTCAGCCTTTCCTGTTCCCATTCACATGTGCATTTGCAGATGACTCGAGGCTGCTTTCATGTCAGCAGCAATGCACTTTTGTCCAGGTACCAAAATGCTTAACTTCCAAACTTCACAATTTCCACACTGTAGACTGTAGCTACATTACTGTGTCTCGTAGCTTTATAACTACTTCTGCTACTGGCTAAATTACTTGTGTAATTCCTGGAAGTAACTTCACATTACATTATCATCACAAAGACTGAAGTTATAAAAAAAAGCTAAAGTCAGGACGAGTGAAGTATTTTCATCTGAACCAAGTGCAATATATCCATTACATAGTTTGGAGAGTTTTTACCCTATGAGATACTTCTTGGTGCTTATTTGCCCCAATTTGACATACACGTGTACTGTAAAGCCTGATATTTTCTGCGAGACAGGCAGTTTTCCTTTCCATCCCACCTGCACAACTGACTGGTCCATCGGGAGTGGCGAGGACGACACGGTGCCTGCCCTGTATGACAAAGGCTGGGGATCCTGGGCAGGGACCGAGTGATGCCCTGCATGGGTGGAGGGCAGTCAGTGTCCTCTGTCCCCCTGCCTGGGCATGTTGTGGTTTGGGCTGGGTTGGCCAACAATGAGACAACAGATGGTCTACCCCACCTCTCACTCCAAGGAGAGGAGGAGGAGGGATAGAGATTTACATGTTTAGAAGGAACTAAACTACTTTAAAGCAATAGTAATAATAAAATAAAAAGGAAATAATGAAATACATACAATACGTACAAGCTCCCAGGATGATGTCACCAGCAGGCACTGGGGAAGTCCCAGACTGGACTCAGTGACAGATAGGAGATGGGTTCCAGATCTGGACTAAGGAACACACAGGTTGGGATCAAAGGCAGATGAACAGATGGATTCTTCCTCGGACACTGGCCATTGAAGGAAGTGCTTACTCTGTGATCCCTCAGATTTTATACTGAGCATGGGGCAGATGGGATGGAACATCCTGTTGGTCAGGTTTAGGTCACCTCTCCTGTCTTCTCTGCCTCACAGGTGGGATCTCTACGATTTTCCATTTCCAACTCTCCAACAGGGCAAGTAACGAAATTAGCTGATCTTGGTTTTTATAGCAATAAGTATGAGCAAGAGCCTCTGCACACCATTCCTTGGCATTGACTGTAAACATCTGTCTTATCGCTCTGAGAACAAAGAGTTTTCTGCACAATATTCTGTTAATTTCAGAGAGTTAGAAGAGGCTTAGCCCAGAAGTACAGTTACTGAACAGAAAGTTGGTTCTGTTCTACCTCAAACCAGGACAGGGCTTTGTGGGGGTCACAGGCAGCCCCATGGGCTTGGGGAGAGCCAAGAGGTGGTCCGGGGCCAGCAGTGACCAGCACAGAGTGTCACTGTGCTCCCAGTCTAGCATGGCTCCCGTGGCCCATGTGGCTCGTGTGTCTTGCTGGGCTTGTCATTGCCCTCAGAGCATCTTCCCGATGCTGGGTCCACCCAGGGTCTCCAGGGGCTGTGTACCGGTGGCTGGTGGAAGAGTCTGCAAGGGGGCAACCAGGAGAGGGAAGGGTCAAAGTCCTCATCGTCATTAATTACAATGCCATCTCTTATGCAGATGAGTTGGGCAGTTGTCCTTCTGTTGCAGGGAGATAAATCTCTCCTAACGCAGTTCCAATATGGTTGCTCTGTGGCACCACCTACCTTTGTTGTATTAAAGTTAAATACCTTTGTGTACAAAAGTTTAAAGTGCATAGCTAAAACCTGTGTGCTTGCAGTAATTGTGGATGTAAATCTTTTTGTCGTCCTGCGAAGACTAGGTGAGGTATTTCATAAATATGTCAGAAGCGGCATTAAAATTTTATGGCAGGCAGCACGGGTCGAGAATAGTACAGTGACTTCACAGCAAGGTACGTCCACCTTAACCCACAACTCATTAGTCATTGATGGGATTTCTGTGCCTTGTAGCTTCTTGGAAATGAGGTAGTGTTACAAAAATCTGCGTGCTACTGTTTTCTTAAAATATGACAACCTACTCAGAACCATAAAATTGTACATCTTTGAGCAGGTGCTAGTTAATATAAAGATAAAATAAGGGGGGAAATTCTGTCCAATCTGTAGGATCATAAAATTATATACAACCTTCATTAGAAGTTAATTGGCAGCCTTGATGGTACTGGGAACTTCAGAGAGATGTTGCCTGGTTGAGACCAGGTGTCTTCCAGCTGTACCTGCAATGAACTTCTGCCTGGCTGACGTGCAGGAAAAATCAGCCAGTGCATGGGCTAATTTCATTTTGAAATCAGACGTGTGAAAGTTCAGGTGGTGGTTGCACTGAGTCCATTCATGGAAGGGTCAATCAATGTCTACAGGACATCACAGACATAAGCTGGAGGTGATTTTGGCGAGTGTGAGTGCAGCGGTGGAAGGGGTCTTAGATGGCAATAACCGATCTATTGATCTGCTGGATTATTACAGCGGATTTACTGGTGAGGGAAGATGTCGGGCGCAGTAAGCATTTTGAGGTTCCTCACGCTTTTAGGAGAGAAATGAGCTTTAACCAGCAGAAGGTGTTTCACGGTTTGTTGGGGTTTGTTGGAGGAGGGTGTTGCAGAGTGATGCTTACACCTCTGGCCGGGGGAATTAACAGTTACCGCTGCATTTCCTGGCTGCTCTTTCAACGAACGGTACAGACACTTTGTAATTAATTAAATGTCATTAACAGCACTACCTGTGATCCTGTGAGTGTCGGTGTGCTCGTGGTCGGCTGGGCTGCTGCAGTGCACCACAGCTCCAAGGGCTCTGCCTCGGCTGGAGCAGGGTGAAGTTGTTGATGTAGTTTTATGGGATTGTGTTTAAACACCACGGGTGGAGGCCTCAGTGCTCTGAGAACTCGCCGTTTGTCAGGGATTTTTTTAAAATTTAAAATCAAGCAGTAAAGTTCTGAGTAAGGAAAGTTTCACTTGAAAATCATTTGTGAGGACTGTTCTTTTGTTAAAATCTATCACTTTCAATTCCATACACCAAAAAATAAAATGGGGGGTCGGGGGGGGGGGAAACATTAATTTTACAGAAGGCTTTTCTCCTTTTCCATTTATTAGTACTTAATTCACTTCTTTCCTGTGGGAACAGATAAATTGCTGCATACAGCGCCAGGTAGGCGAGGGTCCTCAGGCTGGGAACAGCTTCCCATTTTGATGCAGAGGATCTCAGGTGTTTTGAAAAGCATCTTCCTTTTTCCGAAACTGCTCCCTGAGGAGGTTTTCCAAAACTGCATTTTTTCAGTCCCCTCGGGAAACATTTCTTTCTCACTAAAGCTCCTTCCAACCACAAGCCTCAGCAGTCCCGGGGCTGTGTGAGCTCTGGGGCTTCACGATGCTGAGCATCCTCCTACCCTGCTGGTGCCCTGCAGGAGGACACAGGGCTCTGGGATGGAGCGAATCCCATGGGGACTGCTGCCAGCCCCAGGACTGTCCCAAGGCCGGCAGTGAGATGGAGAAAAATCCCTGAAAAGAGGGTGTAGCCAGGGGGGGTCAGTCTCTTCTCCCAAAGAACAGGCAATGGGACAAGAGGAAATGCCCTCAAGTTGCGCCAGGGGAGGTTTAGAGGCATAATCAGGAAATACTTCTTCCCCGAAAGGGTTGTGAAGCCTTGGAAGAGGCTGCCCAGGGCAGTGGTGCAGTCACATCCCTGGAGGGATTTAAAAGCTGGGCAGATGTGGTGCGGAGGGACATGGGTCAGTGGTGGGTTTGTCAGTGTTGGGTTGATGGTTGGACTCAATGATGTGAAAGGTCCCTTCCAACGTGGACAGTTCTGTGGTTCTGTGACTCTATTCTATAAGCAGCAAGAGCACAGTGTCTGCCCCGTGCCTGGTCCTTGCTCTGCTCGCTGTGGGCACCTGTCTGGGTATGGACTGGCTGAGGAATCCCGCCTTCTTATCCCGGGATTTTTAGCTGGTTATCACCCTGGGTATTTCTGCAGAGATAAATTAGGTAGAACATGATGGGATTTTGCTATATATAGTGTATATTTCCTGCTGGGCTTCTTCCCAGGGGTAGCATCCTTTCAGAAATACATGTTTTGCTTCAGTATGGGTGTACTTTGGTAATTTTTTCCTTATTTGGTCTTCTTTTTTTTGAAGCATGTGGACTGCTTGGTCCAGAACAGGCAGATTAACAGCCGGGTGTGTTTGGTCCACTGAGGAGAAGGCAGAGTTATCAGTGTCCTTCCCTCTGTGGGAACTTCTGTGGACAGAGAAAACACAAGGAACCTTAGAATCATAGAATGGTTTGGGTTGGAAGACACCTTAAAAGGTCATCTAGTCCAACCTCCTGCCATGGGCAGGGACATCTTCAACTATGCTCAAAGACCCATCAAACCTGGCATTGAATGTTTCCAGAAATGGGGCATCCAGGAGAAGACCTGGCAAATTACTGGTGGTCAACCCATGGCATGCCCTGGATTTCTAGTTCCCCAGGTTAAATGCTTCTGATACTTGCAGATTAGAGCAGAATAAATCACTGGTCCTGTTGTTTGCTCATGAATGTTAAAACTGGAAGAAAGTCCAAGCAAAGCAAAAATCAGCAATAAAAATTACTTTGGAATTTACTTCAGAGTTTGTTTTCCAGCTGAAATTTTGGGATATTTTGTTAGCCTCACTGAACTCAATTAAAAAACTGAACATCTCTATGAATTTAAAATAAAAAAATAGATTTGTTTGGAAAAAATATTTTTTTTAAAAAATTAAAATCCAGGTCTCTTTTTCACTGAAGAATTTTGTCAAAATTGTCACAAATTTGCAAAAGCGTGTTAGTGATGCAAAGCTATTTTTTTGTGTGAAAGCAAGTTTTAAGCAAAAGGTGTTTCCCAACTCCTCCATACACAGAGAGAACTTGTAAGAAAATGGGTTTGTGCAAGTCTTAGAGGCTGCAGCTTCCCAGGCAGGGCTGCAGACCTCTTGCCCTGAGCTGGGATGATGGCTTGGGATTCGCTTTACCAAGAGGAAAACCCGCTGATTTTTCCTCTGCAGAGAGGCCAGACCACTTCCTGTCTTCCCCAAGGTCTCTCAACCATGTTTGTTGCTCTGACTTTTTGCAGGACTCTGCCCAGGGCTGCTGGATCATAGAGCAATCTCTGGGGTGATGTTGGCACGTGGTGAGAAGGGACTTCTCCTGCTGTCCCGTGGTTTATATCCCCCTCCAGCCCAGGCCATGCCTGGCCCCATGGAACACGTGGCTTTTGTGTAATAGATTTAATTTGGATTGCTGTTATTTCTTGGTGCTAGCCAGCGATGCACGGGCTCCTTGGGCACGTTGATGTGGCTCAGTGTGGTCTTTAGCCCGGCTCCCCATGCAGTCAAGCATGTCTTAGCTACCGGGGTAATGATTACTATTGGAATTCGCTGAAGAAATTTATGGTCCATGTGATTACTTCCACAAAAGACAACAGTAGAAAACAAATAAAAGTCATGAGAATGTTAATTTTTACAAGTTACAGTAAGGTCCTTTGCCGTAAGGGAAAGGTAGAAACACCTGTAGCTCCTGCCAGGAGGTTGGGCTGGTGGGGAAAGGGGTTCACCCACAGGACCCCAACTTAGGGACAAGTGCAGCAGGTTACATTTAAACCTACACAGGACCCCAGTGAGGAATATGCACGGTGCTGCTGTTCTTGGCCAGGACTCTCACTTTTGTCCCACAATGCCCCATTCTGGTCCCTCAGGCACTTGCATTCATTGAACACCATTTCTCCTGGTTTGTTTTAATTTTCCGCTAAAGGGAAGGGCTAAATAAGACACTGTCCTAAACCTGGAGCTTGGGTAGCAAAAGGACCCAGCTGATGGGGACTGGTGGAGAAACTGGTGGGTAGGATGAATCTGGCAGGATGGACAACACGACCACGGGGTTCCAGTTGCTCTCCCTGTTGACTGCCAGTGGCTCTGGTGGTGCTTCCCAGGAGCTGCTGTGGAATGGCCACAGGGAGGAAGGCATGTTCTATCATATGCATGTTCCATCACCTACAGCCATCATATGGACACAACCACTCATCCCCGTGGTCCTGATGGCTTCTCTCCATCCCAAACACATGTGCAAAAAGCTGGTATCTGAGAAACCGTAATGAAAACTGCATAAAAATGTGTCTGCCTTCACATATCTGCATCTGGTTGAGCTGTGCTGGCTCTGGAGCTTCCGATTCATGGGGTCTTCTGAGACTCTGCGGACCATAACAATGTATTGAACTTGGAAGTGACATATAAAACTTCTTTATTGACTATTTGTGCAAATTTTGCATTTCAGTCCAAAGGTGCCAGCCACTGGGTAACAAGCATGTCCCATGTTTGAGTAGGCTGCTGGTTTCCGCTGGTGTCGAGTGCCATGTGGTACAAAGAAGACAAGGCTAAAGGATGCGCTAATGACTGTTGTGCTGCCTAATGGGATGGCAGCCAGGTGCTCTGTGCGGTGGACAGCGGTAGAGCAGGGACAATGGCCAGGCTTTGGAGCAGGGGACCAGGGAAGAGGTGACATCTCCATCCTGGGAGATTCCCACACCTCGGCTGGACATGGCCAATGTCAAAGCTGGCCCTGCTTTGGGCAGGAGTTTGGAGCGGGTGACCCACCAAGGCCACATCCGATTTACTTTACTCTGTGGTTAGAGCATCCGTGTTTAAAAAAAAATTAGGTGGTAAAATAAATTGCATCCCCCTCCCATGTGCCGAGATCCACATCTGGCTGAGGTTGACCCTGAGTCTGTCCCACTGCCCAACCAGCTGCCTGAGTGCATTCACTGCTCCTTCTGCTCATCTGCCCCATCCTTCCGTCTTCTGGCAGGGGAGGAGAGTTTCCAGCACCCTCCTGCCCCACGATCATCACTAAGGTCCCTGCATCCTCCCCTCTCCCCTGACAGCACCATTCTCTGAAGCCACAGCAGTTTGAGAGACACCAGGAAATCTCTTTTTTCATCTTCCGGTTTTTGAGATTTTTTAAGCTCAGGCTGTTCAGTTTTCCTGTGCATCACAAAGGAAACTTGCAGGGAGCTTACCTTAAAACCAAGCAGACTGGTAAACATGAGTAGATAATCCCCAGAGAAGATGCTGCAGAGCGGATGACGCTGCCTTGGCTGCAGCAGCAGGTCCGTCCACCATCTTCAGGCTCTGTTTGCAGCCGCCCCTGGGGGCTCACACCGTGGGCAGGGGGGCTGTGCCTCTCTCCCACGGTCTCAGGGTGGAGGGCATCTCCCAGAGCTTTGCTGCTGACTTCTAGCAGCAGCTCCTGGGAATTGTTCTCCCCCCGTCCCCTGCAGCTCTGCTGGCCATGGGGGTCTGATCCCTTTTGGGCTACAGACTCATAAAGCACCTGGAGCCAGGTCTGCAGCGAGAGGTGGGATAGCTCTGCCAGAAGCCCTGGGTTTGGTGTCTCTGTGTCTCAGCGATGCCAGAATTACTGAAGTGGGGGTTTCCCACCTCACCCCATCCTGGGGGTGCGGGCGGGCGCCCAGCACGTGTGTACACTGCACGTGTGTACACTGCACGTGTGTACACCGCATGTGTGTCCACTGCACGTGTGTACACCGCACGTGTGCCGATCCGTGGTGTTTTTTGACCGTACGGAGGGCCAGTCGCTAAGCAGGGCTGTCAAGAAGTGTGGCTGATGGACCTCGGAATATCTGGCGGAAATCACGGGGCATCCATGCAAGTGTTTGTTCATCTGGGTGAGTTTCACTCATGGCTGTACCCTTCATCTGCCGAAGTGCTGCGGTGATGGTTGCAGGGCTCGAGACCTTTCTCCCCCACTTCTCCTTTTCCCTTCCCCTCTCTCCTATGTCTTTTCTCTCGTTTTCCTTCCTGCCCCCCCCCTTCTCTCTCTCTCTCCCTTTTTTTCCCCTGCAAGGCTGATGGATATGCAGAGTATGTTAAGAAGCAAGCAATACTGTCACTGAGCTGATGGTGCTCAGTGACTCCTTGAGCTCCTGGCTGGTCTGTACTGCAGGAGCTTGACACCCTGACCACTGAGGCATAAAAAACAGAGAATTGGAAGCCTCAGCCTGACAGGCACCGGAGCATCCCCCAGAGAGGGTCCACGATGTGTGTCTGCGTGTGAGCACGGGGAGGAGGGCAGTGGGGATGGTGGGGGAGGAGAGGGAGGAGGATGAAACAATGAGATGTCAGCCCGTATCCCACCCGCAGCCCTGCCGCAGCGCTGACGAGCCTTCCCAACGCGCGGCCGCCCACCCCGTGGCCTCCACATGGGACAGACTGGGCCTCTGCCGCCTCAGGAGGACACGGTGAAGGAGAAGGAGGGAGGGAGAGGTGAAAATATGGGGTTGTTCTGTCCTCGGACGTGTTTGGTGCCCTCCCTCGGGGTGCAGCAGCTCCCCACAAGCCTCCTTCAGAGACTGAGGTGCTGCTGGTGCGGGGGGGAGCTGGGCAGGCTCCTCTGCACGTCTGGCACAAACAGCCCATGGCAGGAACGGGGTCTGTCCTGTCTGCCCAGTCCCTCTGTCCGTGCACCCCACAGCTCCCGGGCAGGGCAGGGCAGCCAGGCTTGCTCCCATCGTGTCACAGGTGTCCTGTCGGTCGGGCGGCACAGCCATTTCATGCAACTGGAAGAGGGCCAGATCTCTGCATCTCTCACTGCCCGTGGGACGGGAGAAAAGGAGCCCCCGGGGAGGGCAGTGGCTGGTCCCTCCCTGTGGAAGAGGCACCTGCAGGGTGAAGGGATGTTGGTGCAGCACACACTGGAAGCAGGACCTGGCCGTGAGCCTTCGAGGATTGGGAAAGATGGTATCACCCACCCAAGAAGTCACCAGCCAGAGTTGGTGGAAGCTGGTGGAGCAGCTCCCAAATCCCCTCAGGGAGGGCTCTGGCTGAGCTGACAGAGCCCTGGTGCAGCAGCGGCAGGCAGAAGAAGGGACCGGAGAGGAGCCACCATGCCCTGCCAGAGAGAGGCAACGGGGACACCTTTGCCAGTGGCCCTAGTGCCTTGGGTGGCTCCTGACATCGCTTCTGGCTTTGCTCTTTTGGAGCGAGCACTGTGACAGGGGTAACACTCAGGTTCTGAAGTTGTCTGTCATCCAGGACAGGGAGCAAAGAAGAAATGCAGTGTGCCCAGGTGGCCAAGAAGGCCAACAGCATTCTGGCCTGTATCAGGAACAGCGTGGCCAGCAGGAGTAGGGCAGTGATCGCACCTCTGTACTGGGCTCTGGTGAGGTCTCACCTCGAGGGCTGTGTTTAGTTCTGGGCCCCTCACCACTGGAAGGACATTGAGCTACTCGAGTGTGTCCTGAGGAGAGCCACCAAGCTGGTGAGGGGTCTGGAGAACAAGTCCTACGAGGAGAGGCTGAGGGAACTGGGCATGTTTAGTTCGTAGAAGAGGCGGCTGAGGGGAGACCTCATTTCCCTCTACAGCTCCCTGAAAGGAGCTTGGAGAGAGGTGGTGGTTGGCCTCTTCTTCCAAGGGAATAATGACAGGACAGAGGAAATGGTCTGAAGTTGGGGCAGGGGAGGTTTAGATTAGATATTAGGAAGAATTGGTTTCCTGAGAGGGTGGTCAGGCACTGGAACAGCCTGCCCAGGGAGGTGGTTGAGTCACCATCCCTGGAGGGATTTAAGAAACGTCTCGACATGGCTCTTCAGGGCATGCTCTAGTGCCCGAGATGGTTAGTTTGTGTCTGTCTGTGGGTGGGGTTTTTTGTCTTTTTTTTTTTTATTTATTGTGGTAGGACTTGATGATCTCAAAGGTCCCTTCCAACCATGAAGATTCTGTGATTCTGTGAAATGTAGATGGTTCTTCACCAGGAAGAAAGCTTTGGAAACAGCTCTGTTTTCCATGGCTCATGGTGAATTAATGCCATTCCCCAGATGCAGTGATAAAAACCTGGTCTTGAGCGTGTGTAGAAATGTGGCCAACACAGCAATGTGTGCTGAGCGTGCAGTGGCTGGCCACTTCTGACTTCAGACCAGGTCTCATTGCCCCATCTGTGGACACTGGGTCGGGGGGAGAGCGGGTTGAGGCTGGTGGGTGCAGTCTCATGGGTCTGAGGGGCTGTGGGAACAGAGAGGGGTTGTTAACAGAGACCCACCTGGAGCAAACCAGTGATGGGCAGCTCTTGCCATCAGGACGTTCAGTGCATTTACTGGTGTCCTTCAGTGTAGGTTGAGAGGCAGATCGTTTTTACTGAAGCAGCATCAAGTGGAGACCAAAGTGCCCTGGACCCGACCCTATATTTTGACACCAACCTTCTGTATTGGCAGAAGATCCCTTTGCAGGGGGCTGCCAGGACTGCGCAGCTCTCGCAGCCACCATGCTGCTGATCCAAGGGCTCCCGGCGGCACAACCCCACCAGCCACCAGGACATCATCCCCTCTCTCAGTGCGTCAGCAACTTGCCTAAACCATGTCCAGAGCAAGGAGGTCACTCAGGGGCCCACATGTGGTCCCCAGAGGGGGTCTGTGGGGTCTGTGGTCACTCTGGCCAGGGAAGCTGAGCCTGGGGAGCTGGGGACGGAGTGGTGGTGGGGGATCTGCCACTCATCTTGGGCACGGGCAGTCCCTGGTGACAGAGAGAGGACCAGGACAGGAGAAGGCTGCAGCAAGCATCTTCTGCTGCAGCCTGGCAGCCCTCTCCTCCTCTTGCTGTGGGAAACCTACACCTTCTCTTGCCGTGCTGTGTTGAGCCTGCATGTATTTGTGTAGAGGAGAGGAGGAAGAAAGGAAAGAGAGGAGGAGAACAGGAATCTGTCATTTGTGAAAATTTTCCTCATAAATCAGCGGTAGTGTTGGTATTTGCATGGTGGTGGAGCCGGGTGCCCTGCCCAGGGTCAGAGCCCCATGGTGCAAGGCTCTGCAAGCTGAAGTATGAAACAGGAGGTGACATGTGAAGAGAACAAACAGATGGGGAGAGCAGGAGCTGGTGAGGGGATAAATAGCAATAACTCTTTTGAGTCTTTTCTGTGCCTTTGTCTGGGAGGTTTCAAAGCCATCTGAAATTGATGCAAGTATCCCTCTCCTTGGGTTAAAGTGATGGACGGGTGCCTGGGACCATGTCCATGTTCTCCTAGAGAGCCTGGAAGGGTACCCAGTATCTAGAAGATGACCCAGTCTGTATCCTGCCAGCAGAGAGCCTGACTAAGCAGCTCTGCCCTCATATTGTGTCTCTTGCCCTGGGTGCTGTAGGAACGTGGGGACAAGGGCCAGCCCCACCAGTGTGTCCCAGACTCTACTCCATCTCTCCTCCCTGTCCTGCTCCTGCAGCACAGGTTGCCCGAGAAAATCCCAGCAGCTCTGCTGTCCTGGGCTACAGCATGAAAAGGATCTGTGAAAGGTGGCTGTGCCCATTTATTTAGTATTTCTCCCACCCTTCTTGCCCTTCCTGAATGAGGGTGGCCAGCATTGCTTGTACTCAGACCATCACTGGAGCACAGTATGCATGGATGAGCTCCTTTTCCCCTCGACGGTGACTGTGATCTCAAATCAAATGATCTTCTGTTTTGTCTTTTTCACTTAGGGAGCGAGTTTTCTGGGAGCCCCTACAGCCACCCACAATATTCAACGTACAATGACTCCTGGAGGTTTCCCAACCCTGGACTCCTGGGTAAGTTGCTGTGCCTGCCTTGGGGTCTTGATGTGTCCCCTTTGCAACCCAACAGTGACCATCTGCCACTGGGGTGGTCAGACACATGTCTTGGGGTGGTCCTGAGTCCCTGTGTGGGACCACAGGTCTCCAATGGGGTGTGCAAATGCTCTCACTTCCCTTCGTCCCATGGCCAAATCTCTTGTCTTCCCCTTCCTACCCCCTGAAATCCTTTCTTGGACACAAAGTGTTGCAAGAAGGCAGAACCCCCATTTTTTTGAGGGTAAGGAATACAATTCAGGCAGATCTCTTTATGGGGAGCACCAGCTTCAGGGAGGTGTTGGGTCAACCATGGCCAAGTGTGATCCCTGTCACTCCCCAGCCCTGTTGTTCCTCACTCATTCGAGCACTTTGCGTTTCTCCCCGACCCCCCGTTGTGTTTGCTCCCTGGCTGTGTCTTTGCCCACTCCAACCCTGCTCTGCCAGGGGCCGCTGTGCCCACCCGGCCTCCTTGACGCCGGCACCGTCCCCACATGCGGTTGGGGGGGCAGGAATCCCGTGGCTCACGCAGGATCATGGCCCTCATGTGAAGGATAAACATAATCCATTTTACACCACTGTCAAAAGCTGGCCTACTTTGACCTTATATACATGTAGCATGCAGTAATTAGAATTTTTCCCTGCATAATTTGCATGGATGAGGTAAGTAAAATACCAATTAATTGTCATCTCTCAACACAGGAGTAGCATGCCTTAGAGATTTCCAGATTTATGGATGACAGGGCTGTTATATGTGACCTCCAGCAGCGAAATAATTTTGAATTTTTGTCATACTTTTTTCATCCAGTTTCTTTGTTTTAAGTAATTGAGTCCCCATGTAATTGAGCCACCCAGGCTGTATTCATCATGGTTCTTGTCCTTAAACAAATCCTCTGGGAGCAATAGGCAGCCTCTGCCTCCCATGCCATGGTGCTGGTATAATGCTGCTATTTGCCGTGCCACATTTAAGGGTTTGTTAGCGCTTCCATCATAAATCAGCGGGTGGATCTCCAGCTGATATCGATGGGCATAGCTGCACGACGCAGGGGGAGTCACTGCTTCAACACGCAGTTTCCATGGCCACAGCCGGCAGCGCTGGAGGGGTTTTGGCTTCACCATGTGTGGAAGAGGCTTCAGCCAGGGGGCTAAAAGAAGAAGAAGAAGAAGAAGAAGAAGAAGAAGAAGAAGAAGAAGAAGAAGAAGAAGAAGAAGAAGAAGAAAATTTAAAAAATGAAGAGGAAGAAGAAGAATAAGAATGAAGAACTGCACTGTCTTCATTCTAATTTTGCACCTCCTTTGGAAGCCGGAGAGCTGCTTTAGCAAGGCTCTGCTGCATGGATAGGCCTGGGCAACCAGGTTTTGGGTGGCTTTTTAAATTTTGCTTGTGAACTGGCAAGAAGAACAGGCACTATATTAAAAATAAATGAAAATGCAGACCCAACTGTGCCTTCCCACATGGAGAGAAGGCTTTTGGCGAGGCTTCTGGGATGTACACCATGATCCCAGCTGTGGGTGCACTGGGGCCACTCTGGAGCCATCCCAGAGTCATCCTCGAGCCATCCCAGAGTCATCCTGGAGCTCCCCACTGCCCTGCGGTGATGGGCAGTGGCCCTTCGACTCCAGAGGCAGCAGCAGATTGTGCCCATGACCTGCTCAGCTCCTCGTTAGAGATGATGGGCTTGTGTTAGCTCTTCCTTGCTGGTCAGGGTATGTCCCTGTGGTGCCCTGGAGGTGGTGGAGATGGGCAGGACTGGGCCAGGAGAAGAGGCTGGTCAGGACCCAGCCACTTGCTACCAAGACACCTTTTACCTCTGCCATTCCTTTTTTTTTTTTTTTTTCCCCGCAGTTCTTCCTCTTCTTCTCATTTCCTTTTCAAATGATGTATTTTGGGGTAAAATCCATCAGCTGAAAGGATGGTATGGTCCTCATGGCTTGGCTTGGGTGAGGATTTCTACAGGGGCATTGACTCAGCAGCATGCCCTGCACATGTGCTTAAATGAGGGAAGGGCAAGAAGATTTTGATGCTACCACTTTTCCTCAGAAACTGTAGCTTTATTGAAATCCATGTGCTTCGCAGTAAAATGACAGCAATGCTGCATTTTTTGCTGTTAGGAGTTGTTAAAATGTATGATCTTGCCTTCCTTGTTTTCATGCTCTTTGAAATACTTTATTTCAATATTTTCAAAATGTTATGTTTGGGTAAACACAGACTCGGTCACTGCACAGACAAGGTTTCCTTGCTTTGGGGGCTCACAGTGACTGGAGTTATGAGACCGGAAGTTTTGATGCATCAAAAAGAAAAAGATATGGGAATTCTTGTTCTGCAGCAAGCCCTTAGGATGAATTTACCATTCCAGCTGGGCCTGGTGACAGAACTGGGAATGCTGGAGCTTTCTGGAGGGGGAATCCCCTTGTCTGACCACTGGCAGCGTAGCCTGAACCCCCTGTGTTGCTCAAGTGGTCCATGGGCACCCGGGGAGCTGGGCAGGGAGGTCTGGGTGAGCTGAACCTCAGGATTCCCTTCCATTTCAAGCCTTTCTGACAGAAAAACACCGAAAGCAAAATAGCGCTCAGTTTGAAAAGGCATTTATTAGTCAACATTGTACCACACAGGGCATTGGAAAGGTCCATGACCCATCTCCTAGGTAGGAAGTCCAGCCTGGTTCCCCATGGCACATGGCTTTGGAGGGCAATTGATGGAGCTGGTGCTCTGAGGGGCACGACAAGGTCCAAGTCCATCTGTAGGACCCCAGAATGTCCTCCTTTGCGGCCGCAGGCTGTGAGTCGGACACATCCCTTGTGCCCTGCAGAGATCCCGCTTATCCACAGCTCTGGATCCTCCTGGGAGCCCGATTCCCCACCCACTTCTCCCTGGGTGCCCCCAGCCCCCCTGATAATTCAGGGCAAGTAGGAATCTGTGGCAGAGCATTAAAATCCCGCTCCGAGTCCCCTTGCACACCCAGAAGGCCCCGTGTGATGAGCCCGAGCACCCGCAGCGGAGAGGAGGTTAATTTAGCCTGTATCCAGGATGCTTCCCCTCTCCTCAGGAGTACACGTGAGCGTGTTCTGTAATTCTCTCCTGAGAGCAAGTGCCAGCAGTATCAGCCTCAAAGCAGAAACCTTGACAAAATTAATCAGGACTGGTACATGGACTGACACAGTTTGTTTTACTAAGTCCCGCTCCCTTCACCGAGATGAAAGTGTAATACTGTAAGCACTTAACAGCACCTACATTCAATTAATTCCCTGCGCTGGCGAGGAAGAATTGCAGGGCAGCAATCACACCAGGCTGAGACCTGCAAGAGGGCAGCTAAAAGGAGAGATGCCGTGATCTGCAAGTGGCAGGAGGAAAGGATACTTGGGTTGAAAAATTATTTTGAGGGGGAAATAAAGAGAGTAGGAACAGAGAGAGAAAAGTGCTACCTCCTCTCCAGGGCAGTCCCAAATGCTGTGCCCCATAGCTCTTGTGGAAGGGGAGACGACCAAGCTGCAATCCTCCAGGGCAGTCAACAGAAGCAACGGAAGAAGAATAAGGGAGTTCCCTGCTGCAGTTCTGCAGCATCGTCCTGCCCCATCGTCGGCTGTGGTGGCTCCCACACTCAGCCCTGCATCAGGCCACGGCAGCCTTTGCTGTGTGGGGCAAGCCAGCAACCTGCCCTGGTGGCCAAGGCAAATGGTCTCCCGGTGGTCATCAAGAAGAGTGTGGCCAGCAGGTTGAGGGAGGTCATCCTCCCCCTCTGCTCTGCCCTGGGGAGGCCCCATCTGGAGCACTGGGTCCAGTTCTGGGCTCCCCAGTTCCAGAAGGAGAGGGAACTGCTGGAGAGGGTCCAGTGGAGGCTACGAGGATGATGAGGGACTGGAACATCTCTCTGCTGAGGAAAGGCTGAGGGACCTGGTGCTGTTCAGTTGGAGAAGAGCAGACTGAGAGGGGATCTCACCAATGCTAAGTAACATCTAAAGGGCAGGTGGCAAGAGGATGGGGTCAAGCTTTTCTCAGTGGTGCCCAGGGACAATGGAAGGGACACTGGGGACAAATTGGAACATGGGAAATTCCATCTCAACATGAGGAGGAACTTCTTTGCTGTGAGGGTGGCAGAGCCCTGGAAGAGGCTGCCCAGAGAGGGTGTGGGGTCTCCTTCTCTGGAGGTACTCAAACCCACCTGAACAGGTTCCTGTGCAACTTGCTCTGGGTGACCCTGCTCTGCCAGGGGGTTGGACTGGATGATCTCCAGAGGTCCCTTCCAACCCCTGCCAGCCTGTGATTCTGTGATTCTGGGTGGCTCAGTCCCATCCCAACAGTGGCCAGAGGGAGGACAGACCCCAAGTTCCCAGAGGGGTGGGCTGGGAAGAGGACACAAACCCTGGCCACTTGTGTGGCATCTGGTGGCTGTAGCAGTGTCCCCAACTCAAAGCCTTAAGAGGAGGTGGAGAAAGGGTAATCTTTTATCTTTTTTTAGTTTTCCCCCTCTGTGCTGTGAATGACCTGGAAGGGGGAGGGGACAGAGCAGGGACACACATGGTGGTGTGACACAAGCGGGCACGAGTGTGCCCGGGGCTCAGTCTGTCACTGCTGGCACGTCCTGGCACGTGTGCCGGCGCGGCGTCGGCTCGGCACGTACCCGGAGCAGGCAGCAGCAGCGCAGCCCTAATGAAGAAAAACGATTCAATTTCACCCTGGGCTTGTTGCAATAACTTCTCTACCATTTTTGCTCGTTGCGTTTGGCTTGATGCTGATGGTGGTGGGTTTCCCTCGATGTGGTGTCCCCTCTCCCGGCTGGACATTGCCCCTCTGCCATCCCACTGCCGGTGCTGGCACCACGTCGTGAGAGGGCAGGGCTTGGAGCCCGTCAATTAGGATTACATTCAGCTCCTCTGAGGAAAGATGAGAGAACAAGTAGGTGCCAGAAATGACTGTGTCAAGAAGTAAATTGATGGCAATATGAATTAGAAAGGAAAAACGGCAAAAGGACGGACAAGTCTGTTCTGGATGGGGACATGATGACAGGGAGGAAGAGTGAATGCTTTGTGATGTGATGTTTTCATTTTTCACTTTAAATGCAAGCTTTTTTTGATTTAGCTGCTGAAAGGCAAGCTGGAAAAATCAAACTTGAGAGAAGCATAAGGCCTTTGGCAAGCATGAGAGAAATATTGAGCTTTGGTAGCTGCACTGAGTCAGAACAGCAGTGGAGGAAGCAGGAGGGGGAAGGCAAAGTCCCTGACCCCAAAAAGACCCACTTTACCCCAAAATCTCAGGAATCTCTGCATCTGGCTCCAGTGGGACCCACATGTCACTCTGTGGGTGAAATTGTTTGGTGCAGCTGGATCCTGTCCCTGGATTTTCCACCTCTGTGCCTGAGCTGAGCTGCCATGGCTGGTGTAGGGCCCCAGGGTCTCCACTGGTGGTCATGCCTGGGAGCTGGATACCACCACCCCCCACTCCCTGTCGACCTCCTGCTGAGGACAGCAGCTGCAGCCAGCTCTTTGTGGGCCAGAGAGCTTTTTTACCCCAAAGTGTTGCCTGCCCCACAGTGGGAGGTGGTCCCCAGGGACTCCTGGGCAGCAGGGGCAGCTGTGAAGGGATGTGGACCCACTGCCTGGGCACCCTGGAGAGTGCAGTCGCCAGATCACTGGCCACAGAGAACATCTCTAAACCCAGACAGACAGGGCATGAGCATTTCAAAGTCTGGTGAGAAGTTCAGTTGTCCTTTGCTCATTCAAGACTGTCTCATTTGGCCAATGAGGTAAAGGCAGGGAGCTCAGGACTGCTGGAAGCTCCTGGGTGGGGACACTCATGAGATGAGACTCTACACCCCAGCCTGCTAAAGAGCCATTCCTCACATTTGTCACATTTCCAAATCTTCCAAGTGTCCAAATGAGAGTACTTCAAAGGGGCTTCTTCCGCACTGCAGTGCGTCTTCTGTCTCAGATGCGGGAAATTGCTGGTGACTTGGAGACAAAGCTGGTAGCACCTGGTAAAGTTTTTAACCCCACTCTTTGCTTACACCAGATCAGAGTTGGTTTCCTCTCCAGTGCACCTGGAAGGTGTTTAGTAGCTGCTGTCTGGTATCTCTCTGGATACATCTGAAGTCAAAGACCCTTCCTCATCCAAGCAAATGGTCGAGGTTCCAGGTGATCCTTTGGTGACCACCCAGTCTACCAGCACTTAGTCCTGCAGCACAGGCACTGCCAATATTTTTCATGCCTTGTCCTGGTAGAGGAATGCCTTGGCACTTATCAGTCTGGAAAGCTCTAAGCTTTGTCTGCATAGTTCATTCAGGTGTGAAATGCGTGTACTCAATCAAAAAATAGAGCATAAATTTGATCAGTTTGAGGCTTGAGTGTTCATTTCAAAAGCTGTGGATATGGAGTATCAGATACTTTGTTGGATGAGGCGTTACTTGCTGGAGGTGGGCTTTAGACTGCTTCCTGAGTTCAAATTTGTTACCACATGAAAGTTGCCAACTTTTTCTGAAGACAGTTTCTCCCTTCAACAACTTTATTGTACGCCAAAGGACTTTCTGTGGCTGGGCAGAATCTGGCACAGTGTCCTGATTCTCAAGCAAATCTGGAAGCACAAACTCGACATTTCTTTCTGGAGCTCCAGGGTTGCTGCTAGAGCTAAGCAAAGTCCGGGGGTTTATTCCCTGATAGAAATAGTTTGAGAAAAGGAGGAACTGGTATTGAGTCGAGTGGAATAGGTTTAAGAATTTGGGGTTCAACCGAAGAGGATTCCCTTCCCGAAAGGAAGGGAAAAATAAATCAGAGAAGTCAGAGCATGGGAATGTGTTAGGGATGGAATATTTTTGACCTTCCATTCTGAAAAGCACTTCACTTTTTTTGGGTGAAGTAAATGGAGTGAGTGTTTTGAGCGGAGGAAAGGAACCAGGTGCCTTATGGCCACCAGAAATGCAAAGCGACGGTAGCACCGTTATCCCCCAGAAAATGCGTGAATGTGTTTTTATTCTTATTGCTGTGTCTCGGGGCTCTCTGCCTCCCGTCTCGGCGGGCTGCGAGCTGGCCCCCTTCCACCTTCATGTTCCTGACGCTCGTCCCCTTCTCTTGCAGGCTCCCCCTACTACTACAGCGCGGCAGCCCGTGGGGCGGCCCCGCCAGCCGCCGCCGCCGCCTACGACCGCCACTGACGCCGGCGCGGACGGACGGTGGGCACGGCCTGGGGCACGGCCAGCCGGGGGGACGGAGGGACGTGCCCAGCAGGAACATGCGAATCGGAATTTGTGCTCTTTGGACTTGGTGAACTCGGTGATTGTTGTCGCGTTCTCGACCCTGGCCGCGCTGTCTGGGCCTCAGGCCGGACAAAGGGCCAGGAGGGAGCGGTTCTCCTGAGGCTCCGTGTGATGGAACATGCGCGGTGGCTCCGTGTCTGCTGCAGCCGGATGGCTACTGCTTCAATGGCCTGTGGGTGCCACGGCTGTGTCTGGGGATAAGGAAGAGGTGTGAGCAGCTCCCCTCGGGGCAGCTTCCTCTTGCTGCGCACTGAAACAGGCTGTGAGACTCAAGGCAATTTGCTTTTATTTTGGTTTTTAGTTGTTTTGGGTTTTTTTTATAGTTTATTTTATTTTTATTTTTTTGGTGGCTAAAAAAAAAAAAATAATCAGTCTGCTCAATTTTACACAAGCACCACTGTAAATACTTGCTTGTTTGTATTACTATGAGAGTGGCTTAAGCATAAGCAGCAACATTGTACAAATATGAACTCAAAACGCATCTGAAAATGTGTTTTGAAACTGGTGCACTGATTCAAAGAATTCAGTAAGCTTTAAGCAACTTTGAACCAGGTTAACACTCATTGTGGCTATATTTCAGGCTGCTGATATTTCTGCATAGAGCATCCTGTCTGACAGCTGTGTGTGGTCATGCTATATGCTGGTATCATACACATGGGCCACTGAAGAAATGGGCAGTTTTGTGACATTTTACTGCTTAATATTAATTTATGTTAATTTGTCATCATAACGAGTACTGAAACAAATTCTCTGGTTTCACGTTAAGCAGCATCCAGGAAGGAATTCCTAAATAATAGTTGACACCTTATGTACATCTCAATAGTTGTGTGCTCAAACCCAATTATGGGTGCCCTGAGAGGAAGGGGGAGAAATACCATGGTGATGGTTTTTGCTGAACGGACATATTGAGCGGGGTGTGCCGAGCACGGGGGCGACCACACACGCTTTTTGGGGCAAACTGGAGAGGAAGGCACTCGTTTTGGGAGTCTGCGCATTTCAGTGAACGCATTTCCAATTGGAGCCATCACAGTCCAGATGTGGGCTGGGCTGGATTGTGCCCCGTTAATTCCACGTTTCTTCCCTCCTGCTCGGAGAGGGAGCACTAATAGTGACATGTACTTTGATGTGTGGCTGCCTGGGGCTAATGAAGAGAGGAGAGTGGCTACAAATGACCCGCCAAGCAGCTACACCAATCACTGCCACCTCATAGACCCAGAACTTCTGATTTCCCCCTGGCCCAGGCCGAGGGGCAGCCAACCTCAGTCATGTACGGACAACAGACATGACCCCATCCCCTCCTCCTGAGGGCAGTGGAGAAGCTCCCTGGCTCTGGTGAGAGGAAGATCTGGCCACAGCCTCCTTATTCCCCACCATCCTTATCTGTCTGGAGCAGTGCAGGCTCTGCAGGGGATCCTGTGTGTGTCCTAGGGCTGAAGAAGGGTTGTTGGTGTTGAACCTGAGATGCTTTCCCATGGATGAACATTCATGTACAAATACTTGCTTCCAGCTGAACAAGGATTTCTCTGAAATGGCAGCTCCTGAGTTAAGACTCTTCTCTTTCCTCCTCCTCCCTTCCCACCTCATTGCTTGTGCTGCATGTCCAGTGTCTTTAGTGGCCACTGGTCCATTGAGAAGCTCTCTCTCCAACCCCGGTGTGGCATCTTCTCACACTATGAAAATGCAGCCATCACTTCCAAGTTCCCAGGGCAGATGTGTTCAGGTCCTCAAAAGCCATGGAGGCACCCAGGTCCTATCGGCTTAATGACATTTCATCGAGAAGTTCACAGATCCCATCAGTGGTCTTGGCCAGAGACCTTCAAACTTTGTCTTTAACCTAGAAATAAGTTTTGTGACAAACTTTACAAAGAGAAAAATCCTGCTTTTCATCCATCACACCCATTTTTAACTGAAGACAAGTAACAGCATTAATGGTTTACACAAGGAACCTTCTGAAGTGTCACTTCAGTGTCGTCTGTTTTTGAGCACCCCACGATTGCTTGATGCACCCTGGTGAAAAAGCTGCAAAAGGTGTTTCTGTCCCTGTTTGCTGGTGGTCTCCTGAGCCCCTGGTGAGGGGTGTGGATTGTTTGCGCCCAGAGCACGGACATCTTCTCTGTGAGCTTGGGATGGGACAAGGCCGTCCAATGCTTTGGTGGAAGAGAAGAGAAATGGTGGTTTGATTACAGGCCATGAGGGTGTGGGTGATGGCTCCAGAGCAGAGGTGGGTTGAGCTACACCAGCTATGGAGACACACCCGCTCAGTGACCAGTGATCTAAAATGAGTCTTTCTGTCTGTCCAGCAAAGGAACAGCAGCAGCTCCTGTTGATGGCTGTTGATGACTCCTGTGTGGGTCCTTCACCCACTCTGTGAACTGCCCAGTAAACTCACTTCCTTTACTTGATTCCTCAGTAGCTTGGCTTGTATGACACGTGCTAATTCTGATAACGCTGAGGAGACCAAACACAAGACTTTGGCAGATCTTGACATGCTCAGGACGGAGGCTTCCCTATTTGGTCTGGGGACCTAGGAAAGGCTTGTTGGATGTATTTCACCTGAAGGATGCATGGATGCCACTGGATAAAGTAACCCGAGATGCTCAGAACTTTCTGGCCCTGTGGTTTCATCTAGTCCTCCACCAGAGCACGGTGGTGGCCTCCATCCCTCCAGCTGGGAGGGCCACCAGGACAGCAAACAGGTCCCGGTTAGAGCCATGGAGGGGAAACCCCAAACTCCTACCCTTGCACGTGTGAGGTGGGCACCTGCACCCACCACACCTCCCAAAACACAGCAGCTGGGCTTGCTCATATCTTCTGGGACTGCTTCCCAGCAAGAAAGGCCAGTAAGGGTTGGCCTATTCAGTATGCACACTGTACTTCGGGAAGAGACACTTCTTGACAGTATTTTCTGTTTGCCAGAATATTTTTTCTGGGATTTACAAACTGTTTTCGTCAGGAGACCAGGGCTTTCTCTCCACAGTCTTCATTGTGGGAATCCTCCTCCTCAAGGAGTATCTTTGAAAGGTGCCATGGGAAGAAGGGGGTCCCCTGGGGATGGTGGAGACCCTGCCACCCCCTCCTCCATGTCTTGGGGGGTCACTGGCTGAGGTAGAAGCTGGAAGCAAATGACCCCTTGGGGCTGCAAGGAGGGGAGAGAGCAAGACCAGAGCAGGGTTTGGGGTGCCCTGACTGCCCTTCACTCAGGAGTGACGCCCTGGAGTGCAGTGTATCACTACTGGACCCTTGCACAAGTCAAGCCCATGGAGCTCCTTCGGACACTTTCAGTACTAGACCCTGTAATACACTCGTCGAGAGGGAGGGTTTTCCAGCAGTCTGTGCTCCAGCAGTAAATCCATCAAGTACATTGCCAGCGTGGGCAGGCTGAGGAGTGAGATGTGAGAGATGGAGAGGGAGAACACTGACCTAAGGCTAAATCTGCAGAAGCCGTGAGCCAGGATGACATGAACTGACTTGTTGAGGAATCCCTCAGTCAAATGCTGTGAGAGAGTGACCGTAACGATGACCATAAAATGCCGTGAGGATTGAGTTTGGTTAGCATCAGTGTCCAAAGGCTCAGTTTTGGAAGCACTGACAAAGTTCCACCGACTGCAGAGCTCAGGATGTCTCACAGCCAGATTCACGGACTGAAAGCTTTGTTTCTTCACTGTCAAATCAAGAGAATGGTCTGGGCTCTGGGAGTGCAGGGCCAGAGAGGATGTGTTGACTTGGAGATGTAGAGATGTCCCAGCAGGGCTCTGACCTCTGTGGGGACCACTGGCATCAGGGCAGCCCCTGAGCCTGAGGCAGTTGGAATGGAGATGGCAAGGGAAGAAAAAGTGCCAGGAAAAGAAAAAAAAGGAAAAAGAAGGATGCTGAGAAGTGGTTTTTGGAAGGAAGCCTTTCTGGCTGGGGAGGGATGATCCATGGAGCTCAGAACCATGGAGTGCTCTTGCCCATCCCCTCCTTGGCTCCCTGTGTCAAGTCCTGCGGAGCCAGGGTGGCACGATGGGCTTCCTATGCCAGTGATGCCCTGTTGTGTCCAGTCTTAACTGATGAGGTTGTGTTCCTTTTCTTATTTTCTTTATTTTACCTATTCTACATGTCCTTCAGCATGGAGGAGGGAGGAAGCCATGTTACAGTGTCGCATATTTCCACCCACGAGTACCCATAGCTTCAAAGAGCCGTGGCCTGTCGTGGAGTTAGTGTGTCCTCCCCGGTGCTGGGCTGTTCCCTGCCTGCGTGCACCCCAGAACACGTGAGGCCACGGCCACCGAGGGAACCACGGCATGAAGCTGACCCACCCTGTGACTCTGTCCCAGCGGACGCTGGGAAAACCTGCTTTTTCTTCTGGATTCACTGAGAAAATGACGTTAGAGGGCCAGTGGTGACGTGCCCTGCAGCCTCTTGTGGAGCGCACTGGCAATGGTCCTGTACGGGCAGCACCCATCGGAGCGGGCGGCTGGCACCCATGAGAGCGTTGGGCACGTGTCCCGAGCCATGGCCACCACCACTTCATGCCCAGTGGCTGGGGACACCAGCTGGGGACACCAGCTGGGGAGCCCAGTTGTGCCCCTCAGACCGAGGTAGGTGTTACTGCAGCACGAGAAACGGACAGATCCCAAAGGATCTGAACCCGTTAGTGTCATTTTTCTGGTGGAGCCCAGGTGTGATGTGCAAATACCGCGTGAAAAGCACATTGAAGAGGTGCTTGGTGCCAGGGCTGTGGCTCCGGTGCCATGGCAGATGTTGGTGCCATCTCCAGTGGTGGCTCCACTCCTCACTGGTGCTGCCAGAGCAATGGGGCAGCAGAGCAGATCCGGGGCGGGCATGTGGGGACGGACGTACACACGCTTGGGTCCTCCAGGCCCTGGGAGGGGGTCATGGAGGGGGGGACCCCAGCCCTGTGATAGCCCTGGCCACCACTCCCTGTGTCCAGGGTCTTCTGCTCTGCCCCATTGAATCGAGACAGGGAAACCGCCCGGTGGGCATTGAGACCTGCCTTTGGCTTGGCTCAGCCTCCTGTGGGAAGAAACCTTGTCCTGGTTTTTCACTTTCTAGTGGCCTTTGTACATTCTGAAATTACAGAAACTCATTTCATTGCAAATGGAATTCCTTTACAAGGAAAAAAAAAAAAAAAAAAAAGAACAGGCTTTTTTTTTTTCTTAGAGACAAACTACTTTGTATTAGGGACTTCTAGCATCAAAGAAATACATATCTATTGTATCCACCAAAGTCTGCAATGCCTGCATTGAAGCTTACTTCTTAAAAAAGAGAGGAAAAAG
Source organism: Calidris pugnax (assembly GCF_001431845.1). Taxonomy (NCBI): domain Eukaryota; kingdom Metazoa; phylum Chordata; class Aves; order Charadriiformes; family Scolopacidae; genus Calidris; species Calidris pugnax. The sequence goes on from NW_015092476.1 coordinate 544,990, forward strand.
AAAAGAGGGAGAGAAATAAAAGCCTCCTCCCCTTGAAAAATACATACAAACAAACAAAAAAAAATAACTTACAAAAAAACTCATAAAAATAACTGTTGAATTGCCTTTGAAAGTAGGGGATAACATCTGTTGCAAAACAGATGAAAAAATGCTTCTTAAAATGTGTATGTTTTGTATTCTTTTTTTCTAGTAGGAAAAGAACAGACTTGAAATCTTGGTGTTTTTTCCTTAGTGCTGTGTGTTGCTTTTGTGTGTTATAATATTTGAATGTAATTACAGCAGTGCCAATTTGCCAAAGATGTCGAACATTATTTTGGGGTTTTTGTTTTGGGGTTTGTTTTGGGAAGCAAAAGGGGAGGTGGGCTGGGGTGTGGGGGTGCTAAGGCATGGGTCAAAAGGGAGGGGTCGTTTGAAGGTTTTTCTTTTCATTTATTTGGGGTTTTTTTCCAATTCCTTTTCTTGTCAAGACTGAAATTTGTGATTTTATTCTAAGTTAAATGGTTGACTGCAACACTTTTTATTTTTAGATTAGTTGAAGAAACATGCAATAAGATTGGCGTAGTTCAATATCTGTGTGTCTTTTCATGAGAGTGACTGTTACTTGTGGACATTTGGTTTTATGTAACCTTTATGTGAGATAATTATTTGTAAATATTTACCATAATTTTATTGGTTCCTAAAATAAAAGTAATTTTTTTAAGTTCAAAAAGACTGATTTCACTCTTGTTGTCATCTTCTGTCCTGTGTCTCTTGGAAGAAATGCCAGGTGGCTGCATTAGAGCTGGGGTTTTGGGGGGACCTCCGTGAAAAGGCATCCCGCACGCAGGGCTGGGAGGTCACCAAACCCACCACAGCAGCTGATGGCACCCTCTGACTGCAGCCACGCACATCCCGTGCCCTGTGGGGACTGGAGTGACACCTCCCAGGGCCACTGACCACCTTGTTGCTGCAGGCTGGTGTTTGCCATCAAGACAAGGGTGCCCCAAGAGACCTCGTGTCACTGGAGGGGACAGCAACCCCTCGTGCTGCCCTCTGAGCCTTGGGACACTCAATGTCCCAATGTCCCCCCCACCTTCTGGGGATGAAGGATTGCCCCCAGGCCTTCAGACCCCTCCACACTGAAATGTATGGCTCACCTCCCAGGCAGCCAGACCCCAGAAGGGGTCTTGTGCTCGGAGACCATGACCATTGGATGTCCTGTGGCATGGTATGGCCTAGTGCAGCTCCTGGCACTCCATGAAGAGGGCAGAGGGTGAATGAGCCCAACGGCATTTCTCTCCCAGAGCCTGTGCCTTTGCATGTGCAGTCTTTCAGGGAGATTCACGGCACTGCAGCAAAGGGACTTTCATAGAATCATAAAATTGTCTGGGTCAGAAGGGACTTTTCAAGTCATCTGGTCCAACCATCAACCCAACACTGACAAACCCACCACTGACTCACCTCCCTCAGCACCATGTCTGTCCAGCTTTTAAATCCCTCCAGGGCTGGGGACTCCACCTCTGCCCTGGGCAGCCTCTGCCAAGGCTTCACAACCCTTTCAGTGTAAAAATTTTTCCTAATATTCATCCTAAGACTCCCCTGGTGCAACTTGAGGCTGTTTCCTCTTGTCCCATCGCCTGTTCCTTGCGAGAAGAAACCAACCCCCCCTGGCTACACCCTCCTTTCAGGAAGTTGTAGAGAGCAAGAAGGTCTCCCCTCAGCCTCCTTTTCTCCAGGCTGAACACCCCCAGCTCCTTCAGCCTCTCCTCACAAGACATGGGCTCCAAACAAGTTCTCTGCTTGTTCACTTGATCTTTGCAGGAGAACTGTCAGTTGGTGACACCAGGAGCTGTGTTGTGGCTGTCTGTCTCCTTGCGATGAGGTGCTGGTGGCAGGGATTGCCGTTCCTGGCTCTGCTTTTTTTGTACTTTTTGTACTTCTGCTGTCTTTCAGCCGTGCTAGGTTAAGCCAGGAGCAAATCTCCTGTCCCGCAGCAGGCAGGCAGTGCCCGCTCCTCATTAAGCCCTCCCATGCCTGGCTGTGAGATGCCCCGTCAGCTGCTGGCAGCAGAACAGTGGGATCAGACCTGACAAAACCGCGGTGAGAGGCGCGGGATCTTCCTGTCTCTCCAGGTGTGAGGCCCCATACCGCTTCCTTCAGCAAGAATGCCCTTCAAGGATGCAAATAACGCTTTTAGCTCAAGCCTCCACACAAATGGCCATTGTTTAAGATGCCCAGGAATTGTCATTTAAAGTTTTAATGAATAGGAAATGAAGACCCTTGGTTAAGCAGAGGAACATCTCCGTATCGTAACAGATTTTGCAGACAAGGGCAATGTGCAGTCCAGGCAGGAAAGTCAGGTGTGGAGACGGCGGGTATGGAGGAGCTGGTACAAAGAGATCAAAGTGACAGCCCCTTTGCTGGGATTCCTGCAGTGGGCCATGGTGGCGATGAGCAGGAACATCTGGAAATAGTGTCACAGGCAGCTGGTGAGAACTTGCGACTCCTGTCTGAGGATTTCATGACCTATTTTCATTCTTAACAAAAACCCACAAAACCAACACAATGACTTGAAATGTCATAGGGAGGAAAGAAAATTCTTTGTCCGATTATATGCTGTCTCAGAGCCATTAGGAAGTATCTTTAGGGCAAACTGGTGGGGCTAGTGACCATACCCAAATGGTGAACTGAAAAGGGTGCTCCAACAGCCACCCAGCTGGATGGACTTTTCTCTGCCTGCAAACACATGGTGATTCTCCCTCCCACACCCCTACAATGGCTCGGCTGGACAAGAGGCTTTGGACACCCCTGAAAATGGATCCCATGCTGTCGCTTCAACCTGAGGGCTGGACATTGAATGTGTAGCCCAAACTGCAGAGCCAAAGCTTGTCACCACAGCAACATCAAACTCAAATAAAGGCTAGAAGCATGAATTAGCAATGCAACATATTTTGCAGAAACATCAAAAGAATATGAAGAAATGGATTCACCAGAGAATGTCCAAAAGGTACAAATTTGTGCACTGTTTTGCATAATCTCATCTCTGTGTGCAACCAAAATAAAACAACTTCTCTGAAAGGGAAGTCCTTCTCCTGCAAGAAGACTTGGAGGAGACCTTCTTTTCAGGGTGATTTCCTTAGATGGAAAGGTTGTCAAATCTGGGTCATTTACACAATGCTTCCAGACACAAAAATAGAGGCATTGTCAGTGTAGGGCCACTGAAAGGTTTTAGGGTGGGCCCTTCCCTCCTACCAGGGCTGCTCCATCTCACTGTCACACACTGCAGGGCAAAACTGGTGCTCAGAGTGAGGACCCACCACATTCCTCCAGCACTGGCATTTGAATCCCTGCAATCAAAGGAGAAATCGCCCCTGGGTGGAACAGGGTTGTGGGAAGATGAAGATCATTTTCCCTGGGACATTTGTAGGGGGTCTGCAGGATGAGAGCATGCTAAGGGAATGAGGCCCTTAAGTAAAGCAGCAGAAAATACTCCTGTTTGAGGTCACCAGGATCTTGGCTTGAGAAAGATCGTATAATCATAGAATCAGTCATAGAACAATAGAATTGTTGAGGTTGGAGGGGACCTTTCAGATGATCGATTCCAACCATCAACCCAACACTGCCTAAACCACCACTGACCCATGTCCCTCAGCACCACGTCTGCCGGGCTTTTAAATCCCTCCAGGGATGGTGACTCCACCACTGCCCTGGGCAGCCTCTTCCAAGGCTTCACAACCCTTTCAGTGTAAAAATTGTTCCAAGATCAATCCTAAACCTTCTCTGGTGCAACTTGAGGCCATTTCCTCTTGTCCCATGGCCTGTTCCTTGGGAGAAGAGACTGACCCCCCCTTTCTACACCCTCCTTTCAGGGAGTTGTAGAGAGCAAGAAGGTTTCCCCTCAGCCTCCTTTTCTCCAGCTTAAACCCCAGTTCCCTCAGCTGCTCTTACAAGACTTGTTCTCTACACCAGATACCAGAAAGCTGAGAGGGGCCGAAATAAGGCTTTGCAAAAATAAGCAGCAGGAGAGAGGCTGCTCTGAGAATCACCCCCATGGAGCTGAGCCAGGAGCAGGTGGGATAAGAGGAACCAGAACTTGGGTACAGTCCAGTTGGATTCTGGTACTGCCAATGGAGTCCCATGCATGGCCCTCCTCTCTGGCCATAGCCCCAGGTTCTGCCCCTGGAGTGGTGAGCTGACCCCACCAACAGCTACGCGCCCACCCACTCACTTGCTCACGACTCCTACAGCAGGGTGACGAAGGGAACCAGCAGGAGAAAAACGAGAAAAACTTGTGAGTCATGGTGATGACAGTATCTCTGGTCAGCTGGGGTCAGCTCTCCCCTGCCATTGCCTTGCCCACCCCCAGTCCACTCACTGGTGGGGCAGAGCAGGAGAAATGTCAATGATGGTATGCAAGGGCTGCTCAGCCATAGCTGAACATCAGGAACCCAAAACACAGCCCCACACGGGCTGCCATGAAGAAAATTAACCCCATCCCAGGTAGAGCCTGTGCAGTGGGTTCACACCTGGGTCGGGCTGGGAGAGATGCTCCAGCCACCTCCACATGTGGTGTCCCCATTGGGCCTCTGCCACCTCACAGCACTGGGAAAGCCACACCTGACAGGAGACTGCTGAATTCCAGCTCCTAACTCTGTTAAACCCCTTGTAAACAGTCCCTGATAACACTTTAAAATAATGGTCCATTACGGCAGCAATGCTTAATTAGAGTGGAACTGACAAATGGAGTCATCATGATTAATGTTATTATAATGAATACATCTGCAATTTGGTACAACACACAGAAATGTCTGACTTCCCAGGAAACCCTCAGATACAGAGGCTGTCTTTTATATTCATAGGGATATAATAATTCCTCTGAAGGAATCTCATCGTAATTTAGCATGAATTAATGTCCATTTATCACACTGTGTTACCCAGTGCAGCAATTTATCTAAATCCTATATATGCAATGTAGACTCTTGTCTAAGAACACTCGATAATGGAGAAATCCTTTGAAGAAATACATTTACTATAGATCATTAATGCTCAGTGTGCTAAGTGGCCTTTAAATTAAACTAAGTTAAATAAACTCTTCTTTAATATACCAGTGTAACTTTTTCATTAACAAACACATTAAGGCCTTTTTCATTTACATACAGCTGATGCAAGCATATGATATGAAAACGTTCAATTAGTGGAGCAAAATGTAATTCCGTGAGTCTATAAGGTAAGAAAAGGCAGGAGAAGGTGGTGGTTTGGCACGTCGACCTCATGCCTTTGGATGACCACATACTGGTCCTGCGAGAACCTGCAGTAGGTTTGTCCAGGTCACCTGGCTCCGGGGTTGGACATAAAGGTTGTTCCTTGTAGAAGGACAGCAACTGCCAGAAAGGGGTAAAGCCCACAGAGGAGGTTTTCAGGATGTCCTTGGGGCACCCCATTTCCAATGTGGGCAGAAGTTGTCCAAGCTGCTGTGTTTGCCTCCCTCCACACACCTCCTGGAATGATGTGACCTGCTGTGGGTGCTTCTTATGGATGGTACCATCTGAACCTGTATTTGGGCTCCAATTCAGTTTCAGAAAACTGATTTTCATGTGGCTCCACTCCATTCCTGAGGAGGGGAACTGGAGCTGCCCACCGAGGGGGCTCCAGCGCTGGCGGGGATGTGGACACCACAGCAGAGCAGGACCGTGGCCGTAAGTGGGGCTGTCCCACCACAGTGGGACAGCTGTGGTCTGTCCCATCACCATGGCAGGACAGACTGTGGCCATACATGGGACAGTCTCACCACCAGCTGTCCCTGCTCCCAGTGGGGAGGGCTTATGTTGACATGGTGGCTCCTGCATGTGTGCCAGCACAGTTCCTCACACAAGGACCATGGGAAACCCTTGCAGCAGGGCACTGATCAGAGATAGAGGGGTCTCCTCCATCTGAGTAAGAAATCCCCAGAGCAGAGCATTGCTGGTGTCTCCCTGACAAACCTCTGAGCTTTGGCTTGCAATATGCTCTTGACACAGACTCTGACAAAACTTCTATGGTGGTGTTTATCTTGATCCTCACATTCAAATCATATTTACACAAGAGTCTGTCTACAAGATTTCTGATGTGACTGCAATACTAGGTATTTTTAAGCAGCAGTAAGAACACTTCCCTGGAAGTGTTCAGGCTGGACAGGGATTTGAACAACCTGATCCAGTGGGAAGTGTCCCTGCCCAGGGCAGTGGGTCTGGAACTGGATGTTCTTTAAGGTCTCTTCCAACCCAAACCATTCCATGATTCTATGATTCTATGATTTCTCATACAGGTAGACGAATAATCTGCCTCATTCCTGCCACATGCTTTCCGTTTCTCTGTGTGCAATTGAAAGAGAAGCAATGGCTGTTCTTGGCTGGGGAAATCCCAGTTAGTTAGTGACCTTCTACTGGGACTCACTGGCCACTCACTCGCTGGCTGGCGCACCAAGGGGAAGCAAAGTAATGCACACAAAGGACAGACAGCACAGGGAGGGAAAAAAGGGCTGTGTCCCCACACTTAGAGCTGGATAGTTATTACATATTGGGCTGGAAAAATACCTAATCTCAAAGAAGCACAGTAGCCTGTTCCATGTGAATTCTGGTGGACAAGCCTGATGGTGAAAGAAGAGCGCCAGTGCATGTTTAATTGGCTCTTGTGAAAATGGCACTGCACGTACATCCTTGTCTGCCCTATAAAAGCCCAATTTAGTACTTTGCATTCTTTATGCAAAATCCTCCTAAAAATCTTTCCTCTTGCTTGTCTCAAACATGCTCTGTGTGTCCTAATTCGAGAGGCTGTTAAATAAAGCAGAAGGAGCAGGATTGTTTCGCTTAGCGACTGACTCCGGGAGCTTGGGTTTAAATTCACTGACTAAAAAAATTGGGCTGATTACCAGGCTATAAAAGGTGCAAAATGAAGTATGTTTAGTGTGCATGCTCAGGGGAAAGGGGAGGTGCAAAAGCTCTTGAATACCAATCAGAGAGACCAATATATAACACAAGGGGAAGAAAAAACTTGGGGATAAACGAGTTTTCAGAGCATGGAAAAGAAGGAGAAGGAGAAGGAGAAGGAGAAGGAGAAGGAGAAGGAGAAGGAGAAGGAGAAGGAGAAGGAGAAGGAGAAGGAGAAGGAGAAGGAGAAGGAGAAGGAGAAGGAGGAAGAGGAGGAGGAGGAGGAGGAAGAGGATAGTTTCTGGTGGCAGGTCTGTTTTGGTCAGTGACGGTGCAGGGTCTTGCCTGGTGGATCCTACTCTGCAATGGGCTCTGAGACAAATCTACAAAATGAGCTGCTTCTCCTGGAAAGAGTTATCAGGATTTGGTCCCTTGGCATTTTGGGAGGAATTTGGTTCCTTGGTGTTTCTGGGGGAACAGCAGGTTGTCTGGTTTGTTAGGTTCACTATGTGCTGTTGGAGATAGGAGAGCACAGGTGTAAAGAAAGGGAAATGCCTTAGGGTTTGTAAAATAAATACAGCTAGAAGATGTAGAATGAGTGGAGGTTTGGGTTTAAATTCTTTAGACCCAAAATCTAAAAAGCAGAGGCAACCAGGTCAGGTATGAAGAGTGCAAGAGAAGAATGTATGAGTTTGGCATGGCTACTGTGTATGGAGAACAACCTGACATTTTTGGGGTCCTAAGCAAAAGTCTCCAATACAGCTGACCTTTCAGTCCCTTGCAGCAGAAGAGATGGTACAGTGGACCCAGACCCATGGTCTGAAATGGGCAGGGACAGAAATACTTGGTACTAGAAGCTCTACTAAGGAAACAACTGCTGAATTTCATTTGGATGCTGGAGACCCTTGGACTGCATGACATCTTAGAGAAGGGTGGGAAGACAGTGCTCCAGCAGTGACCATCACAACTTGGGTCTCACAGGTTCTGTGTGGAGGAACTGGGCTAGCTGGCACATGTCAAAATCAAAGACACCAAACCAAAGCTGTACTGATGAACCTCTGCTCACTTGCCTAGATCCCGACACCACCATAGAACCTGAGCAGCTCAGATCCATGACACGTCTTCATTTATACTGATCCTCAGGAAAACTGAGGCCTAGAAGAACCTACAGAATTCAATGATCACTGTATTCAGTATGGCAGCCAACAGTTCAGACTCCCTGCTGCCTAGAACTGATGACTTGTGGCTATTTACACGGCCAAAGACAAAAAGAGACTGACAAAGAAGTGGCTGAGATGATGGTAACAGGGCTCTGGAGGCACACAGATGAAGTTTTGAGACACTCTGACCTACAGATCAGCACCAGTACAGCAACATTAACATCAGAACCTCTCATAAATGGGTGCACATGGCTCTTTTGTCCATCATGTGGCTGAGCAGAGCTGTGGCAGCCACAGATCCAACTAACTCTCTTGAACATTGGAACCAAATGAGGTGCCAGGAGAGTCTGAAAACAGCTGAGAGATTCACAGAATCATGGAGTGGTTGAGGTTGGAAGGGAGCCCTGAAGGCCATCTGGTCTGACCGCCCTGCTCAAGGAGAGCCACCTGGAGCAGGTTGCCCAAGACCACATCCAGAAGGCTTTTGAATACCTTTAGGGAGGGAGACTCCACAAGCTCTGTGGGCAACCTGTGCCAGTGCTTGGTCACCCTCACAGTGAAAAAGTGTTTCCTGATGCCCAGAGAGAGCCTCCTGTGGCTCAATGTGTGTCCATTGCCTCTGCTCCTGTCACTGGGCACCACTGGAAAAAGCCTGGCTCCCTCATTTTCATTCCACCCATGAGGTATTTGTATACATTGATGAGATCACCCTCAACCTTCTCTTCTCCAGGCTGAGCAGTCCCAGCTCTCTCAGCCTTTCCTCCTAAGAGAGATGCTTCAGCACCTTCAACATCTTAGTTGTGCTTTTGTGGACTCTTTCCAGTAGCTCCATGTCTTTCTCGTAGCTGGAAGCCCAGGCTGGACCCAAAGGAAGTCACTGCAGAATTCAGATCTCCAGACCGTGGACACCACGGACACTGTCGCTCCCTCACAGGAAATCTCTGCAGAGTAGGTTTGCTGGATTTCCCCCTCTGCAGTTATTTAGCTGTGAGCAGATGCTGACGTGTGGGTGATTTTTCAATATATTATCACCTCTTCGCATCATCAATAAAAATTTAAATGAGGAGACCTTGGCTGATTCTTTAAATCCTATTATACCCAGACACCAATATTTACAGCCCTCAACAAAATTAAGCGTTTTAGGGCACAACTACTGCATAATAGCATTTGCGAGATGCTTTCTAATTTTTCGTTGGTGTGATTTGTGTGTTGTTTTTTTTTTTTTTTTTTTTAAATACTCCACTTGCAGTTTCCTGTGTCATGCCATGCATTTCACAGATAGCCTGGACGCGGCCCCGCTGGCGCGTCCCTCCCGGTCCCGCCTGGCTCGTGTCGCTGCGCCGGGCTGCGAGCGCTGTAATCCCAGCTAACAGCATCACTCTCTGCCGTATCCACCTATTTCACAATTACAAAAGGAAGCCACACGCGCGTTGCTTGCTAATCAAGAACTAATGCGACCAACACGGAACTCTGACTCTGGGCATCCACATCCTGTCGCTGGAAGGGCAGCGCTGGGCGTGCGGCGGAGGTTTTCACACTGTACGGGAAAAAAATATGTAAATATAGCAATCAACTCCAATGTAACAACTAAAATAACTTTTAATTGTTTTCCCTTCACTTATATTTTCTGCTTGGCTGACTCTGCTTATGGCTCCTGGAAAGGCCAGCTCATCAGTTTTTGTTGTTAATCAAGAACAGTAATTGTGTAAGTTATAAAGGCACAAGATGATTCTTTGCTGAATAGGATAACAACTTCCAGAAAATGCAAAGTAGTTTTTTTAATGTTTTTTGATTCGTAATTTGTAAGACTGCTATCTGAGTAAACAAGGTCCCCAAGAGACACTGGGAATCCAGACCTGGGGAAGGGTTTGTCCCTGTGTTCCTGGTGCGGCAGGTGCTGGTTCAGAAGAAGGGCTCTCAGGGAGCACTGTGGCTGCTCTGGTTCTGCCTCTGCTCAGGATCAGCAAGCGCCACACAACCAGTCAAAACACTGTGAAAATGTCCTCCCTGCCCCTGGTACCATGATAAATATCACAACAAGCACCGTGAGAGTAGCATAGACATCCCTTGGATGGTGCTGCTGGTCCTCAGACACTGGGGCAGGACGTGGGGGCGCATCACGAGTCCAACCAACTTGAAACATTAATTCCTGACTTGTCCTCCAGCATGTGGTCCTCCAGCCCACCCAGTCACCCTCCTTGGGGACAGCCATGCCACCCACATCAGTGACAGCGTGTACTTTGCCTATCACCACCCTGCTCCTCCACCCCAGTGGGCTGCCATAGCCCCATCTCCCCAAGGTCCTTCTGCCTGGTGTGGCAGCATTTGCTGGTTTGAGGGTCTTTCTTGTCCATTTGGGGCAGAAAAGGGCTCCGTGGAGGAGAAGGCTGGGAGCAGTGTGAAGAGGGGAGAGAGGCAGGTGATAAGGAGGAGAGGAGGAAGGACCCTGATGTGGTGCCAGGAGCTGGGCTGCAGAGACATGAGACCAAGGTGGGACATTGGCACAGTGTGACTGCCAAAAGGACAGCTCGCTGGACTGATTTGTGCCCAAAGCCTTCCAATTTGAGTTTGCTCTGCAGTGCTAATTGCACCATACTCTCACAATACGCTTTGCCAGGAAATGAAATGCAAAAAGCAGTGTCTGACTGCAAGACAACCAGCATTTGACGTGGAATTTATGACAGAAAACTCTGAAGGACCTTTGAGCAGGGTAACCCCTGACACACCACAAAACAAAGCCATTTTATATCAATAAGTGGGAATATTCAAAACAAATTGTGGAAAGAAGTGGAATGGGACAGTCTATCTCACTCTAAATATCATGTCTGGTTTCACTTTGATTATTAGCAGTGATTTTAATCTCTAATCAGAAAACTTTGAGGGAGGAGATGGGTGGATTTTTTTATATATACAGCCTAGTTAAGTACTGCTGTGTCCTGAAATCCTTTTGTTGTATATCTACTGAGTTATGATATGGATCTAACTGGATGAACTCCGGTGCAGCCTGCTCAGCAATGCATGAAGAAAAGAGTTGGAGGTGTAAAAAATGTCAAATAGCTTTCTCATATGCATTAAACTATTAATAAAGATAAAGTGATCTTTATGTTTTGAGTTTATAATGTCTCTTTTATGAAAGTAAGAAGTGGCATTGATTCACAATGCGCTGGTTTCACTGTTTTGTGTCGTTACTGGGAACACGTCAAGAATCACGCTAAGTTGAGAGAAAGAGATGGCAGATGAAAAAGTTTCTGTTTGTTTGAAGCCAGAGCATTGCTTCTGTGGGGGTCTCCTCCTTCAATGCAGGTGACCCAGCGCATGGGACAAGGGGTCCAAGGCAAGGAGTGGGGAATGTCATGTGGTGGGAATTGCAAGTGACGCAAAGTGAGGTGAAGCTCAAAGGCCAGGCTGTACCCTGGGACTGATGGCGTTTGTGCACTTTGGAAACAGTATTGAACAAACTCATCTAACACTGAAGAGACTATTACAATTTCTTCATATCGTAGAATCATAGAATCACAGGATGGTTAGAATTGGAAGGGACCTTAAAGCCCCCCCAGTGCCACCCCCTGCCCTGGGCAGGGACACCTCCCACCACACCAGGCTGCTCCAAGCCCCCTCCAACCTGCCCTTGAACCCCTCCAGGGATGGGGCAGCCACAGCTTCTCGGGGCAACCTGGGCCAGGCTCTCACCACCCTCACACCAAACAAGTTCTTCCCCACAGCTCAGCTCCATCTCCCCTCTTGCAGGGTCAAACCCTTCCCCCTCCTCCTAGGGCTCCCCTCCCTCATCCAGAGTCCCTCCCCAGCTTTCCTGGAGCCCCTTGAGGGACTGGAAGGGGCTCTGAGGTCTCCCCAAAGCCTTCTCTTTTCCATTGGTCTTGCCTGATGTTAAAGCCACACCATGGACAGTTTTTCTGGTGCTGGCAGCAAGTTGGATCAGCTCAAATACGGGCAGCTCTTTGGGGGAAAATTACTTGTTTTTTCCTAGGGGTGTACTTCAGCCCATGCAGAAACAGTGCCCTTTTTCCAGAGCTGCCAAAGGAAGAGGAAAACTTTCCAACACAAAGTGGAGGAATGAGGTTCCCTCTGCAGAGCAAAGTGCAAGGCCACAGAGCATCCTTCCGCTGCAGCGCCCAGGGATGCAGCACCACACGCTCCATTCTCCCTCAATGCAGGGTCTAAAGCATTTAACCTTAAAATATTAATCAGTCCCTCTGTTTGGAGGACCCTGGGTGTCTGTCCCTCATGCAGCAACTCTCAGGGTTTTGTTTGAAAGACAGTGCTTCTCAAAAATACCTGACATATGTTTGTATTGGAAGTCTTTAACATACACTTATATACAAGCACAGGATGCATCCCTGCTGTGAGGTGAGGCAGTCGTTGTCCTCGCTTCACAATGAGGAAAGGAGGATCCCAGAGCCTGGCCAAGTCCATGAGGAACACCCTCTGCAGGGTGGAGACCTTGCATCATGCTTTCCAAGTCCTACATTTCTCTGAGGGTGGTGAGAGCCTGGCCCAGGTTGCTCCAAGAAGCTGTGGCTGCCCCATCCCTGGAGGGGTTGAAGGGCAGGTTGGAGGGGGCTTGGAGCAACCTGGTGTGGTGGGAGGTGTCCCTGCCCAGGGCAGGGGGTGGCACTGGGGGGGCTTGAAGGTCCCTTCCAACTCAAACCACTATGATTCTATGATTAACACTGTAAGTACCATGTTCTCAAGTGTCACGTGGTGCTGGTAGCTCCCTCTGCCTGTTGTACAGAACCACAAATAATTACAGAGTTAAACCTATTAACTTATTTTAACTATAACTTATTAACTAAGTTAAATTAATTATAGAGTTAAAATAACCAGTGCTGTGCGTGATGTTTGTTAAGTGGAGGTGTAGGTGACCAAGCTAATTTTCTAACCTGCCTGTCTATGCAGAAAAGTCACAACAATTCAGTATCTGAAACTCTTCCACTCTTCCAATGACTTTTATCCTCCCATACATACAAGTCTTGCAGGTGAAAGGGGGCTGGGGCAGAGCAAATGTCTCCCACATTCAACATGAAACTCCTCATAGGGCTGGGAGAAAGGGTCACCCATTCACCCTGTTAACCTCAGGTCTGACCAGGGAGGTCCGACATCCCACCGGAGAGAGGGCAGTAGCCACACACTGAAACCTCTCCCACTGCATAACACGAATGGCTCATTTTCAGACCATCAAATCCATTTAACAGGGAGGTGAAATGTGCAATTAGTATCACAGAAACGAGCTTCAGTTCATGATACATCTTAATTAGCTATGTAATTTTATTTATGTTCCATTTGTAAAGTCCAGTCTTGTAATTACTGCTTGAATGTTGAGTGAAGGGGTGGGGTTTTTTTCAGCCTTGAAACATAAAAGAAAGAGAAATGTTTGGCAAATGGTGAGGGAAGTTGCCTGAGGTTAAATGAGGTCTCAGCAGATACAGGCTTCTCCACTTCTTGAATGGCTGTGAATTATGTATTGGCTTTTGGGCCTCAAGTCTAACAAACAGACTGAAAATCTCAGCCATTCTGGGGGGATCTGTTCACATCTCATCATTTCTGGTGGGACGTATTCACATTTCATCTCAGGGAAAAGGGAGGAAACAGACACCAGCTTTTATTTCTCCTGGACCAGTCCTGCTTACTGGGGTTGGGATTATTGTTCGCAGGAAAATCTGTTTCCCAAGATGGGAAATCACTCTTGTTTACCCGCAGTCCTTCGGGAGGCACGATGCTTGAAACACTGCTGTTTGGCAAGGAAAAGTCTGCTTTCCAGACGCATGTATTTCTCTAATATTTTCCTACTTACTCAGAATAATTATCCATTGCTGAACAATGAGCCACTCTTGCTGGAGCATCCCTGTGGGTGATCATGGCTTTTTTGGACTGTATTGGACAGCACAAACATGTTCCCCTCAGAAAACCTCAGACACCCTTAAAATGAGATCCCCAAACACCCCCGATGGGACCTGTGTGACAGTGCAGGGTGCTGTGGAGTGTCTGTGGCAAAGGGTGAGCAGAGGGAAACCCTGGGGCAAGTACCAAACCCTGGGGAAAATAACGTATTTCAAAGAAGAGGAGGAAGAGTCTCTCCCTCCAGGGGAGGGCTGCACCTCCAAGGGAGGCAGGTGCCAATACCACTGGCAGATCAAGCAAAATAACTGTTTCACAAGAAGTACCCAAGAGCAGTGCCCAGCTCACCTCCTACAACCCACCTACTCGTTAGCTTGGGGAGAAGCGAAGAAGCTTCAAGGCCAGGCTGGATGGAGCCTTGAGCAACCTGCTCTAGTGGGAGGTGTCCCTGCCCATGGTGCAGGGCTTGGAACTCCATGATCTTGGAGGTCCCTTCCAACCCAAACCTTTCTATGATTCTATGATTCTAAGCTTCATAGGAACCAGGGTATGCAAGTTTGAGGAAACACGGCATTCGACAGGCTAAAAAACACACCTGGGGTACAGCCCAGGGTTGGGGGGGGTGTTGTGGGCTGTCAGCACACATTGCCAGCTCATGCCCAGCTTTTCAACCTCAGCACCCCCAAGTCCTTCTCCTCAGGGCTGCTCTCCATCCCCCCATGCCCAGCCTGGGCTGAGACCACGAGTTGCCCCAACCAGATGCAGGATCTTGCCCTTGGCCTTGTTGAACCTCCTGAGATTCACACGGACCCACTTCTCCAACCTGCCAAGGTCCCTCTGTCCTAGTGATGTCCTTAATCCGGGTCCCCAAAAATATGGAACACCTCATGAATCTGCATGTCCTGAATTTGGTAATTGTGGACAGGTCATAGAGAACCAGTACAATGTAATTCAGTAGCCCGTTTTTAAAGAAAAAAAGTCACCAAAGAGAGTCAGCGTGTTACCCTGGGGCTCACTCCCCGACACGTGTCACGTTGCTGCTTTTATTCAGAGAGGCACTTCATTAGACTGTAGAAAATGCTTTCATTTGGAAAGAGCTGCCTGCAAAATTAGTGACCATGTAGGGCCTTCTAAAACTGCTCATGGTTACTTAATAGCTAATTAATAATTAACTAATATCTTGTAATTAATTACCATAAGGACAACAATTCCTAGTTCTCCTGTGATGCAGAAGGGCTGGACTCAACTGGGCAAGTGACAGCAAAACCAGCACCGTACCATGATGCCTCTGGTCAAACTCCCCAGTTCTCTTCTTGATCTCCAAATGCCCCACTCCTGGACCCCTTTCTCCTGGAAATGCAGCAGAAAATTCCTGGGGATGGGAGCTTCAAGAGCTTCAGACTTGTCAGGTGGGTGGTGGGGAGCAGGATGATGGCCAGAAAAACAGCTCCCATCCTGGGGTATCATCTGGATGTACTTCATCAAAGCTGACCCTTTTCCAGGAGTGCAGACGCTGTAACAAAAACTCCCCAGGCACCCCTGGGATTCATTGGAGCCCAGGATCTTGATGGTTCCTGACAAACAAAACCAAGGAATAGTCCTCTGCTGAACCTTCCTGGAAAGAGGACACCACCACGTGGACAACAGTGCTGACACCTTTGGAGGGTCTTGGACTCTCCATTTCAGAGTCACAAGCATTCCAACAAAGGTGGGGTCCAGAAGAGTCTGAAACCACCTCATCAGAACTGCCTTCTGGCCAAAAGGGTGTTGCAGAAAGTAGGTGGGTGATTCCTCCCCCACACCCTGCCAGACATTCTTGGGCACTGGCCAGGAGGATGGTGACCTGGGTCAGAAACCACAGGAGCTCAGGTGTGGTCACCAAGGGTTGGCTGCAGCATCCCTGACCCAGGCGATGCTCCTTCAGATCAGTTATGATCTTCCATGTGTTTAGCAATGAAGGGATGAAGCCACCTGTGGCGGCCCAGTCTGGGAGCAGAGGGACACCAGCTGGAGAAGCAGTGAAGGGAGCAACTCTCTATGTGGGACGAAAAGCAGGATCACTTTGCCTTGGCCAGAGGGTCTTAAATCCATGTATTTTCTCCTGCTCTCTGAAGAGCAGAGTCCTGAGCTCTGATGACAGGCTGGGGCCAACTATCCCACCAGATGGGATGGCAGGAGCCCACAGCTGAATGGGGACTCTCCTTGAGCTCCAGCTTGACCATGAAGTGCAGATACCTCCCCACTATTGCAGAGCTGTTTTTCTCCAAGCTCAGACAGGGAGAGGAGCACCCATTAATCACTCCCATTGCCTGCTTCCCCTCCATTCCTCCCCCTATGGTTTTTTTTTCCCCCTGGAATAATTCCCCATCCCACTGACCTTGGATCTCCTGCAGGATCCCCGGTGTTACAGGAAGACCTGGTCTCCTGCTGCTGCATCCCCCGAGCTCTGCAGGGGTGGAATAGGACAGAGACAAGGAGAAATCCTCAAGGGGCTTTGCAGGGACAACCCAGGGGTGCCAGCCTGGCATTGGATATTAGGAACAATTTTTACACTGAAAGGGATATTTAAAATTGGAAGAGGCTGCCCAGGGCAGTGGTGGAGTCGCCATCCCTGGAGATGTTTAAGAGCCAGGCAGACGTGGTGCTGAGGGACATGGGTCAGTGTTGGGCTTGTCAGTGTTGGGTTGATGGTTGGACTCCATGATCTGAAAGGTCCCTTCCAACCCACACAATTCCATGATTCCATGACTGGTGCCAGAGTCCAGCCGGGACAACCCTCTTTGTCCCAGCCACAGCGTCGGGGGGTCGGGAGGTGTCTGGGTGCTACGGCAGCCGCTCCGCGCCCCGGCTTGTTGCTGACGGAAAGAAAATTGCTGCCTTTGATCTGATCTGCCACAAGGCTTGACACGGACCCGTGAGCTGTTTTCATTAGGGGAAGACACCAGCTGCCGAGGCCCTCAGGAGAGTCCCAGCGCTGCAGAGGAGGGAGGGATAAATGAATTGTGTCACTTTGCAGTGGCTGGGAAAGGGATAACAACATATCACCAGCCGCACCTTGGAGATCTTGCTGTGCAAATAGGGGAAGGGACAGGAGAGGAATAGAGCGAACCATGGTGGGGCCAGTGATCACATCCAGAACCAGAGCTGCCGGTATGTTTCTCTCAGGAGGGACACTACCATAATTGCAATTCCAGAGACAAACAGCACACCCACCCCTCACACCAGGGAGTTTAGGCAACTTCCATTTAGGGAGGTTCGACTATTTTCTCATTACCTGTTTCAGCGTCTTCAAATGGAGTAAAACATGGAAAATAATCTGAAGAATTTCCTGAGTTTTAATGCTTCATCCTCTCTTGTGCAGACAGGAGCTTTAAAGGACCAGATTTGCCCTAGAGCAGAATTTCTAAATTGCATTTATCTCTATCTAGGAGCAGTAAGAAAATCCCAAACCCATGCTGGTCAATTCTGTGGATGCCACAGGTCAGTAGAGCGTCTGGCTTGGTAGATCACTTGAATCTGCAAAGTGCGCTCATTTTACTTGAACAAAACATCCTTCACATGGTGAAATGTGAGGTCTGGCAGGTAGGAGTATGCAGCATTGTCAGACGTGTAGGAAGGAGACACGTATGTCTATGGAGGAGTGACAGAGAAAAGGACCTGATGAGGGCTGAGCCTCAAAACCAACTGACAAGAGCTCCAAGGGCCTGGTTGTGGCCAACAGAAGGACCAGGCAGTAGGGACAGCAGGATGGGCAGGAATGCTCTTCCTGAATACAGCACTAGTGGTACCACAGCAAAGTCTCTCTGAGTCAGAAAAGATGCAGGCAAACTGGATATGGCTCAAAGGAGGTCTCCTAGAATAACTTGGGGTCTGGAAACCCTACTTTTATTGAGAGACTGATGAAGGACCAACCTCTTCGGTTTCTCCAAGTCGAAGAGTGACTTGACCTGCCTGGTCTGCAGGTGGGAGCTTTGAGCACGAGGGTGCAGTCTGATGGAAGAGAGCCCTTGCCCTGAGTAGAGAAAGTCAGAACAGCAGTCAAGAACCGGGTCAGATGGATGCAGAGTATAGCATGCATATTTAAGCCGGGAAGATAATTGAGCACTGGATCATTTTCCTTTGCAATAAAATGGGTTTCTCACTGTTGACACCTCTAGATGTAGTTTCAAAAGATAAACTGGTCTTGGACATGCTGGGAAAGGCCGATGGTATCAAACTGTCTTGTACTGGGAGCCAGGGCAGGTGAGGTTGTGTTCCTTTCTGGCCTCCCCACATCTGCCTCTACACATTGACCTCAACAAGAGCATAACAACCTGTGAAGGTTTAGGGGTGAAGGGCATGCAGCATCACTTTTACTCCTAGGTCACAAGAGGTGGAAAACCTTTTTATCCACCATTGGAGACGTTTGTCTTCTTTGACTCCTACAGTGCAAAACCAGCGTGGTGGCCAGAAACCTTTAAAACAGAGGCTGGAAGGGCTGATTAAACTTGCCACGTTCTCCTACCATACCACGTCAGATGGGTCCCACCATGGGGAACAGAGCTGTGCTGGGAAGGTCCAAGTTCAGAATCCATAGGAATATCTGGCTGGAAGAGAGTGACCTCCAGCAGCTCCTCGGGAGAGGGCTGGGTGTGCACAGACCTCGGACTCCTGGTCACCTGTACAATTGTCTTAAACCTTTTATTTGGGTCAGTAAATCCCTGCAAACTATTTTCTAAAAAGGTATGTACACAGGTGACAAACTGCTTACAATAGAAATAATGTGAATATTAAGTTAATCAAAGCACTCACATTGGAAGGGATTAAAAGAGGGGAGGGAAAAAAAAAAAACCCAGCTCATAACAAGCAATCCATGTCACTTTTTTTCCCTCCTGTGTACTCTTGCTCTGTCCCATTTGTCTAGCAGTAATCTACATTTCAAATGATTACATGGGAAGCTGAAGTGGTAGTGACAGGGATAAACGAAGCTTGTTAAACTAATAGCTGCACTAATGCCCAAATATGTGAACTTCCAGAGTCAGGCAGCATCCAAGGCTGCCGGAGCTGTCAGCCCCGCTCCCCCTGGGCTCATCCGCCAGCCGCTGCCACATGATGAATGGCCCTGTCGAGTAAATTCATCCGGGGCCCAATTAAATAGGCAGAAATGAACTAGAGCCGTCAACCAGGGAGACAGAGAGAGAGGGAGAGGGAGGAAGAAAGAGAGAAGATTTAAAAAAAAAAAAAAAAAAAAAAGGGTGGGAGGAGGGGAGAAATATTCCTCACAAAGTCAAGGAAGCTCCGGCGCAGTGAAGTCATTCTGTCAGAAAATGGCCATTTAATGCTTTGCCGAGCCCACGACAGATAAGTCATCTGAGGAAGCTTTAGTGGAGTCCCAGGGCATTTCATTTATTAATTATCAGCTCCGAGCGGGGATTGCAGCCCGCCTCTCCCTCTTCCCCATCCCTTTCTCTGCGCCGAGGGCTGTCAGCACCTCGCCTCCTCCCTGTCAGGCGGGAGGGCGGCCGCGGGCAGGGTGGGCACACGGTGGCAGAGATGGTGGGGAGAAGGAGTCATGAGCTCTTTGTGCATCCTCCTTCCTCACCTTCCTCAGAAAATCCCAGCCATGACCCTGAACCATCCCCTGTACCTCCTTCTGCTGCTCCCCAAAGCCCCCCATATCCCAGGGAGGAGCAGTCAGACCCTGCACAATGGTCCAGCTTGACCCATTGTGTCCCCTTTGGACCCCTCTCTCCCTCTCTTCATGGAGAGCCAGGACATGTAGGAGAGGTCCCCAACTTCAACCCCTCTGGACCCCCCATTCCCTCTCCTCATTGCAAGACAGGATATAGAGGAGAGATGCTCCCTGCATCTCCTCACCCCTCATTTCCTCCCTTTATGGCAAACCAGGACATGAAGGGGAGGTCCCCCCACTGCAGGCAGTGCAGGGTCTGGTCATGGGGATAAAGCAGCCCTCAGAAGCCATGTTTTCCCTTAGGAAACCCAAAGGTGGGTTGGGCAACTTCGCACAAGAACTTTGCCTGTTACATGTAGGCCCTTGCGTTGTCCAGGTCCTCACTTTATCCCACCCAGTCCTGCTCCCATCTGTGTCTGCTGGCTCATCACTTTTCCCTGCCCAGCAAGGTGCATTGTCCATCAACGGCATGGTCAGGGTGGGTGAAGGCAGAGCTGCTGAGCTGGGAGACCCCTCACACGGTTGTCTCTGGTGGGATCCAGCACAGCCCATGTCTGCACCGGACTGGGAGATGCTGCTGGAGGAAGACAGATCCCCTCCTCATCTTGTTTGTGCTATGCAAAGTATGTTCTGCTTTCCTTGGCCCAGAAATGTCAGCAAGCAGAAGGTAAGTGACTGCTGGTGGGAGGAGGAGAAGGGATGGCAGTCCCAGCTCTCAAGGCAGAAGAGCCCAGGGGCTCCGACAGACTCATTCCCTCCCCCTGGTGGGATGGGAGGGAGAATTGGAAGAGTAAAAATGAGAAAAAAGCCCTGGGTTGAGATAAAGACTGTTTAATAGGTAGAGCAAAAGCTGCACACAAGCAAACCAGAAGGAGGAACCCATTCCCCGCTCCCCGTGGCAGGGGGGATTCAGCCATCCCCAGGAAAGCTGGGTTCCGTCAGTGTGACAGTGACTTGGGAAGACAACTCCATCGCTCCCAACGTCGCTTTCTTCCTTCTTCTTCCCCAGCTTTATATTCCTGCTCCCAACGTCGCCCTCTTCCTTCTTCTTCCCCAGCTTTATATTCCCAGTCTGGGGAAGAGGAGACTGAGGGGCGACCTTATAGCTCTGTACAAGTACCTGAAAGGAAGCTGTAGAGAGGCGGGGGTCGGTCTCTTCTCCCAAGTTACAGATGTCAGGACAAGGGGCAATGGCTTCAAGTTACGCCAGGGGAAGTTCAGGTTAGATATTAGGAAACATTTCTTTACTGAAAGGGTTGTCAGGCATTGGAATGGGCTGCCCAGGGAGGTGGTGGAGTCACCATCCCTGGAGGTATTTAAGAAATGTGTAGACATGTTTCTTCAGGGCATGCTCTAGTGCCCAAGATTATTGGTTTGTCGTGGGCTGCTGAGTGGGTGGGTGATGGTTTTTTGGTTTGGTTGTTGTTGTGTGTTTAGGTGGTGGGTGGTGTGGTTTTTTGTTTTGTTTTGTTTTGTTTTTTTGTTTGTTTGTTTGTTTGTTTGTTTTTGTTTGTTTTTGTTTTTGTTTTTGTTTTTGTTTTTGTGGTTGGACTCGATGATCTCTGAGGTCCCTTCCA
The DNA here is from genome assembly GCF_001431845.1 of Calidris pugnax. NCBI lineage: Eukaryota > Metazoa > Chordata > Aves > Charadriiformes > Scolopacidae > Calidris > Calidris pugnax. The sequence continues at coordinate 566,138 of NW_015092476.1, forward strand.
ACCACCACAATTCTGTGATTCTGTGATTCTGTGAATGTCCCTGTGGTAAACTGGTGTCCTGGCTGTGTCCTCTCCCAGCTCCTTGTGCCCCCCCAGCCAGTTGTGAGGAGCAGAAACAGCCACGAGAGCTCAGCAACATACAAACCCACCAGTGTGTTACCAACACCATTCCCATCCCAAACCTAAACCTGGGGCTGCACTGGCTGCTACAAGAAAGTCAACCCCATCCCAGCCCAAACCAGGACATTGCGAATGACCTCCATAGGACTTCAGAAGAACAAGAAACCACATAGTGGGCACCCATGAAACCCAGCTCCTCAGGGCTGATTTCTCCTCTCTCATTCTGCCAGCTGATGTCCTGAGGCACTAACGTTTCAGGAGAAAGGCTTCCTAAAACAGCTCCGACCACCCAGTCAGGCTCAGGCATGTGCTGGGACTGAGCAGATGTCCCGTATGGTCTTCCTGGTGCCTTCTTCAAAGCAAGGGTTCTTCCATTTGTTCTGCCCTCTACACAGAAGTCACAAGGCACAGCTCAAGGAAATCCTAGCTTTGCTTTTGGTGAAGCTGCTTCTTCCCCCAGCCCCTGGGGCTGCAGGAGTTATGGCAGGGGCACAGTGACTGTTCAGATGCGTGGAGGACCATGGCTGGGCACTCATTTTGGTCCTGGCTCTGCTTGATTTAGTGGTTCCTCCCTGTCTGGGGATAACCTCTGTAGCACTAGGATTTTTCCTCGCCTCTGCCAGGTCTCACTAGTCCTTCCCTTCCCTTCCCTTCCCTTCCCTTCCCTTCCCTTCCCTTCCCTGGCAGTTTCCCTTCACAGGACATTCTGAATGTTTTGTGAAGGAGAATGTCAAACACTCCTTGAAAGCCAAAAGAAAGAGTACCATGTCATTATTCTTTCCACTGCTGTGTTAACAAGATTTTTCCATTCTTCAGGAATTCTGCACTGAAAATCCTCCCCATTTTGTCCTCACGTCCTCTATAGTCTACGAATTTGGCTCTCCAGTTGAAATGGCCAAAGCTGTCTCTACAGAATCTGCCCTGGCATCTTCTTCCCAGTAGTGCCCTCAATGAGAGGTCCCATTTGCCCTGCCCTGGTCTACTGATGCATCAGCCAGTGCTGAGAGGTGGCAGAGCATCAGCATTGGCACAGTCCGGTTCCTCTGAGGGCCACCAGAAATCCAGGTGTGGTGTCCACACTGGGAACCCCCCCTCTGCCTCAGCACTGTGCTGGCAGAAGATGTATCCCACCGTGCAGTGACAGTGTAGGTGACAGCATGACGTTTTGGTGTGGTGGCAGCATTTGTTGCCCGAGCACCGTGCTCCCTCGCTGGGGACCACCCAGGACTCTCTGCGGCACCCGCCGCCCGGCAGAGAGCTAAAGGAATAATTAAACGAGAAGCTCTGTTTGCACTAGAATGTCAGGGTTTTTTTATTACTTTTTTTCCTTCGCAGGGCAAAGATTTTTCTTATCAAGAATCTATTCACTAGAATGCTAATGATAGTCAGTGATTAGAAACTGCTGCTCAAGTTTTGAAAGTTCCCAGTGGGTTTCGTAGACACGGCGTGTAGCTTGTCAGTTCAAGAAATGCTTTCAACAAATCAAACTTCAGGGTATGCATTTTTAAAAAATATTTCATTTCCTTAATGCTTCACTGTGCTAAAGCCAATAGGGACTTTTGAGTTAAGTGACAAAGACCACATTATTAGTTGCAAAGTCAGTTCTGATAGGAGTCTCTCATGGCAAAATGTTCTCAGATAGGCGTAGAAGAACTGCTAGCGAATGTGTGCAATGCTTATCTTCATTAAAAAGAACAATTGTTTTATTAAAAAGAATTATGAACTTCTTTTTATTTATTAGCGTGGGAGAAGTTCTCTGCCAGCCAGGAGAAAGTTTCCCAACAACAGGCACAGACCTTCAAGAAACACAGGGCTCAGCTTCCTCCAACTCTAGTAGAGGAGGAGGCAACACCGTGTGAATCCTTATTAATGCCAGCACCTGACGTTCAGGGTAGAAGTGTTCTCGTGGCTGTGGAGCCTTTGGAGGTTTCCAAAGTGCAGTTCCTGATGTTGCTGGGGATTTTGGAGAAGAACACATGAGACTGGAGGAAAGTCTGCGGTTGGGATCCCAGGCCCCAGCACACACGTTTTCTCGGGGCATCCCCTTGCCCCAAGAGGAGGACTCTTCCAGCCTGTCACAGGTACTGGTTCATGGTCCCTTTTTCTGGAAGAAACAGGCTTATAGCCCAATATTCACAGAAAAGATGCAGTTAGGTGAGCTGGTTCCCCACGTACCTGGAGAACTTTGGAGCCCCAAGTGTTTGTTTTCCAGTGGAACTGCAGCTAAAACACCATCCAACAGCTTCTGTCAAACCCTGTGCAAAGTGGCCGAACACATTTGATGTCCCATTGAACAGAGTTGGTTGAGTGATGTCAACCGAAGGCTGAACCAAAGAAACTCTGCGCCTGCACACTTGCTCTTGACTGTGGTTGTTCTGTGGCACAGAGACCTGCAAAGGGCTGGTCCTCACGTTACACGCTCCAATTCTGTAAGTCCAGCCCTCATGAGAAAACTAGTACAACCAAGATGACACCAACTCTATAAGTCCACCCTCATGAGAAAACTAGTACAACCAAGATGGTCCCCTTCATGACTTGCCAAAGAAAGGCAGGAAGCACCATGCGTATATTTAAATCAACTTAGAGGACAGGAACGCATACATGGATGAACTGCTAGGGGAGGTGAGTGGTGATCAGTTGACGGAGAGCAGATCATCTCCTGGATGCACGACAAGTCCCCCTCTCTGCATAGGGCAGGTTGGGGGAAATTGGGCAGCTCTTGGCAGACATCAAGGTGTGGAAATTAAATAAATTAACTGGTTTGATGCCTTTTGAGTTTCTCAGGTCTGCTCCAGCTCCTGCACTGTATTGAGCAAGGGGGGTGATGCTGCTGGTGGCAAAATCACAGGGCGGGGGAAAGGACAGCAGTTATTCTGCTGATTAAAAAGGAACTAACCCAATATATTTTGTAAGAAATGGATTATACTGCTTATTAAATGCTCCAGATTTTGTTCAAGTCCAGACTATTGTAGAAATAAGACAATTAACAGGGAGGTTAAGTTCTTTGGCATATGACAGATATGTTCTCACCCCAAAGTCGAAACATCCACCCTCCTGCTAGCCCCAGGAGGGCCAGGTCCTTGTCCACCCAGCAGCACCCAGATCCTCTCCGGCTTCCATCCCCCTGCACATCCCATGGCATCCATCTCTCTTCAACAGTGGACAAGCTTTGCCCCGTAAGAGGCTTTACACTGCACTGTAAACAGCACTTCTGATGTCTGAGTGGGAGGACAATCCATCACTTTTAGTGTCTGGCCTGTCCTTGGGGGGTGTAAGGGAGGGGAGAGGAGGAGCACCAGCATGATCCCCGTCCCCTGCAGGCACTTTGACGGAATGGTTGACAACCCTTAAGAAAAAGGACATAAATAAATAAACAGACTAAGAATCCTTTCCCTGCCATCCTTACCCTACCTACTTCGGGAGGATGGGGATAAAATCTCCCTATCTTATCTTAGCAGATAAGATGCCTTCTGAAATTCATAACCCTTGTTGAGATCAAAAGAAATGTCTGAAATCACAAGGAAGGAGGGATGTGTATCCACAGGCAGGGGGAAGGGGAGCTGTGGTTCCCTCACATCACCCTTTCCATCTCCCCATTGCTGCTCTGCCATGGCATGGTCCTACCAGCCCCACCAGAGACACCGCACCCCATCCCCAGAGACACCAGGGGAGAGTGGAGGATCTCAACGCATGAAAAGAAATCAATGGAGGAAGAGAGTGACAGCCAGTGGTCTGTCTGATCCGATGCCCTCCAGTAATAGTCAGCAAAGGGGCTTTCCAACACTGGAGCAGATTTTCTCGGTCAGTCAAAAACCTTAGCTTTAAAACTGTCTACTTTTAGCTCAAAAAAATTAAAAATGCAACATTATAGATCATGTATCTTGTTTGGTAAATATTAAACCACTTAATGGAAAAAAAATTGTTTGTTTTTGTAGGAAGAACTGTAGAGGCTTAAATGAATCTGTCTACCATTTGAAGTGAATTTTTCTGTTGTTTGATATGAAGCCATTAAAAAGTCTCCAAGAATTTATAACTGAAACTAAACCAGAAAGGTTAAAGAAGGCCAAAATCTTTGTCTTTACTTTTTTTCGTACAGGTGGAGAACTGGTTTTGCAGACCATCCCAGAGTTTCTGGGAAAACCGCTTTAAAAATAAAGACAAAGCCTGACATTTCATAGGGATTTGGGATCCAGAGGTTTCCCACTTTGCTGGGGAAGCTGATCCATTCCTAGAGCCATTAAAAGTGCTGAACAGGGAAGCAAAAAGCCATGCATGAATCTCACCTGGGCTGAATTTCTGCATAGCACCTTGCTGATTCTGTTAAACTTTCAGTGAAAAGAATAACAGAGATCAGAGGACCACAGAAGGGTTTGAGTGGGGAAGCATATTAAAGCCCCCCCCAGTGCCACCCCCTGCCTCACAGAATGGTTTGAGTGGGGAAGCATATTAAAGCCCGCCCAGTGCCACCCCCTGCCCTGGGCAGGGACACCTCCCACCACACCAGGGTGCTCCAAGCCCCCTCCAACCTGCCCTTCAACCCCTCCAGGGATGGGGCAGCCACAGCTTCTCGGGGCAACCTGGGCCAGGCTCTCCCCACCCTCACACCAAACAAGTTCTTCCCCACATCTCAGCTCCATCTCCCCTCTTGCAGGGTCAAACCCTTCCCCCTCCTCCTAGGGCTCCCCTCCCTCATCCAGAGTCCCTCCCCAGCTTTCCATCCCAGCCACAAGGCATTCACAGGGCAGAAGCATGACAGCAGCCTTGTTCATCTGAGGAAGGACGGTGAAAATTTGGGCCAGCAGGCATTATTGCTTCTTGCATCAGGAGATGGGCAACCTGCCTCAGCTGAGTTGTACTGCAGGTTAGCTGATGAGGAAGGACTTGGAAGTCCCCAGAGAACTCGGATTGAAGACATCTTTGGAGGTGGCTATTCCCTCCTGTGGACATGAGATAGAGGATGGGGGGAGGTTTTGCCCCTCACTCTGGACAGGAGTTTCCCTCACCTGCCAGAGGATCCATTCCTGTCTGCCATTTACTCACCAGCTCTCTGCCACTTGCACCCCTACATTACATTTTCCTTTCCAAGCTCCCCAGAACAGATCTTTTTACTGGGCTGTTCAAACTAGCAAATTTAAGCAAATGCCAATAATTCCCTCTCGTCCCTAAATTTCTTCTGTCATCCTCATTGAGCTTGGCTTACTAATGATTTCTTAGAGTTTCAGCTTGAATGGGTATCCATAGATTTTCCTTCTTTTTGGGTTAAACCTGGAGTTATCATCAGGCGTGTTTCTGTCAGCTCTTAACTGGTCCTTTCTCTTGCCCATGGCCAAACTGCTGCATAAATCTGAGGATGCGGAAGGGATCTGGTGGGGAAGGGAAAGGGCTTTATATCAAGGCCACATCGTTGCATGTATTATGCTGCGGCATCGCGGCACTTCATCAAGTTCTAATTACGCCTGGTTGACAAATTCCAAGACCTTTCAACTGGAGATAGAGTGTCTTTGACTGAGTCCATTAGGGCTCGTAATTTTTGATAGTTGAGTTTGCCAGTTGTCTGCTTATACTGATTTCCCCCCCCCCGCCCCCCTTCTAAAACCAACTTTTATATAACTGCAAGTCTGGGTTCATTTACTTTATGTACAGGTCCCCTAAGAGGCAGAGAAGTGAATTATATTCTCCCTCTTGGTCTCGTGCAGTTACTAAATTACATTTTTAGCACCTGAAATTAACAGCTAACTGGAGGTAGGCAAGGGAGAGAGTGAAGTTAATGAATTGACTAAATATGATAGTGGAGGAAAGCAAAGAGCTGTGTTTCTTCTACCTTTTTTCCCCCAAATTTTGCTGAAACAAGAAACCAGTAATTACACATCGGTCCCGGGGGGTCGGTGAACCAAACGAGCTGAAGTGGCCACTGTGGGTGTCGAAGGTCCTGTCACCCAGCTGGTGGTGGCATTATTTCGGGGAGCAAGACCCCAAAAACCAGGCAGCCCTCGCTCCGGAGACCAGGCAACTGGAACAGCTGGAGCATCTGTCCTTGCTCCTCTGCCTTCCTGAACACTGGGTGGCTCTGGGACACCAGAGCTGGTCTGGGGAGAAGGACAGTCACGCAGCATGAACAGGAGGCTGCAGGTTGAGCTCAAATGGATTCTGCTTTTCCACTCCATGTGCCCAGCAGACCGGAGCTACCAGCTGCACTGGAGACACCCTTGTGGGCTTCGAGTGGGAAGCACCCGAGATTTGTACCACACGTTTTGTTTTACCTCCTAGAGGGATGCACAACAGTTAGTTCAACTGATTGAAAGCTGTCTATTTTTTTTCATCTTTTTTTCCCTCCTCTCTCTCTCTGTTTTTTCCGCCCCTGTGCACAAGCCTCTGCTTCACCTGGATTCCCTTCCCTGTGCTCTGCAGCTCGGTCACAGATGGGTCTCAGTGATGCTCCTGCCCCACTGGGCCCTGTGTCCTGCCAAGGCTTGGCTCTCCCTGTGCCCGAGCATCCCTGCCCTAGGGGTGATGCGGGCACTGGCTGCAGGTGCGAGATGCCCACCAGAGAAGAGTTCCCATTGGAGAAGGATGCCCACTGGAGAAGGATGCCCACTGAAGAAGGTCACCCATCAGACAGGGATGCCCACCAGAGAGATGTGTCCTGCGGAGAAGGATGCCCACTGGAGAAGGATGCCCACTGAAGAAGGTCACCCATCAGACAGGGGTGCCCACCAGAGAAGGGTGCCCACTGGGAGAAGAATGCCCACCAGAGAAGGATGCCCACCAGAGAAAGTCACTCATCAGAGAGTGTTGCCCACAGGAGAAGGGTGCCCACCAGAGAAGCGTGCTTTCTGCAGGGGCTGAAAGAGTGATGGATCCAGGGGCTGGCAGATTTGGGGGTCCCTGCCTGCAGCCCAGCTGAGGAGGGCAGAGCTGGGCTTTGCCTGTAGGCATCACCACCTTGGTGCATCTCACAGATGTCAGCCTGGCTGAAAGCACAGTAGCCAACAAACAGATAAAGAGATCTCTGGTTTGTACCCCTCAGTCATTCCAAGACCTTTCCCGCTGTCCTCGAGGTGGGTGTTTCAGGGCCACAGTTTCTCTTGGTGTGGGGACGGGGCTGCAGCGCTGAGGTGATCTTCCTGCACTGCCAGCTCTCGTGTCACTCCTCAGGGGGTTCCTCAGCACAAGGTCCATGTGGTCAGCCTATTGTGAACAATTAATTTGGCCTTTTTTTTCTGGAGATATGTAAGACAGAAGCCAAACTAATACTTGTTTCACTGCCCAACATCTACCTGCTTTGGAATTTTTTATATTGCAGAGAGAAGAGCTCGATGGTCAGGTGTCTTTCTGATGGTCAGGAAGATAAAATTAAAACTCCCTGTCTCAGAGTAAGGCTTTTTCATACACTGACTTTTTTCTGGATGTCCAAGGCTCCCTTCTGCTTCTCAACTGGTTTTGCATCAGAAATTGTAACTTCATTTTGAAAAGGATAATACCCAGCTGTCTCCTTACAAGAAATAATAGATTTAACATTTACAGTTATAAGATTTCCTCTGGGATTGGCATTGTATGCCAAACATTTCTGTGTAGTACACTGGAGTTGCGGTACCGAAGACTCAGTGAAGTGCTCTGTGAAGGGGAGAGCAACATTTTTGAAGCAAACAGCCCCAAAAAGCCATGGAACATCCCTGCTGCAGGTCCAAGCTTGCTTAGGGGAGGGCTGGGAGTCAGCTGGGTGTCTTGAATCAGTGCTCAGAGCAGTGGCAAGTGGCTGCAGGAGAACAGCTCTTTCAAAGTGAAAATCTTGAGACAACATAAGAAAACATGGAAATTTAAATGGTAAAGTGACAGTTTTCATTGAAATTAGAGAAATGGGGTATTTTGAGCAACCCCTGGCCAGCTCCTCTCTGGCAGTGAAGGTGGTGATCAACATCATTAATGCCTGGTGGGTGGCATGTGGGCAGCTGCATGGTCAGGCAAAATCTGAAACTCCTGATTTAAGAGAAATGTCGAGGTTACAAAACTTGTCATCCCCCTGACTCAGAGTGAAATCGGGTATTTCCAGAGGTGCCGTGGGGAACCATTGGCTCAGGAAAATTGTCATTCCACAACCGTGGCATTTCATGGGTGAACTGAAGCAAATGAGATTATTGCAAATGAGATTATTTTGTGTTTCTTGATATCACTTCACAACATGGCAAGTGAGCTTACATGGCAAGCACAAAAATAATGTAACTAGCGGGAGCATTAACTTAAGGCATTAACTTAACTTGCGGCATTAAGTTGCTTGAGATGCACCTCGGTCTCCCAATTTCCATCCGCCTGCCTCCATTTCAGAGAAAAAAAACAAAACCCCAATGACACACAGGCTCCAATCCTCAACACGGCTTTGGCCGAGGACTCGTGGTCACCCCGCTTGTGCCGGGCAGGTCTGACACGCACGTTTGAATGAAATGGGAACTGACAGTGTCGAGGCACCGCAAGGGCTCGGCTACAAAGGATTCATGCAATTATCTTTTGTCGGAATTCATCTTGTCAGCCCGGCACGGTGCTAATGTCTTTAGAAACTGTGAAGATGAAAAAATGAGGGAAAAAAAAAAAAAAAACAACCCACCAGTTACAGCCGTGTCTGGTCATGACAGCATTTTTTGGGGGGGTAGGGGAAATGACAGCCAGGGAAACCATTGGTGATACCAAAAACAAGCTCAAGGCTGGGAAGTTGTCCTCTTGAGCCATGGGCTGTGGGTGGAACCACGGGTCTACAAGGGTTAATGGTTGTCGGTGGGTGACACCTCTCCAGCTGGATGGCTGGGCCAGGCAGGGGCTATGAAAAACTTACCAAAAAAGGCACAACCTTCACTAGCCACAAGGTAGGGAAAGGTGAATTTGCTTAATTACACGCACACTTGTTTGCTGCCCGCCCCTGGGAGGGACGTGCTGTCTCCCCAGCGCTCAGGGAATGGTGCTGCTGGAATGACTCTGCAGCCAAAGTCCCTGAAAATCTCCTGAAACTTTACTGTGAGTAAAGTCCTCTCTAAACTACCCATTCGGATGTGCAGAGGTGTGTCAGAGATGTGTCCTGCCATTCCAGAGGGAAATGTATCATTGCAACTTTGCATAATTTGCTAGATTAAAATTTCACAGACAGACTAATTTGGTATTTCTTGTAAACAGTTGCACTTTGGGGAAAAAAAAATTACTTTTCATGTCCATTGATTTTTAGTATATTCATCCTATTTTTCATGTGCTTTTTCTTTCAAGATTTCAAAACTATTTATTTCAGCAGTTTTCAGGTTGGTTTTTTTTACAGAGATGTGTCCTGCCATTCCAGAGGGAAATGTATCTTCACACCTTTGCATAATTTGCTAGATTAAAATTTCACAGACAGACTAATTTGGTATTTCTTGTAAACAGTTGCACTTTGGGGAAAAAAAAATTACTTTTCATGTCCATTGATTTTTAGTATATTCATCCTATTTTTCATGTGCTTTTTCTTTCAAGATTTCAAAACTATTTATTTCAGCAGTTTTCAGGTTGGTTTTTTTTATTTGCAGCAGTGTGCAAAATATCTCTGAAAAATAAAAATTTTTCTAATAGTTTTTTTAAAATATTGTTTAGCTGATCTGACCAAAGAAAAAGTACTATTTTTCACATTTTTCTTTGAAAATGCAGCTTTCCCTCATTCAACAGTCCTTCATTACTTCTGCCCCAGGCATTCCCTGCCGTGGCACAGGAGAAGGCAGAGGGGTCTGGGCAGGGGTTAGTGCTGTCCCCGACGTTCAGCCGGGCTCGGTGGGAATGGACACACTGACATCTGTTGACTGGACACCATCTCTCCAGCCTCCTGACGGAGCTCTTGGCGCAACTGGAGCGATTAAGGCACGGGAATTGAAACACAAAGGATCGCAGCTCTTATTTGTCATCAGGAAGGGCCTTATTAGGGAACACGCATATCTTTCTGGTGCTCAGGTTGTGCTCGCAAAGCCTATTAAAAGGACATTAATGAGCTGCTTGTAACTTGGAGAGATCTCTTGCTTTTGAATATGTGGAGTTACGTTTTACTGGCAACAAAATTTATTTCAGAATTGCTCAATTAGATTAAAACCTTACTGTGCGAGGCTTTAAAAACACTTTAAAAATACCTTCTGTTTCAAAACATTTGCAGAATCTGAGGTTTTGTTGACTGTCCTGACCCTGTGGGACAATCCCACAGTCCATGATGGAAAAAACCATTACATTTACCTCCCATGAAGGCAGAGGCAGTTTCCAAAACCAAGAGCTGTAAATGGTCCCATAATTCAGCTTTATTCAGAAGTAGGGAAGCTGACCTGGGAGAGGGCCCCAAGCCCGTCCACCTTTGGTGATTTTCTGGAAGGGTTCCTCTCCCAGCCTTGCTGAGGGAGAAATCCACCAGGCATGGAGGGATACTTGAACATCAGGGACAGAGACTGGCTTGTGAAAGAGAGCCCTGGGGAGAAAACCAACATGTTCTGGCCTTTAAGCATCGGAGTGTTACCAAAAAAAATCCATGTGTCCTTCATGCCATTTGGTCTGAGTTTCTCCAGGCTCAGGGTCTCACCCCAAGTTTCCAAAGTCAATGAGGGTGGGCCTGGGACACACAGAGGTCACTGCTTTCTGCTGGCAGGAAAAAACCACCCAATATTGAAGGAGTGCTGAAAAATCAGCATTGACTTGAGATTTAAGGAAGTGACACTTCAGATCCTGAAAGAAAAAATAAGAGGTTAAAAGAGAAAAAGACATTTGGAGAAAAGCTGCAGCAAGAGGAATTGGGAAAAGGGGCTGAGATGAACTGCAGTTGGCTTAGGAAGTCTGACCTCACATGTCTTCCTTGAGTGACATCATCTCTGACATAAGGGCCTGTGCATCTGCTGACACAGAAGCAATCTGAAAACATGGAAATCCTTTAATCTGGCCCATTTCCTTCAGGCTGAAGCCCCATCATTTTGTCCGCAGGTAGCAATAAGTGCAATATAGAAAGTTAGAAGAACGTTTACTGGAAAATGAAGATTTAAAAAAACGCAGCAATGACATGACCTTATTGCAATTAGAACTGAACAGTTCAGCTTCTATGACAAAGAGCTTCACAAAATGTTTTCACTTGTCTACAGTATTTAAACCCAGGGTTTTATTCGAAGAGAAGGACCCAGAAATACATGTATGTCTCTACTGGTTCCTGCAAGATCTGACACATCCGTAGCCCTCGGAGAGTTAGTAAGTCCATCAAGGGACCCAGCCGCCATCAAACTATCACTGTTTAAGTAACTTTTTAGAAGCCAAAGGTTGGTATTGTAAAGGAAAGGAAAGATAGAAATTCATCTTACTTACCATGACCTCCCTCGGGGTAGGTTTGAATTACACTCCGGGTGGGCCACGGAAATCTTTCATGTCTCTCGCTCCATTAGCTGGTACGCTCAGCGAAGGCTGGGTAATAACCAGACATACTCTTCTCGTCATGAACAAGACATGGCTGAGCCTTCGTGCTGGCAATTTCTGCAATATCTCCTTCTCTGGGTGACCAGCATCATCCAGCCCCGGGCCAGTGGAGGCAGCAGGGCTGTAGCCCCGGGGTCTGGCGGTGCTGCGGGGGCTTCCAGCTCACCCATCCCTTCCAGCAGCACAAAAGAGAGGGACTCTCCTCCGGAGAGTGCCCTCCTGTCACATCCGAGGGCAAAGCTAGGACATCTGTAATGTCCTAAGCCAGAAGTAGGAACCGATGGATCCAAGAAGGGCACTTGGGCAGTGGTTGTAGAGCCACTAAAAGATGTTGCTTCCTGTAGAATGTCAGCTTGTTCTTACAATAAAAGGATTAGAAAAGGCATTGCCTAAACAGGCATCAGCAATCCTGGTATTGCTTTTAGTGTTTTGCTTAAATTTGTGCATTAGTGCTTTGTTTAAACTTGTATGTCCTAGAACAACAAGGAAAAATGAAAATGGCAGTTTTTCACTTAGAGGTGAAGGGAGAAACTCTTCCCCCTGGCAGCAAAGACTATTTCAAGAGCTAGAAGGCAAATCGAGAGAACCCAGTGAATTTATTTTCTTGTACAAAGCTCTGTGCAGAAGGTGCAGAGCCCCAGAGGTGGTGATTAGAACCAGGGAGGGGCAGCTGCTGCTGGATTTTTGGTTTCCCATCACTGCAGAGCAGGGCAGAAAGAGGGAGAAAAGCAGAAACCTCCCCTTTGGGACAGACAGTTCAGTCTGTCCCTCCAGTTCAGACACTTTGGAGGAAAACATGAGGCAAGTACCTACAGCAGCAGGGCCGTGAGACCCCTGTTCAGAACATCACCTTCATGACTTAGACGCGTGGTCCTACCCCCTCACGGCAGATTCCTCCTCCTTTGGCACCAATGGACATCCCCATGGGTCTGGCAGCTCTGGGCACCCCAGTTGGGGAACAACTGTCTGTGCCTGGGCACCGTGTTTTTAGGCAGCTGAGGACTGGCAGGTAAAACCCCTTCCACATTCGCATTGCCTCTGGCATTTGATTTACGTGTGAGATTTTTCCTAAAAGTCATGAAAATGGCTGGGGTAAAAAGCACCTTCACAGCAAAGCAAAGATGATTTTTCTTAAACTTTGTCATTTCAGCCTAATTGTTGTAATGGACCGGAGTGGAGCTGCTCTTGTAAGAACGACCTGCTCACCGTGTCTGGGAATGGCAGCATCTGACCCTAAACCAGCAAAAAATTAAAGAAAGGATGAAGAAGATAAGTAAAGCCAAATAATTCAAGGAGAGCAATTTAAACTCATATTGGCAATAATAACGTGCACTGGTCCACATCTGATCTTCAGCTATTTCTAAATTACACAGAGATAATAAAAAAGAAAGGATCTGCTACACATTCATGTGTGGAACAAGGCTCTGCAATTAGTAAGCCGAGGTCTATGGTTGATCAATAGTGACCCTCCCTGGTAGCTCTGAGTGTTTTTACCAGGGAAAGGTCATTTCTGCTATTCCAGCTGTAGGGGGAAGAGGACTTCCCCTAGATGAGAAAGGCTTTACCCTGCCAGTGCTGCCCATTTCTGGTGCAGGACTGTGCCCACAAAGATGTTTTCTGAAATTCCCATTTTATGTCCCTGTGGTCAGCAGCACGTAGGCTCCAGGGATCAAGTCTTCTCTCAGCTGTTTCTCAGGAGGATCCCAGGATTACAGCATGGCTGAGGTTGGCAGGGACCCCTGGAGATCATCTTGTCCAGCTCTCTTGGCTCAATACAGGCTCGATACACCTGCAGCAGGTTGTTCAGGACCGTGTCCAGTCAGGTTTTGATTATCTCCATTGATGGAAGTTCCATGACCTCTCTGAGAAACCTGTTCGAGTGTTTGACCATCCTCACAGTAAAAAGTGTTTTTCTGATGTTTAAATGAAATTCACTGGCCACCACTGAGAAATGCCTGGCTTTGGGTTCTTTAGTCCTCCCCATCAGATATTTATATGTGTTGACAAGATCCCTCCTGAACCTCCCTTTCCCCAGGCTGGACAGTCCCCGCTCTCTCAGCCTCTCCTCATACGACTATATGCTCCAGTGCCTTCATCATTTTAGTGGCCCTGCACTGGACTTCCTCCAGTAAGTCCACATCTTTTCTACTGGAGAGCCCAGAGCTGGACCCAGGACTCCAGACATGTCTCACCAGCCCTGAGCAGAGGGCAGGATCACCTCCCTCAACGTGCTGGTGACACGTCTCTTAACGCAGACACCAAAACCCTGCTGCCCACATCAGGGACATAACCAATTGCTGACCTGCAAGATCTACCTACTCCTTCTCCAGCCCTGGCCCCTCACTGACAGGATCAAGGAAGAAAACACTGGGGTCCCCATTGACCCAGCCCAGAGCCACGTAGTCACCCTTGATACTTCCCAGGTCACCCTGGCAGTGATTTTGGTACCAGTTCCATGTCTGGGCTGGAGCAGAAGGATGGAGGACAAGAGTCGAGCTGCCCACAAAGACCAGTGGGTACAGGAGGTGTCCCAGGGGACACACAGCAACATGTCCAGGTGACTTCACAGCAGCACTAGACCTCCTGCATGGAGCTGCAGCCACGGACTGCTCTTCCAGAGGACTACTTTTGCAATCCAAACAATCAAACGATTTCCAAAGGTTCTTAAAACTTTTTCTTCTATTTAGAAGCACAGGTAAGGGTGCTTTCCAAAAGTTTCAGGAGTCTGGATAGAAGTTCTCAACCAGAGAATGCAGTTCTTCTGGCATCAAAATATATCACAGAGCTGATCCATTCTATTAAAAAAAAAAAAAAAGTTATAAAAAGTAAGAGAGAAATCATTCTATTAAAAAAAAAAAGTTATAAAAAGTAAGAGAGAATCAATTGTTTTTATGTAACTCAAGGGAGGAAAAAATGATTTATTTTTGCTTCCTCAGTTTCATTCACATTGTTCAGGTTTTCTTCTGTTAAGCTGTTTATAATGCTGTATTGCAACTTTCTGACAGAATCACAGAATCATAGAATAGTTTGGGTTGGAAGGGATATTTAAAGGTCATCTACTCCAACCCTCCTGCAGTGAGCAGGGACATCTTCAACCAGACGCTATTGGACTTTCAGAGGGTTTAAAACAGATTATTTTTTTCCTGTAATAGCACATATTTCACCCTTTGGACAGAAAAATGAGAAAAAAAAATCTCAGCAAGCCAGAAATCCTCATCCCAGTTTGCTCCACCACGTGTTTCTCCAAGCTCCCAGAATCTCCACCGGCACAGGAACACATTGGCACCAGCGGGACGTTCGTGAGCACCGTGGGTCTGTCCCGGGTGAGCAGCAGTAATGACAAACCTTGTCCATACCCCTGGACCGAGGCTGGTCTTTTGGCTTTATGGCAACCAACACTGAGCAGTGGCAACGTGAGGAGATTTGACGTGGCTCAGCTGCAGCATCCCTGGGGGCAGCACGGGACAGAGAGGTGGACGCTGGCAGCAGAGAGGGAGCTGGGTGGTGTGGACCAGCTGTAAAATCCAGACTGCAATGGGTCGCAACTGCAGGAAATGAGAGAGGATGCTACGGTGAGTATTTAGAGAGTTGAGCAGTTTTCTGCAGTGAAACTGAAAAAAAAAACCCCTCCAAATTATCCACAAAATACTGGAGAAAGCAAAGGGCAAAGCAGGATGCTGGTGAGCTGCTGGTACAGCTGGCTGAGAGCATCCCTGCATCCTCTCCAGGCAGCTGGAGCCTTGGTTCCACACCACGGCTGTTGCTGACAGGTCTGGGCAGCCCGCCCAGGGCAGTTCTCCTTCCTCAAAAACCTCAGTTTTGGTGTCTGTAGCGGAGGATGGGCGCGGGACGCCAGGTCAACCCCTCCGGCCGACACGCGGCAGAGCTGGGATAGAGTTTGAAGCCGGAGCCTTCAAACCCACAGCGGGGAGCCTTGCTGCTACATGAGGGTAATAAACCAGAGTGAGCGCCCGCCGCCTCCGACACGGCCACGTGGGCCGCCCCGTGCGCCCCCAGCCCCCGCTCCCCGCTCCGGTTCCGTCACATTAACTCATCCCGCGTAACCATGGCAACGGGGGCGAAAAACACGGGCCGGGGATCCCGTGCCCACAGACCCCGGCGAGCACGCCGGCCGGGGAGCAAACTGCTAATAAGGGCCCTTAATTCTGTTCATTGGGAGCAGCTCTGCTCACGGGCTGTCGATCTGAGAGGTCTTGAGGAAAATTGCCGGAACTAAGGAGGAAAAAAAAAAGAAAAAATAATGTCTTCAGCCAAATAGAAAGACTCCAGGTGAGCACCAACCCGCTTCGTTATCTGCAAGGAGGAGGCACTGATGGTTTGACTCGATGATCAGAAAGGTCCCTTCCAACCTGGGCAATTCTATGGTTCTATGATGGCTTGGGAGCATCCCATGGTCACGTTTGTGACTGGCAAAATCCCGAAATAAAAAAGAAAAAATAAAGTAATGTCTTCAGCCAAATAGAAAGACTCCAGGTGAGCACCAACCCGCTTCGTTATCTGCAAGGAGGAGGCACTGATGGTTCGACTCGATGATCAGAAAGGTCCCTTCCAACCTGGGCAATTCTATGGTTCTATGATGGCTTGGGAGCATCCCATGGTCACGTTTGTGACTGGCAAAATCCCCCTCCCCAGGTAGGGACCCCCAGCCATGGCTCCACAGCAGCACCCCAACATCCCCTCTGGACACCACGTGTGACGGGGACTTCAAGGGGGTCTCCAGGGAGCCGGTGGCAGAGGAGGGAGAATGATGTGAAAAGAGGCACAACTTAAAATAAAAAAGGCAACGCTGTTGGTAGCAAGAGTGTGGGAAGGGGGGGAGGGAGTGGAAGGAAAGCACAAAATCCATCAAACCCATATTTGTCTCATTAAAAGTATTTTTAATTTGTAACGTCCTGGAATGTAGTTGTCACCCAGCTGCGCAGCCATCACCGTGTTGCCTCTCACTTCTTTTTTTTTCCTTTTTTTTTTTTTTTTTTTTCCCCAGCTCCCCTCTCCCATCTCCCTGGGACTGCCATCAATTTCTTCCCATCAGCAGCAGTTACAGTAAATGGATTCATTTGTGGGCAATGGGAGCTGGGAGACAAAGGTGACAATATAATTAAGGTTTTTAATTCTATGCCTGAACAGTTAAGTCCAGAACTCATGATAATTAGCTGGCTGCAATGAAAGATCTTTAGTCGTTATTTTCCCTTTGTTTCGTGTAATTGTTCACTTTGGCCAGCTACATTTGTCCTTTAATCTGAATCCTTGCTCAACGATGCTCTGCCTTCCTGTCTGTTCCCTGGGACTGCAGGAGCGTGAGAAGGGTGGACACGGGGACCGGCAGCATCCCTGGCCACACGCGCCAGAGGAAGGCGTCCGCATCGCTGCTGAGGAACGAGTGGCTGGAAGATCAGGTAAAAAGGAAGAAGAGAAGGGTCCTGATATCATAGCACCAAAAAATAACAAAGCAAGCCCTGTTTTCAGCATTGTGGACATGCCTAATGCGTGACCCCTGGCTGCTGTTGATACTCATAGAGAAATGGTTGTCACAAAGTATCAGAAATACTTCCTCGCTTTTTTTTTTTTCCATTAAAAAATGAGCAGAAGTGGTAATTTCCTGGTGATCCTGCTACCTTGTGCATTCCATAACCTACACAACATCCGTGGCCAAGCCATCATGCTGTGTGAACAAAGCAGCCTCATCAACGGTGATGCCACCAGAAGGCTGTTTTTCAAGGCAAGAAGGCAAAAACGCCTCCAAGAACATCTCTATTAGAAGGGAGAAGGAGGAAATGCCAAAAGATTGGGTTTTAATACTGGGTGATGAAGATATCTCCATGCCTGCCTCCTCCTCAGTGGTTACACCCCCAATTCCTGGTGCCAGCGGAAAACCTTCATGCCTGTCATTGACCTTGCAGAACCAGACCATGAGGGCTGCCAGCACACACTGGCTGGACCTTCATCTGGGATAAATCATCCCACAGGTCCACAGGATGGTGCTGCTAAATGTGCAGGGGTGTCAAATACACATCGACACCCCCGCATTAACTCTTGGAGTTTTGGTGTAAAGGAGTTGCGCTGGTGGCACACCTTATCCTTCTCCCCAAGCACATGCCCTCCATTGAGACCTCCAGAGAAGGGTCCTGCAGGCTTTAGAGTTTTGGGTCTGTTGGCTCAGTAAGAGTCAATTTTTAGGGGTTTCAGAGTGACTTTTCTGTGATCAAAAAACCTAAAGAGCTGGAAATTCAGCGAGTGTAAGCAAGGCACCCTTCTCTTGGACCTGCATTTAGTCGTAACTTGGAGGACTACGATGGAGTGAAAGCAGGCATGTGTTCGGCACAAGGGCAGGAAGAAGAAGCAGGAATTGGTAAGCAATAAGCTAACTTGTGCACTTTGAAGAGTTTCCACAGGAATAAAACAGGAACAGCATTGCAGAAAGTGAATCACTCCATGTACTGCAAAACCAGTTACAAGAAGTACCGGGAGAATGTTATGCAACGCTAACTTTGACTTATCACATAACTTAGCACATAACACCAATAAGACCCTGCAGAGAGACTATTTTGGCAAGTAATTTGCCCTCTCTGACCTGCCTGTAATCTGTGATAGCACTCTCATTGCTTCAACGCTGAGTGGACTGGAAAAGAGACAGAAAAGAATGTCTTCTGGAGAAAAAAAAAAAGAAAAAGGGAAAAGTCAGTTCTACAAAGGAAAATCAAACACTGACAAGTCACGTAATGAGTAAGTAGAAATGTTTCTGCCTACCTGCTCCTTTGTTATCTCTGGGTATGGCATTCCACCCCCCTGCTTCCCCCTGACCCCCCGTGCACCAGTTCCTTTGCTTTCAGATAAAATTTCATCCAGGGCGTAGGACCATGTTTCAGAAGGGCTGTATTTTGGTTACCTCCTTCTCCTGGGGGCTATGTGAGGGTTTTCCCAAGGCTCAGAAAGCACCAAAGCAACGTCTTGCATGAGCCAGGCGAAGCCTGTCAAAGAAGGGAGGAGGTGGCATTTGGGGACAAAATTCCACACAGTCATGTCGTAAACCAGTTCTGCCCCAGGCTGATGGTGGAGAAAGCGAGCTCCCTAGGAATAACGGTATCGTCTTCTGTGAGCAGCATATTGAAATCTGGATAACTAGCTACTAATTACCACTGGCATCAGCACCCATGCCAATGACTGACCCGGCAGCTGAGTCTGGTACCTGGGGGAGGGGGGGCTGGCTTTGAAGGAGCAGGAGGAAACATGAGGAAGTCCAGCTTTCCGCACCAAAATAGCCCCTAAAACCCATATACGTCAGTCTCAGCATGCCAAAAATGCAATTTTAGTCCTCAGCTGCCTTCTTCCTCCTCCCTGGCAGCATTTCTAGGGAAGCGAGCCCCTCCTGGGAAAGTGTGCGCATATTGAAATCTGGATAACTAATTACCACTGGCATCAGCACCCATGCCAACGACTGACCCGGCAGCTGAGTCTGGTACCTGGGGGAGGGGGGGCTGGCTTTGAAGGAGCAGGAGGAAACATGAGGAAGTCCAGCTTTCCGCACCAAAATAGCCCCTAAAACCCATATATGTCAGTCTCAGCATGCCAAAAATGCAATTTTAGTCCTCAGCTGCCTTCTTCCTCCTCCCTGGCAGCATTTCTAGGGAAGCGAGCCCCTCCTGGGAAAGTGTGCGCTCTCGTTAAGAGGAATTTGGTGTGATTTGGAGACTCAGCTCAGCTCCTGTCACAGATCTCACTTCAAATCAGCACAACTAATTCTCCTAAGCTGGGGTGGCACATCAGCCCTCGGATTTACTGCACTACACTGCACGGTCCGGCAGTTTCTTTCCCGTTGAACTTTTATTGGGGGAACCTCACAAGCTGTCCCTGCAGGGCTGCCGAACAGCAGAGACAACGGTCCTGTTAATGCCACCAATGGGTGTCCCAGGTGGTGGCTGGGGAAGGAGGTGGAAAGCACGTGCTACACCCTTGGCTGCGGGTTTCATGATGTGTAAGGTCATTTTTGCAGCTGACTTCAGCCTGTCTGTGGTGAGCAAACCTGTTGTTGGCTGTGCTCCCCATTGCAAGCCAAGTCTCTGATCACCCCATCTCTGAGTCCCTCGGGGCTCTATGGGGACATCAGTCTGCTGAGACGCAGAGTGGTGAGGTGAAGACTTTGATCAATGAAAGGGAGAGTGACCTGAGATGAACTCCTGGAGGTATCTAAAAGATGTGGTGCTGAGGGACATGGGTTAGTGGTGGGCTTGTCAGTGTTGGGTCAGTGGTTGGACTCAATGATCTGAAAGATCCCTTCCAACCTAGACAACTCTATGATTCTATGAACTGCAGAAGGTTTTTCCCCTGCACCATATTAGGCAGCAAGACCAGCTCCACCATCTAATCCCACTTCCCCTGCACCATATTAGCCAGCAAGACCAGCTCCACCATCTAATCCCACAGCACTCAGCTCCAGCTCCATCTTGCTCCCCATGGCTGCTGAGATGGATTCCGTTCCCCATATGACATCAGCAAAGGCAAAGTTTCTACTACTGCATGAGTCAGTGATGCCTTGACTATAGCATGGACATCTACCAAGCAGTAGCACAGAAAGCCTGCCACGTGCTCTCTTTCTGGAGAAATTCCTTTAGTTTCGTTACTGGCTCTGGCAAAGCCATTCTGTTCCTGTCCTTCCCCACTGACTGGGTCTGGGCTCTGCTGGGCATCCCACCACACCCATGGCTGCACATCAGTGCCTGCAGGGCTGGGAGATGTTTCCAGACCAGCATTTGGAAATCCCATTGTTCAACAGACACAGGCACTTGCACACCATCTCCCCAAAGTTTTCATCCCAAATTCTTACTTAACACCTTCACATTTTCCTGGCTCCTGGGCAAGTTATTGAAAACTACAGCAGGAGTTCCTGTACGTGTTCCTGTGCCCTTGAATCCATTAACTGCAGCAAAGTGATTAATTATTTTAGCCTCTTTATGGCATCACTGTTAACTTACTGCACATTCATACTTCCAGTCATATAAATGATAGTCTTAAAATAAGGAGGACATGTGTTATTGAACTATTTATAATCGGCGCTGTCTGAAGCAGAAAAAGATCTAAACGGGCGTAAGAAAGCAACAAAAGTTAATGATTCAGAGATAAAATACTATGTTTTAATCCACAGGGTGTGTGACAAATCCAAGAAATTAGAAGCTAAAAGAGTACATGACCAAGGCGAGCGCCTCAGGACACGTCTCCAGTGGGTGTAAAATTAGCACCGTCTCGGTGGGAACAGCACTGGGGCTAAGACACACAGAAAACATGGAGGCTTGCTGTGCCCACAGAGTTTGTCCTCATGAGGGGATCAGGACATAGCTAAGTCTGAAAGCTGTTCCTGGACCCCCAAGAAGGGGCATGCCCATGAGGGCACGGCATGGAGAATGTGCTGATGGATCCATGCCATGGGATGTGCCCGGGCCAGGAGCTTCCCTCCCGACCCCGCAGTCTGTGAGGTTACCCTGTGGGGGTTTCCTCCCCTCGTTCTATCTCCACCCATCCACACTGAACTGTCAGTCTCAATGGCAATGGAAATCTTATATCAGAAAGAATTATCCACTGTGCACATTTTTGGGCCCTTCACAACAGGAGGGACATTGAGGTGTTGAAGCCAGTCTGGACAAGGGCAACGGAGCTGGTGAGGGGTCTGGAGCACAAATCTTGTGAGGAGCAACTGAGGGAGATGGGGGTGTTCAGCCTGGAGAAAAGGAGGCTGAGGGGAGACCTTCTCGCTCTCTCCAACTCCCTCAAAGGAGGGTGTAGCCAGGGGGGGTTGGTCTCTGCTCCCAAGGGACAGGTGATGGGACAAGAGGAAACGGCCTCAAGTTGTCCCACAGGAGGTTTAGGATGGAGACTGGGAACAATTTATTTGCTGAAAGGGTTGTGAAGCCTTGGAAGAGGCTGGTGGAGTCACCACGCCTGGAGGGATTTCAAAGCCAGGCAGATGTGGTGCTGAGGGACATGGGTTAGTGGTGGGTTTGTCAGTGTTGGGTTGATGGTTGGATTCAATTACCAAAAGGTCCCTTCCAACCTGGACCATTCTATGATTCTGTGACTCAGTGATTAAATCCATGGGGTCCTGTCCCCCCATGTGCTATGGGTTTGTGCAGCACCTCAGCGTACAAGACCCTCTTCACCTCGGTGTTACTGCAGTGTGCGACCACCCGCAGCGATAACGAGAGCTGCCTCTTGAGAGCTGCCCCGTTAGTGAATTATTGATCAACACATCACTTGTATTGCCAGAAATCTGGGATCCTTGTCAGAGACCATCCAGTGTGCACTATAAGGAAAAACATGAGCTGAAAAGCTTTGGGAATAGCCCACTGAGGCTTTGTAATGGAAAACGCTTTGAGCTTTTACTCAAAATTTGCTTTGTTTTGAAATTTTCTTTGCTTAAAGAAAAGTCTTTGGAAAATGTTCATATATGAAATAAAAGATATTGTTTGACCCAAAGCCAAGATACTTTTCTTTCCTGTTTTTTATGCTTGTTTGGGTGGCTTTTTTTTTTTTTTTTTTGGGGTTCTTTCATGATCGAACACAGCTAAAAATAACCAAGTCTTGCTTTTTCTTTCCATTTGCTAAGGGTGTTTTGAGCCTCACAATTGTAATGTTAAGGAAGGTTCAAGCTCCTGGCCCCAGAGGGTCAGACTGTGGAGTGGCAAAAGCCACACGGGGCAATAGGCAGCACAGTCTGATCTTGGAATTACTGCCCAAACATTAGCTTGCTGCTGCAGAGGGTCTGATGGATTGAATTGGCTACATTTTGGGCCCTTCACAACAGGAGGGACATTGAGGTGTTGAAGCCAGTCTGGACAAGGGCAACGGAGCTGGTGAGGGGTCTGGAGCACAAATCTTGTGAGAAGCAACTGAGGGAGATGGGGGTGTTCAGCCTGGAGAAAAGGAGGCTGAGGGGAGACCTTCTCGCTCACTACAACGCCCTGAAAGGAGGGTGTAGCCTGGGGGGGTTGGTCTCTGCTCCCAAGGAACAGGTGATGGGACAAGAGGAAACAACCTCAAGTTGTCCCACAGGAGGTTTAGGATGGAGACTGGGAACAATTTATTTGCTGAAAGGGTTGTGAAGCCTTGGAAGAGGCTGGTGGAGTCACCACACCTGGAGGGATTCAAAGCCGGGCAGATGTGGTGCTGAGGGACATGGGTTAGTGGTGGGTTTGTCAGTGTTGGGTTGACGGTTGGATTCAATTACCAAAAGGTCCCTTCCAACCTGGACCATTCTATGATTCTGTGACTCTGTGATTAAATCCATGGGGTCCTGTCCCCCCATGTGCTATGGGTTTGTGCAGCACCTCAGCGTACAAGACCCTGTTCACCTCGGTGTTACTGCAGTGTGCGACCACCCGCAGCGATAACGAGAGCTGCCTCTTGAGAGCTGCCCCGTTAGTGAATTATTGATCAACACATCACTTGTATTGCCAGAAATCTGGGATCCTTGTCAGAGACCATCCAGTGTGCACTATAAGGAAAAACATGAGCTGAAAAGCTTTGGGAATAGCCCACTGAGGCTTTGTAATGGAAAACGCTTTGAGCTTTTACTCAAAATTTGCTTTGTTTTGAAATTTTCTTTGCTTAAAGAAAAGTCTTTGGAAAATGTTCATATATGAAATAAAAGATATTGTTTGACCCAAAGCCAAGATACTTTTCTTTCCTGTTTTTTATGCTTGTTTGGGTGGCTTTTTTTTTTTTTTTTATGGTTCTTTCATGATCGAACACAGCTAAAAATAACCAAGTCTTGCTTTTTCTTTCCATTTGCTAAGGGTGTTTTGAGCCTCACAATTGTAATGTTAAGGAAGGTTCAAGCTCCTGGCCCCAGAGGGTCAGACTGTGGAGTCATCAGGGCAAAAGCCACACGGGGCAATAGGCAGCACAGTCTGATCTTGGAATTACTGCCCAAACATTAGCTTGCTGCTGCAGAGGGTCTGATGGATTGAATTGGCTACAGCAGAGGGAAGAAAAGCTTGAAGGACATTGGTTTTGTGATGAGTCCCGGTTAAGTATTCCTCCTTTTTCTTTCTAAATGTAATAGTTATGAGAGGTCATCTGCAACTTACAGCTGAAAAGTGATGTTCTTGTCATTCTTGATTTCCTAAGCTCTCCCATGTCCTGGGCTGCTCTTGTCCAAGTCTCTTCCGGTGGCAGGACCAGAGGTAATAGGCACAAACTTGAACACGGAAAATTCCATCTAAACACAAGAAGGAGCTTCTTTGCTGTGAGGGTGGCAGAGCTCTGGAAGAAGCTGCCCAGAGAGGGTGGTGGAGTCTCCATCTCTGGAGACATTCAAATGCACATGGCCACGTTCCTGTGCACCCTGCTCTGGCAGGGGTTTGGACTGGGGGTTCTCCAGAGATCCCTTCCAACCCCATATCGAAAACCTGCTCTGGGCAGCTCTGCTCTGGCAGGGTTTTGGACTGGGGATTCTCCAGAGATCCCTTCCAACCTCATATCATTCTGTGATTCTGTAATTCCACAGAATTCAGTACTTGCCACACAACTGCTGCCTCATGGAATTCAGTACTTGCCACACAACTGCTGCCTCCTGCAAGTCTCTTGAGGACTGTCACTGTTCTCATCTATGGTCACTGAAGATGTCTACCTGCTTCAGGGTGGATGCCTCAGATGTACAGGTGGCTGAGAGGCAATAGGTCCACCTTGTCCCCACCTTGACTGATTTTACATGCTGCAAGGGCCAAGACGAATGCTATTTATTCCCGAAGATTTTGAGTGCCAGAGCCTGCCCTTGGGTGGCTGCATTCACTTCAGGGAAGGTCACCGAGCACTGTGTTCCCAGTCTATATGTATTTCCTTCATAGTCTTGTCCCTGCAGTTGTCTCTGCTGGCAGGAGAAATAGGTGACCTGTCCCAATGCCTCTCATGTCCCCAGGGCAGATGATACCATTTCCAGTCTGCATCTCAACTTATAAGGTGAAGATTTTCTCCATAATAAGTGGCTACATTTAGTCTCTGAGGCCCTGTTTCAGGCAACTGAGTTCACAGTTTGATTTATCACTGACTTTATAAACCCAGAAAGCACATAAAGCCAATTGGATTCTTCCCGTAAAATGCCGTGTTTTTCAGCCAGCCTCTGGACTCTTGGGATCTGCCTTGTTTTGGCATGCCAGAACCACTTTGTCCTACCTCCCAATACGCAGTAACGTCTTGGAAAAGCAGACTTGTACAGAGGGGATTTGTCACTTGGGCCTTGCTGCCTGGCCCCTCCCTGGGCCTTCACCAGCCTTTACTCCTCCATTTGTCTCTTCACACAGCACCGAAACTGCATCCTTCAAAGGTTCCCACCCCACTTTTCAGGAACAGCTCACAGTTTTAAAACCTCTCAAGATGTTTTTTCAGGAATTGGGCGGTTTGGATCAGATTTGCCAGGATGCTGAAGTGCTGATATGTACAAACCAAGCTGTCAAGGTGCTTCTGGAGAATCTCTTCCTTGCAGGATTTCTTTCCCACTCCAGCTGTTCAAAGGGCCAGTGTTTGGTTGAAACTGGTGGCCCTGGCATTTTCTGCATTTTTGTGCTTTGGGAAAATCACGTGTCTTGTTTAGAGCCCCAAATCCAGTCCCCTCTGAAGGGGCTGCAGTTTCTGCCCCTGGCCAGCTCTGAAAATGCAGTCCAGGGATCCTGAACCCCACATACCTGGAGCTGCTCTAACAAAAAAGAGGGAAAACTGGGAATATTCTCCTTTTCCCAGTGCCTGTTCTTTCTATGAAAAGCTTATACCCTGTGAATTATGTATAAAAAAGCCTATGAGTTATGTAAAAACCTGTAATTTTTCGAATTACCTTCTTTTTCCCCCAAGGCAGTTGAACCACTTCAGGACACCATAACATTAAATGTATCTGGATCTTTTACTTTGTGTCTTCACAATAAACAGGAAGATGCATAGTGGTTTAATTTCTTCTTTTTTTTTTTTTTTTTTTCCCCTGAATAGCACTAATACCAAACTGAAGTTCTGCAATGCAATCCTCAGATCCAGATGGACAGTAAGAAATGGGTTGTGTTTTATACTACTACATGTTGCAACCAGTGAAAGTAAAAAGGCTGATGCAGTTCCTCTGCAGGTCCATGCCTGCTAAAGCCTGGAATTACTAAGAGAACTCCTGAGTTTCTAATGTAAATTGCAGGGTTTCTCACTGTTTAGAACCCTTCAGAATTAAACATTCACTTGACTTCATCTGGACTTCCCATGAAGTCAATCTGCCTGAGTGCCGTGTCCAGTTTTGGGCCCCTCACCACAGAAAAGACGTTGAGGGGCTGGAGGGGGGGCAGAAAAGGACAACGGAGCTGGTGAGGGGTCTGGAGCACCAATTTTATGAGTAGAGGCTGAGTTATCTGGGGGTGTTCAGCCTGGAGAAAAGGAGGCTGAGGGGAGACCTTCTCGCTCATTACAACTCCCTGAAAGGAGGGTGTAGCCAGGGGGGGTCAGTCTCTGCTCCCAAGGAACAGGCCATGGGACAAGAGGAAATCACACCAAGTTGCCCCAGGGGAGGTTCAGATTGGATATTAGGAACAATTTCTTCACTGAAAGGGTTCCTAAGCCTTGGAATGGGCTGCCCAGGGCAGTGGTGGAGTCACCATCCCTGGACCTGGAGGTAAGTACCTGGAGGTACTTAAAAGCCTGGCAGACGTGGTGCTGAGACACATGGTTAAGTGACAGGTTTTACCAAAGTTAGTTTGATGGTTGGACTAGATGATCATAAAGGTCCCTTCCAACCTACACAACTCCATGATCCTATGGAATTTTGCCACTTGTAGTGCTGGAGAGTTTGTTGTTGTCACTTCGTTTAGTGGGAAATACCTCTTAATCTCAGGCATATTGTTGTTTTTCCCAGATTTATATTGCTACATTGGTCAAATGTATTACTCAAACGTGTATTTGAACAGCCACCCAGTGCCAGCACGAGGTTCACGCTTGTATGTGACTACAGGGGCTCAGAACAGGAACACACCTAAAAAAGGGTGATTTCTGTTCTTGCAGAGACCAGGACAAGGCTCTTTATAACCATCAGACGTAAATTACAGCAAACAATGTAGTCAGGATGCTGCATCGCTTCACAAGGCTTTGAAAAAAGCCCAGTGGTGTCGCTTGCAAGAACAGTTCGAAGAGAAAAGTGGAAATATTAGTCCAGTCACATTAAAAATTGCCTCCTTGATCAAAGGATAACACTGGCCACCAGAAGGGAAAAGAGCAATGCCACTGCATGTCCCTGGCAGGTTCTCTAGCAGATGGAGCGAAGAGAGTCATTAATCCTGTTTAAATTTGCAGGAGTCATAAACACAATTAAAAACTTGTGTTTTTCTTTAAAGGACCAGGAACCAGAACAGGGGAAATGATGATTCACAGGTAACAGAGCAGCCCCTATTTGCACGTATTGAGCTTCCAATGTTTCAGAAAATAGCAAATCCACACATCCAATTTGTGATTATTGAACAGAAATTGTGCAAAACGATGGAGGCTTTGGGTCTATTTTAGGGAAAATTTCATTTTTATTCTAAGGAAAACAATTTATTTCTTCTGAGCTATGTAATATTTTTCTAGGTAGAGGTTTATATTCTACATAACTTGTGACCCTGAATGATCTATTGGACCCAGTAAAATTGTGTACCTGTTGTCCTGTCTACCCAGCCATAGCTAATAAGGGACCCTGTTTAAATATTCAATAGATACAAAGGCCTGGAGAGCAAGACAGTTCCCTGTTTTCAGGGTGTAACAGAAGAGGTGCTGAGCCCAGAGTCACACACAGAGACAGAACACGGGGTTCCTGCAGCCCCGGGTCCCCGTGTCCGTGTCCAGCATCCTCCTTTCCCATGGACACCAGCAGCCCATGCATGTTTGGTCTTGGAAAGATGCCATGGAAAGATAAAAGGGCAAAACAAGTTTGTGATGAAGCTGTTGGGCAAATAAAAGGGGAAAACAAGAAATCAGGCCGGTTTTACTTTGTTTTCTTTAACCGTGCTGTTCCCTCCACAGCTTACGCTGGCTGGGGTCCACCTCCTCCTGCTCACAGCCTGCACCCTCCTGCCTTCTGCCCACTGGGACCAGACATTTGTCGGGGGTTCCAGGGCATGTCAGGGGTGGTGGGTGGTTTGGAGGTTCCCAGGGATCACAGACCAGCCACAGCAGTTGGTGGTGGGGAGAAATGGGGGGCTTCCCTGCCCCACACACCCTGGGGCTGGGTGTCCCCATGCCAAGGGACACCTCCTCCATCCTGGGGCTCCCTTGTTCCTGGTGAGCTCTGACGCTTCACAGCTGTAAATCCCCCCAGGTGCCCCACACCTGCCGGCTCCAGAGTGGGGGGTTTCCAGCCATTGGGGCAGTCTGGTGTCCCCATGTCCCCATGTCCCCATGGTCCCTGCCTAACCCAGGCACTGGGACCAAAAGCACAGGGACCGGCATTCCTGAAAAATCCCACCACAAGTGTGATCTTCTGTCCTGGTTTGAGTGACATGGGACTAATTTCTTGCTTCGTAATTTTACTTTTCAGAAAGATCTCTTTCTAATGTTGGGGGAAAATGCACTTTTAAAACACTCCAGTGACTGAATTTGTGAAAATATTTACTTTACAGCCAGCTCTGGGGTGTGGGTTTCAAGGTCTCGGTGTTTTCGAGTCCACCGGGTGTGGGGATGAGGAGAAGTGAGATCTGGGCACTTGTCCCAGGCTGCCAACAGGGTTATTTCATACCATGTACCTCACATTCCACATAAATAAGAAAGTTTGCTGAGTGGTTCTCTCTCTTCCTTGATAGCTGTGATCATGAGGACTTCCTTCCCTGCTGCTGGAGCCCTGACCCCTTCCCTTCCTCCCAAAGCCGCAGCGCTCGCAGGGTCCCACATGGTCTGTCCCTGCTGGGAGTGCACAGCTTACCCTGATGGAACAGGTTGGGGATAGTCCTCCTTTATTTTATATTGGCATTGGGATCAACACTGGTCCTTTAGTGTTATTAATGTTAGTTATCTAGTCTTATTCTATTAAATCTGTTTATATTTCAACCCTCAGGTTTCCTTATTTTCCCTTATGATTTTTTCCTCACGATTCCCCTGCCTGGGTGGGGAGGAATCACAGGGTGAGAGAACAATTCTCTAAACAACAGCAACAGGTTCCCCAAACCATCAAATCTACCTCTGCCAAAGTGTCTCACCACTGACTTCAAAATGACCTGAGCAATGAGGACCCTCCAGACTCTCCATCCAGCACCTCGTCCTGGGGTTACTCAAGCTCGATGGACTGACTTCTTGCCCTTGTAGCTCTCCTCATCAGTGCTGAGAGTTTTGAGCACCCAGAGCTCACCATCCACAAGGCTGAGACTGCCTGATGTCGAGCCTGTGGAGTGCAGGGAGGCTGGGCAGAATGGAGAGCTGGCTCTTCAGCCCTCCCTGCTTCAGGAGTCTGCTGAAGCTGACGATGACCCTACTGCACCGGTGAGAGGCAAAGCCTCCAGAGATACCATCACAAAAACTGGGGATTAGAGTCCCCAGAGGTAGAGTACATGGTAAAGACATTGCCTATTGCAGACATTGGAATGGGCTGCCCAGGGAGGTGGTTGAGGCACCATCCCTGGAGGTGTTCAAAAGACAGGTTGATGTAGTGCTGGGAGGTCTGGTTTAGTGATGATGCTCCTTGTTTGTTGTGTGGGTGTCTATTTTTGTCAGATAGGTTGACGTTTGGACAAGATGATCTTTAAGGTCCCTTCCAACCTAGAAGATTCTGTGATTCTGTAAAGGAGAGGAGAGGAGAGGAGAGGAGAGGAGAGGAGAGGCAGATTTGCAGTCACTACTGTCTGATGCTTCTCCCCAGGAAGGCAGGAGAGCCACCGTGGGGTAGAGCCCCAGTGTCCCTGCATCCCTCCCAACTCCCAGGAGGCACGGTCTCTCTGCCCTGTCTGCCTGGCCATGCTTATTTGTGAAGATTTCCCAGAGAGAGTTTGTTCCTGCACAAACATTTCCACAAGGACATGGAATAATCCCAGCACTTTCCATCACAAACCATTACTGTGGCTGCTGTGGTGTTTTGGAACTATTTTGTTGTTGTTTTTTCACTTTTTGTCACAGACAGCTCTAAGTCTTGCATCTTTTCAGCTTTTCAGTGTTTAAACTGGCAAATTAAATACCTTTCTCTTAGTATCTTTTTTTCCTCTGTTGTTCAACATAACTATTATTGTATCTGGAAGAAGATAAAAGGGGACCATGCAGACCAAGAAGGAAAGTACCCGAGGCAGCAGCCCCTGCAGCCACAAGCACTTCAGCATTTCATGTTTCAGCACTTGTTTTGAAAGCCTCATAGTAATAAAGGAGCTGGGAATATACATATATATATGTGTACACACATTTTACCCTCCAATGACTGTAATTAAGCTTATTCATAGGGCTTGAAAGCCTGAAGAGTTCATATTTCAATCAGACTTGTTCACCATTGTAGTCTGCTCAGTCTTCCTTGGGAAAACCCTCCCGATGCTTGGATGGTTCAACATCTGGACTGTGCAGAGAGATTTCCTCTGTCCTGGGAAGCCTGAGGGACGCCATGTTCTGCTGGCCCTTGCAGGAGGAGCGGTGTGGTGGGCTCAGGGCTTGGATCTGCAGCCATATCCATCTGTCCCAGCTTTCTGCAGCAGCTCTGCTGTTGGTTCTGGGCTCCCAGACTCTGTCACCTCCATGGAATAAGAAGCTTCCACTCCATCTGGGGATAGAAGGATCTCGAATTCCTCATATTTTCTGGGCAAACCCTGGGCTATCAGGTTGTTGTGAGAATGCTCTTTGTCCTCCTCAAGCAAAAGTCATAAAATCTCAGCCTTTTCTGTAAAGCAGAACCATCGATTTCTGGTCATCTTTGATAGCAAGAGCCTGAAGTGGTCGTCACTGAAACCACAATGATTTTCTACTGAATTTAAGGAATTCTGGATGCCTGAGCAGCTCTTCTTGGCAGCGCTGTGTAAAAATGTCAGCAATAAAAGATGTGCTAATAGGATTTTAGTTTTGTCAGTGTTGGGTTGATGGTTAGACTCGATGATCTGAAGGATCCCTTCCAGTCTCTACAGTTCTATGATTCTATGATTAATTTAATTGTGAAGAGTGTCAACAGACCCCAGGTGAGACAATTCAGGTCGTCCAATTTCAATATACTAACGTTATTGCAGATGCATTCATGAACCCCATTGCCTCATCGCTG
This sequence comes from Calidris pugnax, assembly GCF_001431845.1. Classification (NCBI taxonomy): domain Eukaryota; kingdom Metazoa; phylum Chordata; class Aves; order Charadriiformes; family Scolopacidae; genus Calidris; species Calidris pugnax. The sequence continues at coordinate 596,916 of NW_015092476.1, forward strand.
GGGTGAAAAGGCACAAGAAAAATCACCAAAATGGCTCAGAGAGGTTTCACTGCATTTTTACAAGGTCTTCCCCATGAGCCCAAGTGGGCTCTGACCCATACAAGGAATCGGTGCCTTTCAGGGGAGGGGGGCTCTGAGTACAGCATTAATTGTGGCCCCTCCTCTGCAGGTTGGGGACCCCTGGAGACCCTAGGCAGCTGGGGGGGCTGCATTGAGGTGGTCCCTGGAGCTGCGGGGGCTGGGAGCTGCGGAGGGGTCCCCTCAATGGGTAAGTGATGGGATGGAGAGTCCTGTCTGACAGCGCGTCTGCTCGGCACCGCCGGCTCATCAGCCTCCCCGTCCTGCCTGCTAATAAATCCCGCGCCGGGGACCATTCCGCTTGATGATCTCTCCTTGGGGAGTTTTTAAGGCTTCGCTCTGCGAGAAACTACTTGGAGTCTATTAAAATTGCAGCTCTGCTGTTGTCAAATCGTCCCGGGGAGTCACGGGAGGTGCCTGTCACCCGGGTGGAGGCAGCTATTACATATTCAAGTGAAAAAATAGCCCCTGCTTTGAGGAGAGAGGCATCCCTGCTGGAAAATAGAATGGAAAGACCCTTACTCCTCTCCCAGCCTGTCACGTGAAGGGACAAGACAGAAGAAAAGACACAGAATGCCATATCACCGGCACTGTGCCTCTGAAAACATGTGCAGCACCTGTGTAAAGGGATTTGGGGTGCATTAAAAAGAGCGTGGCCAGCATGTCCATGGAGGTCACCCTCCCCCTCTGCTCTGCCATGATGGGGCCACATCTGGAGCACTGGGACCATTTCTGGGCTCCCCGGTTCCTGGAGGACAGGGAACTGCTGGAGAGAGTCCAGTGGAGGCTATGAGGATGATGAGGACCTGGAGCATCTCTCTGCTGAGGAAGGGCTGAGGCACCTGGGGCTGTTCAGCTGGAGAAGAGCAGACTGAGAGGGGATCTCATCAATGCTAAGGGCAGGTGACAAGAGGATGGGTCCAGGCTTTTCTCAGTGGTGCCCAGGGACAAGATAAGGGGCACCGGAGACAAACTGGAACATGGGAAATTCCATCTAAACATGAGGAGGAACTTCTTTGCTGTGAGGGTGGCAGACCCCTGGAAGAGGCTGCCCAGAGAGGGTGGTGGAGTCTCCGTCTCTGGAGATGTTCAAACCCACCTGAACAGGTTCCTGTGCAACCTGCTCTGGGTGACCCTGCTCTGGGAGAGGGTTGGACTGGAAAATCTCCAGAGATCCCTTCCAGCCTCTACAATTCTGTGATTCTGTGAACAAAAGGGTAATTATGATCCCTGGGCTCTCTCTCAGTTGTCTGGTCTCTCCTGCTCCTCTGCCAGCAGCTTTCTGGGCCTGCAGGAACTCGCCGGTGTCTCCCCCTGCCACCATGGGCACTTCGTCCTTTGCAGCTCCATCACTCAGTGCTGCTGATGGGACCAGCTTCTGCTGCAAAAACCAGCCTGCAAAGGACACTGTCTGCATAGATTAGAAAATGGCAGTTGCAGGATCTATCAAATCTGTGTGGAAGATGTATAAATAAATTACACCTTTAATTCTTTTCTCAGGTTCCCCTTTGGGGAGGCAGCCCGGGAAGGGCTGAAAGCAGCAAGACAATGAATAAACCTTTCCAGGCTGTTAAGCTGCTGTGGCTTTTGACTCAGCCACCATGTGAAAGGACCATAAAAATCTGAAATTCCTTGTTGTTTAAGATAAAAATTTAATGAATGCAGAATCACAGGCTGAGTTGCTGCAAAATACAAAATGCTGCTGGGAGATGCTTTCACGGGGCAGCTGCAGAGGCAAAGCCTGGACCCATGTGAGGCTCAGGAGAACCTTCCACCATCCTGGTACTAACAACACACCAGAAAAGCTCAGACTGTTCAAATGCCTGGCACATTCATATTGCACTTGTAAAAGATTCAGAAGGAATCAAATGTGTATCTCATTGATCAGATTACATTACATAAATACCAAATAATTTAAAATGATGGACATGCAGTCTCAGGGGCTGGAAAAACAGAGAGATCTGTTCTTCCCTGATCAAGGATCCTTCTGTTTCCTCCCCCACCCTCATAGAAGTCTCCCCAAGCACACGGTGCTGTCTGGAGACGGGGGTTCGTGCCTGGATGCTGTCCCTGTGTGTGCTCTTGGGCACAGACCATGCAGTTTGTCGTCCCCTCGATGAGAGGCTTTACAGGCTCTAGGGCTCCAGGAGGTGCTGAGTGCTGGGTGGTGACACACCGAGCAAGGGAAAATTGGCTTCCTGTACACCCCAACATGCGTGAATCATAACTAGAAGGAAGGGAAAAAAGAGAGGAAATGGGAACATCTTCTGTATCTCCAGTGCTTCTCTCCACACTGCAGGCTTGGGACAACTTGGTCTTTTCCATGGTCCATGGTGGACCTCCTGCTGATCTTCTGTAGGTTGTTTCCTGCCCTTTTCATTTCTGGTGGGTAGGAAGCACAAGCTCTTTCATTTAGCAAGATGCCAATAACAGCCCTGCACACTGCATTTAAAACCCTGTGGGTGCCCATGGCAACCATTTGCTCCACAGCAGAGGTGTCTGAGCTCCAGAGTGCTTGGTGTTCTTCAAGAAATCCCACTTTCTCTTAGTTTACTATGGGGGCAGAGAGACAAGCTTTAGCAGTTCTGGAATAGCAAAAGAGAACAACAAATATAGGGTAAGTTTTTTGGTTGCCACTTTGCAATCTTCCTCTTCAAATGCTTCAGATACTTGGAGTAGAAATCCCAAAACCCAGCACTGTCTGTCATTGCCTGATTTCAAATTTTCACGGATTCATCAGGGAGGAGGGGCTACCAAGCGCTTGAATTCAGCCTCAGCTCAGCCTGAATTCAAAATTCAGGTGCCTTTGCACGTTGGACCCTCTAGGGGTCTTGTTATTGTGGCAACTATGACCACTCAGGATGTACTCATCCCTACTGTTATTTCAACCTTAACACTAACACCTCTTCATAACTGTTGTGTAATTTTGCAGGCGTCCTCACGCACAGCAGTACCAAGGTAAACGTCAAGAGGGGACAAAACCAAATTATTTCATTAATTCCCATATTTCAATTTTTTTTCACTGGTTGGCAGAAATGGAAAAACATAATCATGGTAGATATCACACTCTGATTCAGAACCTTAACTGAGAAACTGAGGCACGGGTAAGCTGGCCACAACTGGGATAGCGCCTGGTTCCCCATTTACTTTGTGCTCAAGGTAATACACATCAAAAAAATGAATATGGATTTCCATACCCTGGCACGTGGAAACTGATGGTATCCCAGATCCCAGGTCCCTTGGTGGTGATGGAAGGTGCACATTGCAGTGGTTTGGGAGCTGATGAGTGAGCCCTGCTTGTAAAGCTGAAGTTGACGGAGGTGGTAAGTGGCCACTGGTCAGGGGAGCAGAGGTGGGCACAGCCCCATGGGCAGCACGTACAGGAGACAACCGCACCTTCCTCATGAGGTCATGTCTCACTAAGTGTAAGCACAATGGCTCCAGTGGCCATTAAAATGGTGGAATGTGCAAATTAATCACAGTATTTAGTAGAGAGCATTCGGTTAATCAATCACTGCCTTTTGATTTTGCATCTCTCGTTGTAATTGTCTTTCTGAGAAGACTTAGAGCTACTACAAAATGCAGTGGCCACAGCGCTGGTTGTAGCTGCATCGCGTGAGATTTTGATAACTCTTTCAAGGGAATTCTCTCTCAGAGACTTTTGTTGTGCTCTTTGGTGGCACATTAGTATATACCACCCCTATTATTTGGTAGAAGATCAAACCAGTTGGCATTCCACACCCAGATCAACTCTGAATCTTGGTAAAAAAAAAAAAAAAAAAGCAAAAAAAAATTCCCAACGCGAAAGAGACTAGTTTTAAAATCACTGAATAGTACTAAAAACCTCTAGATTAAAATTTCACCTTCGACACTTATATTTATCATAGCATTTCACTTATAGATCACTTTGATTTAAAATGCAATAAATCACAACTCATTACAGCACACCTGACTTCTATGCTGGCTTCAGAATGAATACCTAGCATCATCTTATTTAGTAATAAAAAAAAAAAAAAAAAAGCATAACAAATTCCCAACGTCTTTCATCACTTTCCAGTAAGATTTTGGCATTTGGGAAGGGTAACCTGGCAGCAACAAAACCTGCACCAAAGACTGAGGCTTAGTCGTGGCCCAAGCTCTGTTTTGGGATCAACAGACACATTAGCACCACTGCCATGCTGGAACCAGCAGTGCAAACCCATGTAATGACTAGAGGGTCATTACACAGACCCTCTGTGAGCAACCACTTTGAAGGACACTAATTCTTCTCACAAATGTTGGAGGTCCATTTGTTCTTATTCCTGGTTTCTTTCCTACCATTGTAGGTAAAGGTAGCATCCACTCCAGTGAAAAGAGCACCACGTTTGCCTCTACACTCAAAAGTACCAGATTTTGGGCTTCTTAGAGGCTCTGTGTCAGTGTGAAGGTCTGTAATACCTGCTGCACACCCTCTCCTGACTTTTCTTCTACAGAAACATCTAGAGATGTAGCTTAGAAACACCCACAAACACTCCTGTCCAGGGAGCTATTGACAGGAGCTGCAAGAGGCTGTTTCTGACCAGTCCCCAGATCCACCTGCCAGAGGCCAAGAAGACAGGGCTTTCCTTACATCTGCATCCCGTAGCCTATCCCAAGACCTTCTTTTGCTTTCCTCAGTAAAGGAAGTGGTATACAGGTTGTCCTGTCATCACCACAGGGAATTTTTGAAGGTTGATTAACAAGACCACAAGATGACTGCAGCACGCATTGCCTCTGTAGGTAGGATGTGCAACTCATGAGCTTTTATACCTTGTGGGGTGGAAGGAGAGCCAAGACCAGTGGCCAGACCCGCTGTGCTATCTAGCTGGAAAGGAGTCATAACAGAATGAAGTTCTTCCTGCCAGGAAGATCATAATGAACGGATTCATAACCAGGCCCTATACCCAACACTAAACATATCTTACTTCTGGGTAGCTGATTCCCTTCTGAAATGTGCTGTCTCAGCCTTCAATAACTCTCATAGCCGTGCCACCACTGGGACAAACTCAGGTTTCCAGTGGGCCTTCAAGCTTTCAAGTAATTATCTTTGCCTCCATGAAAACCTTTCAGAAAGGCATGGATCTGACAGAGAGTGAGTCCTGGGAATGCTGGGCGAGAGTATGTTCCACATGACCCGCAGGTCTACAAGGACTCCCACTCCTCTTGTCCAACCCTTTGGCCACTGAGGCAAGCCATGCCTTTAGTAGGTGGTTCCAGTGGCCGCCTCATCCCATGCTGAGATTCAAGTCCAACTGTGTCCCATAGACTCATGACTTTTTATTTTATGTCAAATGACTTCTTTACATCTCTCCACTGTCGCGCCAGTTTTACAGCTGGTGTCTATATTGGCCTGTTAACATTATCTCTCATAATGAATTTTATAAATATTTATGTATGTCTTGTTTATTAGTTAATATTAATACAGATGCTATAAAACATCATCATCACTGACATTTTGATGTAATCCCATAAGCGCATTCTCCCTCCAGAAGGTTTGAGAGTGCACCAAGATGCAGAGGGCATCTGTAAATCTGTCCCACAGCACAGAGGGATGCGGCACTGGGAATGTGCCAGTGCTGGGTTTTATCTCTCCTCCCTGGGCTCCCTCTGTGGCCAGATCATCCTTTGGTCAAGCGGGGACCTCAACATCCATGGATGTTACCGTTTGCTTTTTGTGAGCCAGGCATTCACCAAGAAGGGGGACTCCTTCAAAGAGTCAGGTGCCCAAATAACAAGAGAAATGGAGAAATGTAGTTGTTTTTCCTTGCAGGAGAACTGTTGAGGCCTACACAGGCCCATCTTGCACCATCCTGGAAGAGTTCATGTCCTAGTTTGAGCAAAACAGGACTAAGATAACTACACTTTTAGAAGACTCCAGTGTCTGAATTTGTGAAGATATTTACTTTACAGCCAGCTCTGGGGTGTGGGTTTCAAGGTCTCAGTGTTTTTGAGCCCGCCGGGTGCGGGGATGAGGAGGAGTGAGACCCAGGAACTGGACCCAAGCTGTCAACAGGGTTCTTTCATACCATGAACCTCACGTTCCATATAAGGACCCAAGCTGTCAACAGGGTTATTTCATACCATGAACCTCACGTTCCATATAAATTAGGAAGTTTGCTGAGGAGTTCCTTTGCTCTCCCCTGATGGCGGCCACCCTGAGAACTCCTTGCCCCGGTGCCGGAGCCCTGAGCCCTTCCCTTCCTCCTGAAGCTGCAGGGTCCCACGTGGGCTGTCCCTGCTGGGAGTGCATGGCTTACCCTGATGAAATGGGCTGGAGATAGTCCTCCTGTATTTTATATTGGCATTGGGATCAATATTGACCTTTAGTATTATTAATGTCAATTATTTAGTCTTACTCTACTAAATCTGTTTGTATTTCAATCTTCGGGTTTGTTTATTTTTCTCCTGATTGCCCTTCCCAGGTAGGGAAGGGTCATGGGGTGAGATAATAATTGTCTAAATGACAATAAAGTGTTGTGGGTTCCTCAAACCATAATAGCCATGCAACTCACAAGTCCATCAGATCCTTCTTGTCCATTCTTAGATGAACCGCCCACGTTTGCTGCACTTGCTGGTGAACACTGGACATCCACCCAGCAATGATCCAGGAGGAAGGCAGATGATCAATTGTGTTGGCAGATACATCACATCTAAGGACAAAGAGCCATTATCCCCATGACTGTCAGGGTCATCCTTGGCCGTTACACCCAAACTGATCTGAACACATGCAAGTGCCTCCAATAACAGTTTGAGGCATCTGCACAAGTCGCTTCACTCATTTCTAATGTGTTTCAGAAATGCGTCTGGTTACTGGTTTTAATTACTAAATACATAAAGGCTTCAGATGGCCACAGGCATTCTTGAAAGACTGAAAATGAACTGTTTCACATCTGAGCAGATTCCAGCCGCTTGACAGCAACCACAGCAGAAAATGTAGGTAAAACTTCTGCGTTTTGTTCCCTGTGGAAATCTCTGCATCTCGGCAGCATTCCTGTGCCCACTGGCAGCACTGGAGACCTGGCGCCTTCCTGTCCCTCTGTGAGGCTGAGACTCCACCACGCTGCAATGGGGACCTGTTTAAAGAGTGTTTAAACGTGGCTTAGGCTGGGTTGACCAGTGAGAACAACAGATGGTCTCCCACAGTTCCCTCTCCAAAGAGAGGAGAGAGAGAGACAAATAAATCGATTTACGAGTTTAGAAAAAACTAAACTACTTTAATGAAAATATTCATAAATTAATAAAACAATAATATTTTTAAAGAAATATATTAAGTAGATACTATATATACAAAACCATACCAAGCTCCCAGGATGACATCACCAGCAGGTGATGGATGGGAACTGGATTCTGGATCTGGATTCAGAAACACACAGGCTCAAAGGCAGACAGAGTCCTCTTTGGACATTGGCCATTTCACCAGCAGGTGATGGATGGGAACTGGATTCTGGATCTGGATTCAGAAACACACAGGCTCAAAGGCAGACAGAGTCCTCTTTGGACATTGGCCATTGAAGAAAGTGCTGACCCTTTGATCCCTCAACTTTCATACTAAGCGTGGGGCCGATGGGATGGAATACCCTGTTGGTCAGGTTTGGGTCACATCTCCTGCCCCCTTCTCACTGAAGGTGGGACCCCTTTATGTTTTTCTACTTCCCACCCTCCAACAGGGCAAATAAGAAATTAGCTGACCATGATTGCTATAACAATATGTATAAGCAGGAGCTTTCCTGCACACTGTTCCTGTTCTGCATAATATGCTGTTAATTTCAGAGAGTTTGGTTAGAAGAGGCTTAGCCAAAAAGTAAAATTATAAAACAGAAAATTGGTTCTGTTTTACCTCAAACCAGGACAGTGGGAAATTTACTCTCTGTGTTCTGCTAATCTGACCTTACAGAGCCTAGATCCTGAAAGGAACCAAGCCTTCCATGGCAGGGATGTTTGCAAAATTTATATCCAAAGCCAGTGTTTTAGTGGAGGGGGAGAGGAGTTTCCATCTTTCAGTGCTGCTGTGTGCAGGCCACAGGGATATGTTGGATCTTCTGTTTTGGGCTGGAAACAGCTTGTTGTACTCACTGTGGGACTGCAGGTTCCTGTCTCTGGCACTGGGGTTATGCAGGAGGCTCAGAGTTCAGCTCGCAGCACCAGGAAAATAGTTTCCAAGACTCATATCTGAAAAGGAATAAGCACAAGTGTTGCTTCCTTTGCTATAATATTAATCAGGACCAGATCTTAAACTCTTTTGTTTCCTCCCCTATGTTGAAACTTAAACTGCAGCTGCCATAAAGCTGATGGGTTTTCTTTGCCAAGTCCCTTGGGCACGGAAGAGGTGTCCCCTGCATTTTGTTCAATGCCTGTGTAAGAGGACTTCTCCCCAGGAGAAAGCTTCGGAAATCTGTCCCGGTAATGCCACCCACAATGCAGATGGGGACCCACAGACCTCGTGGCTGTCAGCTTGGTGCCACCCCATTCCCCTCTGTCCTCTCTCTTCTTGCAGGGTGCTTGGGGCTCACCTCCTTCCCCAGGGGATGCTCAGACCCAGGGGACCGCAGGGTCTCTGCCGCAGTGTGCACTGCACTGGGATTCTCAGCAGAGCAGCTCCAAGTACGTGCTTTGCTGCATCGTGTACAGCCTTTCTGTCCCCCTCCCAAATAACCAACTTAGCCCCATTTACTCTTTCCATGTCAGTCCCTCTTTTGCTGATTTTACACCCTAGTTTGGTCATTTTGGCCTAAATGGGTCTGGGGTGCCACAACTCCCTTTTGGTCTCTTCCCCCAGGAGGGGAGATCCCCTCGCCACACTTGCACCCTCCATCACTCCCACTGGTTTCTGCTGCCTTTATCCTGGCTACTCTACCCCCCAGCTGGAGCAGACCGGCCTTTACCCTGCCATTATTTGGAAAGTCCAGTGGTTTCTTGTAGAATTACACAGTTCAGTCTCGGGCAGAGGCTGGCGATATCCCTGCACGCCTTTATTCCTCAACCCTCCTTCCAACAAGGCCAATGCTGGGTTTTAGACTTTAGCTGGGATGGGGGTGGTGGTGGTGTGTGCTCAAAAACAGTTTCCCGAAGTGCATTTCACAGCACTCGTGCATTTGTGCACCCGTCCCGTAGAGGGAATTCACAAACTGTCCCCAAAACTTGCAGAGGTGGGCACAGGCAGCTCAGGCTGCACGTGTAAAGGGGCATTGGGAGAAAGCTACAAGACCCCTAACCAGATGTTTGTTATTTAACATAAGTATCTATGTTTTATAGATATATAATGTATGACATTATAATATAAAATATATAAATATTTCTTTATAAAAATGTTTATGTGTTAATATTTGTGTGTGAGTGTGTTTTCCAACACACAGGCAGAACACATTCTCTTGTTAACATTATTTTGATAATCAGTACTTTATGCTGGTTTTGTTTTCTACAATAAAATTTTCCAGTGCTCTCCCTGCTGCCTGAGAACCCCTGGACCCAGCAGCTCACCCTGCCCTGTCCCTCAGCAGAGGGAAGTCGCCCACAGAGCAGCTCTCAGAGGGGCTCCCTGGCATCCTCCAGTTGGCTCCGGACCGAGCCCAGACCTGTGCTACAGCCAGGAAAAAGGCTCCTTGGCTCTTAGACCTGACTGTCTGCTCTGTTCATCCATGGTCACAAACCCTGGTCCAGCCACAGCTCCTTGGTGGGGCTGAACCTGACGGGGAAGGGCAACCAGGGCACATGGAAGAGATTTTGCTGATAATGAGAGTGGCTGAGATTGTTCTCACAGGATGCTGGTGGGAGACGTCACGCAGCAGACGGGGACTTGGGACAAATTCCTTCTGAGGGATAAAACCTGGGGTCACCACAAGCAGCCTCCACCTCTCAGAGCCTCTGTTACTCTTCTTAAACTTCCTCCATTCCCTGCCTCCCTCCCTCCCCATCCTTCTCTCCCTCCACCATCCCCTGCCTAAGGAGCAGGACGTGGCTCCTGGACCACGTGGGAGTCCTGGGCAGCCAAGGCACATGCAGAGGCTCCTGGGATCCATCCACCCCATGGAGCTCCGGCCCGGTGGTCTGTCATGGACCCTCCATGCTGGGAAGCTGCCGGCCTCTGGGGAGCTACCTACCGCCTGCAGGTCTGGCGTTTTTATCATGCACACTAAGAGGAGACATAATCAATTCCCCAGTTGGCACTTTGCACTGAATACCCACTTTTTCAGTCTGATAGCAGGACTAAATTAGTTATTTAGCAATGAGACCCTAATTTAAAGTGAGCAACTGCCCTGACAAGGATCATTGTTCAAGGCCGTCCCCCCTTTGCTTTCAGATGAGAGGCCCACCAATCCCTGGAAGGTGATAAATAGACAATTAGAAAATAGATATATTTTGTTAGTTCTACAAAGCTCCCTGGTGCTGTCAGGCTCACAATAAAGGGGGCTCCGGTAAATTGGTGGGCAATGAAAGCCAGCTGTACGGTCATCACTCCTACAGACACAAAGCCATATGTGGCCATTTACAGGACATCCCTGAGAATAGATGGAGCCAATAAGACCAGAGGGAACTAAAAATACTTGACAAAGTTGGCTGCTCTTCATTTAACAAGAATAAAATATCTAATGGAGTGTAATGGAAGCCATCAATCACCCCTGCGTAAAGCACAGCTTTAATACTCTACTTTTAACTATTAATGCAAGTTTTTATTCATCTGTAATAAGTCAGAAATGAGTATCTCCTGTGTGCAGCATGGTGATGTTGTGCAAGGGCTGACAAATGGCGTGGGCCCAGCACCACTGCCGTGAAACAAACCCAGACCTGAAAACTGGGGGGAGAACACAAACAAAGAGGAGTGAAGGCGAGAGCAACCACCGCTTCAAAGATAACGAGAGATCTGCCCAGGAAATATTCCATCCCGGCTTGAGAGCGAGCTGCTGCTTCTTCTCTTTGCTTATCAGGCTCTTTCTAGGCAAGGAGATAGGAGTAGGTGTCAGGGGAAGCCCTTCAATTATCTACTTATTAGGCAAAAATAGTTGAAGTGCTTCTCCTGGAGGCGAGAAGCAGAAAGTCAGGAGCTCCTGGCACGTCCTCAGTTCTGTGAAGTGGGATTTCAGTGTGGAGCTCAGCACCGGACCCGTGCGACCTCCCACGGGTGTTGGACGTCAAATGGAGCCAGGTCCCACCACAGCCTTCAAGGCATCCAAGGCATGGGCACAGCACAGTCCAGTAATCACAGCAGTTTTAAGAACCTACTTCCTAATGCAAGCAATCAGCCAACCAAAAGCCAACTGTCATCAAAATAAAACCAAAAAAATTTTGCCTTGTGTTACCAGTGCTATAAAACAGGACTGAACCTTCCATCTTTATGAGGGACTCTTGATCAGGGAAGGGAGCCCTTGGAGGAGGGGGAAGGGTTTGACCCTGAAAGAGGGGAGATGGAGCTGAGCTGTGGGGAAGCATTTGCTTGGTGTGAGGGTGGTGAGAGCCTGGCCCAGGTTGCCCCGAGAAGCTGTGGCTGCCCCATCCCTGGAGGGGTTGAAGGGCAGGTTGGAGGGGGCTTGGAGCAACCTGGTGTGGTGGGAGGTGTCCCTGCCCAGGGCAGGGGGTGGCACTGGATGGGCTTTGAGGTCCCTTCCAACCCAAACCATTCTGTGATTCTATGATCTCTCGTTGGTGGGCAGAGGCAGACAGGCAAAGCTGCTACAATGTGTGGAAACCAGTATTTATTGACCCAAGAGCCATGGCACCGTCATGAGTTAAAGCCACGCATCAGCAGCTCCAAAAGTGCTGGCCGTACACAGGAGCGTTCAGGCTCCCACCCCCATAAAGCCGGGGTCTTCGCCGGCATTTAGAGATGGCATATGCTCCAAGGTAACTGCCTGCTCTCCCCTGACTATTTTTAGCTGCTCTCGCAGGACAAGAACCATAATTTATTTTGCAGAACACCAAATGTCACATCCTATGAGTACTTTGTTGTACAAAATGCAATATAGTAGCTGGAGAAAAGTGACCTTCCATAATGGAAGTGTCCTATAGAACTAATAGAAAATGATAACCAATAGCTTTTACCAGATAATTATATCCCTCTTCTAGAACAGTTTTAAAAGCCAAGGACATCTCTCTCCGTAACATTGTGCAGTTCAGGCTTGTTTGGCATATTTCTTTGGGTTATGTGGTTTTTTTTTCTCTTTCAATTCCATTAGAACCAAATTTGTTTCATCTCTGGCTGTGTCTGAGAAAATTCCCACCGGTGGTGTCGGGGACTCGGGCTTAACCCTCGGCTCCGATCGACCAGCCCATCCTTTCCACACCCTCCACAAGTTTACAAGATCTATGCAGTCTTCCAAATCTAGATTAACTCATCTTAAGCCTATTATGTTTAATTTTCACAGAAGTTGCTGACAGGGTAACAAGTATGGGATTCTTTATACCTGGCTACAGCCACTTAGGAACACAGACTTCTTATCTCCTCCAGTGCTGCAGGGTGACATCCTGAACCAAACCCTCTTTTGTGAGGTCTTTTTGATCTTTCTCTGAAAGATTTTAGCAGCTGTATGTGGTGATGATATTAACCAAAGAGCAATCCTGATGCACAGTTACCCATGTCAGTGGAGACCAGTAATTTACTCACCAGGAACGTATCAAACATTTTTAGGGGGAAAAAAAAAAAGGACTGTTTAATACATATCCACTGCTGTGGTCCCCTGAAATATCAGACACTCCTTCGTTCTGCACCAGAATGGGGATGGAAAAATGAACATTGTGACAGAAATGGACACTCTGGATTTGGCATGCTTGGCCAGAAACAAATTCCCACCTAGACCTCACTGAGAGTGCTTGAACACCTTCCAAACAAGGGCCATAATGATAATAAAAATTAGCAAGTGTCAGCGGCCCCATTTTTCCCGCACAAAAGTGTCTGTGTATGAGGAACCCAGGACATAGAGCTGCTCCTGGTTTCTGTCACACATTTTCAGGTTTTTCATGACACTTGGTCTTACGTCATTTTGGGGGGAAAAACTGTTGCTCTCATAGATCTACCGAGTGTCATACGCATATGCTTTCTGTCAGCAGTCTGTAACCCAAAGGCTGCCCCATTCCCTCCTGGATCAAGGTTTTTCCATCACCTCAGAAATCCCAGTCTTGTTAGGGCTCTTATTGTAGAAAAAGGTAAAAGTTTCCCTAAAGCTCTTTCCACAAAAATCCAAGGCAGGACCTCAGAACACTAGAGTTTGGAGGGGACTTCAAGCAGAGTCACCTAGAGGTGGTGACCAGTTGGATTTTGGGCATCTCAAGGATGGAGAACTTCACAACCACTCTGGGCTACTGCTTGGTCACCCTCACAGTGAAAAAGTGTTAGCTGATGTTCGGGAGGAACCTCCTGTGTTTCCATGTGTGACCACTGCCTCTGGTCCTGTCACTGGGCACCATAGAAGAGACCATGGCACCCTCATCTTCATTCTTCCCATCAGGTATTTATACCCATGGATATGATTCTACCTAAACCTTCTCTTCTCCAGCCTGAGAAGTCCCATCTCTCTCAGTCTGTCCTCATAAGAGAAATGCTCCAGTCCTTTATCACCTCTGTGGTTCTGGGAGGCACAGCACTGGATGCAACACTCCAGATGTATCTCACCAGCACTGAATGACGAAGGTTCACCTCCCTTGACCTTCTGGAGACATTCTGCCCAGGATGATGTTGACATTCTTTCTTGGATCCCAGTCAACTTGGTGTCCACCAGGACCCCCAGGCTATTTCTGATGTTTGTTTTCCATCCCAGTGCCTGGGGTTGTTCCTCCCCAGAGGCAGTGCTTGACATTTTCCTTCGTTGAACTTCTTCTCCACCCATTTTTCTGGCTTGTTGACATCTAAAAAGAGTTTTAAAAAAATCTCTACAGAAGTAATTAATAACTGGGACCTGTGTTTGTGGCACCCAGCCAGCCAGAGATGGTCTTACCTGATGTGCAACACCCTGAGGATGGGACAAAAAGTTTGCACACTCAGTAAAACAGGCTCTGAGCAGGTACCTGTGTGTGCTCCTGTATGGACAGTGTAGGGCCAGCGCTTTGCCACAACCCCTCATGGGCCCGTTGTGACACATGCTCCATGGGTGTCCTCTCTCTGTCAGTGCTGAACGTCAAGTGAGACTGCCCAGCTTCACATGAAGTTGGTGCCATAGTCTGGGTGGGAAGTTGAGGCTGAGGGGGTTGAGAAGTGTCCATCTGACCACCCAAGAACCAGAAGAGAAACCAGACTTCCTCTTCTGGCATATGTGTACTACCTCCAGCGTGTGGAGCAGGCAGCTTCAGAATTTTTCTACCCTTGGCACCAAGAGGTGTCCCAGATGTATGCATTCCCTAACAACTGACATGGGTGGAGAAGTGTCTTTTCCCAAACAGACCTTGGCTGGGGTCTCCACTGACCAGCCTGTGCTCAAATCCTCTCTGCTTTGCATGTTCAGAGCTAAAACCCGAGCCAGTTCCTGGTGCCAGAAAATGCTAAGGACCAACCAAATACTTGGCACTGTTAGATTTACAGCTGGATTTGATGACCTTAAAGTTCTTCTCTAACCTAAATGATTCTATGATTCTATGAAGGCTGGTCTTTCATAGGTGGTGCAAAAGAAACCCATACCAGTCCCTAGTGAACATGAAAGCAACACCAAAAATACCAAAAATATACACAAAAATATACCAAAATTTGTCATGGTTTCGACCAAATTTACCCGAACCAGACTGACAAATGGTCCTTTTTCAGACACACGCCCCCCCGCAAAAGAGAGGAGAGGAAGAGAGAAGGAGATTTAGAAGTTTAGCATGAACTAAACTGCTTAAATGAATAAATTTAATATTAAAATAAAAAAAGAAGAAGAAAATAATGAAAATAGATACAATATATACAAAACCATATCAAGGTCCCACAATGACAGTCCCATCACCAGCAGGCACTGGGGAAGTCCCAGCCTGGACTCAGCGGTGGATGGGAACTGGGTTCCAGCCCTGGAGTCAGGAACACACGGATGGGGATCAAAGGCAGATGAACTGACAGGGTCCTCTTCAGGTGTCGGCCATCGCAGGAAGAGACTCGACCCTTTGATCCCTCAGCTTTTGTACTGAGTGTGGGGCAGGTGGGATGGAATACCCCAGTTGGTCAGTTTTGGGTCACGTCTCCTGTCCATTCCTCCCCTCAGGGTGTTTGCATAGACCCCTCTCTGCTTTTTTCTGTTTCCAACCCTCGAATGGGGCAAATAACGAAATTGGCTGACTTGGTTGTTATAACAACAAGTATGAACAAGAGCCTCTCTGCCCACCATTCCTTGGCACGTAGCACAAACATTGGTCTGATCACTCTGAGAACGAGCAGTTTTCTCCATCATATGGCATTAATTTCAGAGAGTTAGAGGAGGCCTGGCTGAGATGTAAAATTACTGAACAGAAAGTTGGTTCTGTTTTACTTCAAACCGGGACAAAACTAAAAGTTATGGTCCAGGAGAAGGGTTTGCAAAGGGTGTAGGAGTTGCATTGGCTTTTGGATTCTGGCACAGATAGGGCTCCTAGAGGCAAAACTGTTAGGAGGAATGGAGAAAATGGAGAAAAACTGCAATTCCTTCCCTTCTGGCCACTGTGGGTTTTTGCCATCCTGTTCCAGCGACCTCCAGACAATGCCCAGGAGAGACATGGAGTCAGAGAAGCTCCCTGTCTCTGTGCTGAGGGCGAGACGGGTGGGAAGAGTGGAAAGGTTTGCACAAGTCTGTGTAGAGCTTCCAACAGCACCAGGAGAGAGACATGTGTTGAGGGGGAACATGGAGACAAAAGGCAAAAGGAGAGAAAAACCCCGAGAATTAGTACAGGCAGGAGAAAAGCTCCGAAAGGGAATTTTGGGCACGTGTGGTCCTGGTCAGTGTCAGGATGCTGAGGGAACTTCTAGCTCTGAGCATCCCCCTTGAAGCTCACCCCAGACTGTGCCCATGGCCTGATCTGACCTCAGCCCTCTGCAGCCATCAGCCCCTTCCCCAGTGAGCCCCTGGGATTCTCCATGGTGATGGGCCCTCAGTCTCAGGAGAAACCACAAGCCATGGGCTGCTGTGAGAGGTTAGAAAAGAGCCAGTGGTGATGGAGGTGCTTTTGGGACAACCACATCCAGCAGAGCAGTGGAGGCCTCTCAGAGAAGCAGGAGATGCTGGTGGTGGTCCCTTGTCCCTCTGCTAACTGCGCTGGTCCTCAGGTGACCAGGAGCCTCCAGCCTCCATGGTCCCCAGCGTGTGTGTGGCCCAACTGGACAGGAAAGACAGAGCACCCATGGATGCTGATGTTCTCCTGCTGAAAAATGCAAAACCTGATAAAAAA
This sequence comes from Calidris pugnax, assembly GCF_001431845.1. Classification (NCBI taxonomy): domain Eukaryota; kingdom Metazoa; phylum Chordata; class Aves; order Charadriiformes; family Scolopacidae; genus Calidris; species Calidris pugnax. Next base: position 613,323 of record NW_015092476.1, read on the forward strand.
AAAAAAAAACAACCACCAAACACAAACAAACAAAAAAACCCAACATTAAATCCATGGTAACTTCGGATGTGACAAAATCCTGGTTGGCTGCTTCCGGCAGTGAGCGCAGCGCTGGGATTGGAGAAGCCGCATCCGAAGGAATATCCAGAGAGCTGGTTTGAGGGAAACACAACATCTTGCTGGGCATCCTTTGGGGGAAAGGCCTGGGTCGCTGCTGTTAAAATGGAGTTCTACTAATTATTTACAAAGCATATCCTTAAAGATCCATTCTATGATTAAATTAACATAAAATGTATTAATACATAGAAATCACCAAACAGGATGTATTTGCAAGGGATTTTTTTTTTATTTTGTTTACATTTGACAGGACATAATGAGGCCATCTTGGTGCTAATTGTGTCTCTGCTAGAGACATGATTCAAGAGCACAGCCTACCATTGTTGAATGAAATTGCCCAGAAAAGTAATTGCTTTTCAGGATGAGCTTGTGCTCATTTATATGATTATGATTTGTTGATTAACCCTTTTTTTTTTTTCTTCCTTTCTTTCTGTTCTGTGCATAGTAAGCAGGATCTTCTCCTTTTGTAACTTTATCATTTTAATAAACCTTGGCATGCCAGCAGCAACCCGGAGATCATCGTGACCTGCCCATGACCACCTGAGCCCTCCTTAATCAATTTAATTAATTTACCTTACACGGTCCTTGATATCAAGTTTAATCAATTCCGTTTGATACATGAAAAACTCACTGGCCACTCTTGTTACTCTTTGCATGGGGCTTGTGAAAGCTGTTAAGTTTGTCTTTTTAAGAAGGAATTAGCTTTTTCTGTAAGACCATTGATAAGTGAAGCCACACGCATGAGGAGTTAGAATAACTTCTCCCAGTGAAGGAAGAGAGAAAGGTTCATGCAGCCCATCTGGCTGTGACCAGCAGGAGATGTCCAAGGAAGAGTGTAATAGGATGGCAATCACTTTATTGAGATTTCATCTGAATATTCCCACTAAGTAATGAAGCTCCAGAACTTCAGACATTTTGTTTTCAACAAGAGCTCCAACTCAGGAACATGAGATGGGAGTGGGGATACTCCACCGATCCTGGAGTTTATCAACTGGTTGTAGGAAAAATAGGAAAAAAGGCAGAAGGAAAGAAAATGGAAACTTAAAATCTGTGCAAAACTGGCAAGTCACAGCACATTAGAAAAAAAAAACAACCATAGAGGGACATGGGACATGACATCAATCTGGGCGATGGAGGGCCCATCCCTGGCAGTGTGAGACATTGGTCCCAGGGTGTCACAGCAGCATCTCCAGGAGGGAGACCTGCTGCCCCCACCCTCCATGGGGCCCACGCAGGTCTTCAAGGCGATCTGACACAGAGTGGGGTTCTTTTTAGTGTTAGGGTAGTTTGACTTGTTGGTTTTTTTTAAATCACCCTCTGCAGGTGCATTGAGATGATTTCTCTTCCTTGGTACCGCGTCAGCTCCTTGCAGAGGGAGATCTGTCTCAGAGCCAAGACACAGTTTTGGCTTCAGGTTGAACACCCCAACCCGTCCCTGAAAACAAGTAAGAATCACTTTCTGCTTCCACCCAGAAAGGTCTGCGGTGGCTCCTGGTGAGCTTTTCATGGGCTGGGGACACCAGCAGACCCAGCACTGGGATTAGCTGCCTGAAGCTGCTCCTGCTTCAGTGTGGATGGGCTCAGACCACACCATGGCTCAGGGAAAACCATGATGATACCGGTGACCTTCAAACCCACTCACTGCTGTTTGCCACACCACATGGTCAACCTCCATCCCACCAGAGCCCAAGGGACCAGTGTGCAGGCGATGTCCCCTGCAGCTGCCGCCATAGAATCACAGGATGGTTTGGGTTGAAAGGGACTTTCAAGTCCCCCAGTGCCACCCCCTGCCCTGGGCAGGGACACCTCCCACCACACCAGGCTGCTCCAAGCCCCCTCCAACCTGCCCTTCAACCCCTCCAGGGATGGGGCAGCCACAGCTTCTCGGGGCAACCTGGGCCAGGCTCTCACCACCCTCACACCAAACAAGTTCTTCCCCACAGCTCAGCTCCATCTCCCCTCTTGCAGGGTCAAACCCTTCCACCTTCTCCTGTGGCTCCCCTCCCTGATCCAGAGTCCCTCCCCAGCTTTCCTGGAGCCCTCTCTTTAGCCATCCCCCAGCTCAGTGGACACAGGTGTGAGCTTGGTGTTTGGTGACCACCTCCCTGGAGTCCACCCTCACACTTGTCAGCAGCTCCAATGGCTGTAGCACGTGGGCTGACGACACTGGGGACCACGGATTTGTGGTTGAGGGACATCAAAACGTCCCGCTCTGCACCTCGATGGCTTTGTCACAGCTCTTCCCCTCTGTCTCCATTCACATGCAGGTCCTGAGCCCTCTGCAGGACCCTGTTCTCCTGAAGCACCATTGTTGCCAGAGGAGACACCAGTCCCTTCACAGAGCCTTGCCATGGCTCTAGCACCTGTGTCTCCACCCAAATCACACTACACATTACCCAGGGGAGGTAAACCTGGTAATTTTCAGGATAAAATGGTGGAGGAAATGACTGTTAAGTTGGGAGAGAAGAACTTTGATACCCGGTGGACCAGAACCTGACACTTTCTCTCCCTCCACCCCAGGCAGGGACACCTTTCTGGGTGAGGGCTCAGCCTTCACCCTTTGGTGAATGTTACCCTCAGACTGTTATTATTATTTTTGCTAGCAATATTAACCTTAATTAGTAACAGTATTGTAGGTACTGAATTTATCACCAGCAATTTTGAATTCAGCAAGTTTGCCAATGACACCAAACTTGGTGGTGCGGTCAACACGCTGGAGGGAAGAGATGCCATCCAGAGGGATCTGGACAGGCTTGAGAGGTGGGCCTATGCAAACCTCATGAAGTTCAACCAGACCAAGTGCAAGGTCCTGCACCTGAGACGTGGCAACCCCAGGCACAAACACTGGCTGGAAGGAGAATGGCTGGAGAGCAGCCCTGAGGAGAAGGACTTGCAGGTATTGGTGGACGAGAAGCTCCACATGAGCTGGCAGTGCGCGCTGGCAGCCCAGAGAGCCAACCCCATCCTGGGCTGCATCAGGAGAAGTGTGGCCAGCAGGTCTCGGGAGGGGATTCTGCCCCTCTCCTCTGCACTCGTGAGACCCCACCTGGAACACTGTGTCCAGCTGTGGAGTCCTCTACACAGAAAGGACATGGACCGGCTGGAACAGGTGCAGCGGAGGGACACGGAGATGATCAGAGGGATGGAGCACCTCTCCTATGAAGACAGGCTGAGGGAGCTGGGGTTGTTCAGCCTGGAGAAGAGAAGGCTCCAGGGAGACCTCATAGCAGCCCTTCAGTATCTGAAGGGAGTTACAGGAGAGCTGGGGAGGGACTCTTTGTCAGGGAGGGCAGAGACAGGACAAGGGGCAACGGTTTTAAATTGGAAGAGGGGAGATTTAGATTAGATACTAGAAAGAAATTCTTTCCTGTGAGGGTGGTGAGACACTGGAACAGGTTGCCCAGGGAAGTTGTGGCTGCCCCATCCCTGGAGGGGTTCAAGGCCAGGCTGGAGGGGGCTTGGAGCACCCTGGTGTGGTGGGAGGTGTCCCTGCCCAGGGCAGGGGGGCTGGAACTCGATGATATTTATTGTCACTTCCAACTCTAACCATTCTATGATTCTGTGATTCCATAAATCTGTTCTGTCGCTCTCAATAAAATAATGAGTTTTGATTCTTTGTGAATCTCACTCAGTGAAAGGTCCTTTGATGAGACTCTGGCAGACAAATCAGTGAAAGTCCTCGGATTCTGACAGACAAATATTGAAATTACATTCCTTTTAACACCACACCCCCACCACCCTCTTCTTCTCCCAAATTTCCTAAAATTCCTGTCATTCCCAAGCGAGGGGAAGCCCCCCCAAACCCCTTCTAAAGCACAAGCTCCTGCAGAGGACCAAGGGAGGGGGGAACCTGCTGCTGCCCCTGGGTCCAGCGTCCCACACCCAAGTGCATCTTGGAGTGTTTCTCTAAAATCAGTAAGTCTGTGTGGCAGAATTCTGCTGTTTTTTGCTTCTCATTTTTATTGTGTCGGTGTGAACTGAACAGAACTTTACTCACACAGCCCAGGTCCTGACGCTAAACCTCTATTTATCCCACAAGTTAAACAAAACTGAAAAATCTATTACTACACAATTAATTAAAAATGGATGAGTTTCTAACTGCTGAGCTTTGAATTAAAGGAAAACCTGTTTTACCCTGTGCATTCGAGTGAGGAGCCCCTGAAGCATCACTGCGCGGTGACTCTGAGTTTGGGAGATCTCACTGCAGATGTCCACCTTGCAAAACGAAGATGCTGTTGCCAAGAGCAGGAACCCACTTTGCTGCTCCCCGTTTGGGAGATTTGCCTTATCTTAGCTAAATTTCCCCTTGTGAGCACTCAAGGCTGACACATCCAGCCACTCAGTTGCATTTTCCCAGCCTCCCTGTGAGGCCCCAACCCTGAAAATGACGATTGAAGCCAAGGCTGAATGTTTCCCATCACTTCCTCCTTCCCTGGATAGCTGAAGGTTTCCAAGAAAACCAGTTTTGATGGGGAATTTGACATGAAAACTTAATATTCACAACTGCTAGCAGCATTTTGCAAGGCAAATAGTCTCTCCACCCTGCGAGAAGGTGCGTTGCTTTTCCTTCTGCTGCAGGGGTCAGTTCGTGACAGTTTCTGTGCTTGCTTCTGAGCTCCTCCTCAAACCCATGTAGCTCCTCAGAACTTTCCTGGTGTTCCCTGAGCCCAGTGCTGACAGGCACCTTCTGTGAGCTTCAAACACGGGGCATCCTCCTCTGGCCAGACCTTGGCAGGGAGACCCAGCTCCCTGGCTCCAAGGAAAGGGCAGGTAGAGATCAGGAGACCTCTCATTCCTGGAGGTCCCCAGCATCCTGCTGCACATCACCTCCCCAGCTCCACAGGCATTCACTTCCCATGAGTATGAGCAGGCTGTGTCCAACCACTGGACAGGGTATTATGACACATGGTTTTATGACCATGGTGGTACATCCCAAAAAATAAAGCTCTGACTCAGCCCGACATCATCAGCATCACATGGGAATTGTCTCCTGTAGGGAATCTGGAGGTAGTTGATTTTCCTTTTACAGTTTCTCATGACTCATGATCCCAAGTTCATAGAATGGTTAGAGTTGGAAGGGACCTTAAAGACCTTCGAGTTCCAGCCCCCTGCCCTGGGCAGGGACACCTCCACTAGAGCAGGTTGCTCAAAGCCCCATCCAACCTGTTCTTGAACACCTCCAGGGACGGGGCAACACTCCCAGGGATGGAACATGGGAAGTTCTTCCTTGGGAAGATGATCTGAAGGTTCAACCTCACCTTGCTGTTGAAGCCAAGGGCCTATCTGAGACAACAAATTCTCTTCCTGTCAGCAGATAAAAACCAAGATTTTTGCCCTAGGAGGGATGGTCACTGTCTCGCTTCATTCATGTTGTCTTCAGGAAAGGTGGAAATTACTCCAGAAGAGTAAAAGCCTGGACCGGGGGTGGGCAGGGGAGAAGGGGACCCTGGGAAACTGAAATCCAAGGGGAGCAGCAGAGGAGATGGAGGATACCAGGAGCATCTGGGGAAGGGAGCACAAGAGTGAATTCCACGGGGATGTGTCTTTGGGTAAAGTTTCATTTTATGTCACAGTGATTGGAGGCAAAGGCCTAAAAAAGAACATCTCATTAAAACATGATTTTTGCTCCTCTACTGTGGAAACACAATGAAATCTGCCTGTTACTCTCAGTCAGATGCTTTCTTCCTTTTCTTCCACAAAAAGGAGTTCCTTGAATTAAAGCCATCTCCAAATACAAACACACTTTATTTTCCCAACACTTGAATAAGATTATTGTTTCCACCATTTATATTTAACATTAAAGTTTAATCATGAAGTTGTTAACCATAAAAAACTATTAAATGAATACAGAACATTAAAAAAATTAGTAAGTATTTCAGAATGGGCACTTGAAAAGAAAATTTATGCATAGAAACAATGGAGAATTACAATTAAGAGCTCTAGGGATCTGAGAATGATTTGTCCAGCCATTACACAGTCATTTCAATTTAAATTAAAATTGTAACTATTTTCTAGTCTACTAAAAATATGTGGTGTCACATTAAGAGTTTTAATGGAGCTTTCTCCAGGGAATGCAGAAAAGCTAGTTAGTAGCACATAAATAACTATATATTGGAAACTGAATAAATTCTCTGCCAAAACCCTAATATGATAAAAACAAAAATGACAGTGGATTATTCTATTTTCTTTAACGAAGCGCAGCCCTGGCATTAAACCCAAAAACAGTTCACGGGGTGTCTGAGTCTACGTGGGTTTGCCCGAGCTGACTGACAAAAATAAACAGAATTTTGGCTGACGTGTGTTTTTTGAGCCTGACGAACCCCTGCGTGGATTGTTCCGCGTCCGTTGCTCACAGACTAAGACAGCGTTATCTAACGGTGCCACCTTCTCTCCTCCTTCTCCTACAACATGCTCTGGTCTATCCCATATCTCTGACATCAGGAAGTCTGGCTCAGTAGAAGTTGTGACCACTGCAAAACACAATCTCAGAAATAAAGAGTTTTAGTGGGTTGCTCTATTCAAGTCCACTTAAAGAAAAAGATCTGACGGAACAAAATGCGCCCGTGGACCAAGTCAAAACCAGCTTTCGTGTGGACCTTTTGCAGTTTGGAAGGAACATGACATCTGGAAGCAGTATGCTGCTCTGCTGGAAATTCAGCTCCATACCTGAATTTCAGAGGAATACAAGGAACCTGGATCTCGCTCGGTCCAACCCCTGGTGTCCTGGTGGGGCCTCAGGGATGGAAAAGTCCCTCCCATGACCCGCTCCTTGGAGCACAGCCCAGAGAGAGATGCTGCCCACTCGTGCTCCCAAAGAGAAGGATCTGCCTCCTGCTCCCCTGCTCAAAAGGTGAAGAAATTCACCCAACTAAGTGTAAGTGCCTCCAAACCTGCCAGACCAAGCTTGACACTGGCCAGGGAGGTGTCTCTTCTTGTACCATCATTGGTGGACCAACCACAAACAAGTCCCATGCGACGCCTGCAGCCACATGAGGTTGCCTTGGACAGGAACCCTTTCTAGAGTCTGAACTTAAGTTCATTGTACATGAATGTGCTCTTGGCTTGACCAAGAGCTTCCATCTTCTCTCTGTGGCTCTGCCATTTGTCAAAGTAGAATAACACAATGGTTATTCTACTGGGGCAGCCACAGCTTCTCGGGGCAACCTGGGCCAGGGTTTCACCACCTTCAACAGTACAGGAGCTACCACGACTTACCAGCATGAGCTTTCTGAAACTGAATTGGCCAAGCTCTTGGGGCCTCCTCTTGGCTCTCGGTTTCATTACTCTGGTGTCCAGGACTCCCCTAGCTGATCTTGTTTCATCTTCCCTTGAAAGCAGCTGGTCAAAAGGTGCCTTTGCTTACAAAGGTACTTACATCCTGTATGGAGCTCAAGCAATAAGCAACACTCTTTGTTCTCTTTCCACCAGAACTTTAAGGTCCCTTCCAACCCAAACCATTCCACGACTCCACCTGGACAAACGGCAGGGCCATGGAGAGAGAATACAGAAGCTCAGTGGTAGAACCAAGAGCACTTTCACATACAATGAACTTAATTCAAGTTTAGACTCTAGAAAAGGTTCCTCACCAAGGGAATGAAGTGAGAACAGCCTCCTGGGTGCAGCAAGACCAACCAATATGTGTGACTCCATACAACCTGGATGTCTGTGAGAGGAGGGGGTAGGGACCCAGGGAAGCAAGACAACTCCCTGGCCCTGTGTCCCTCTGTGTGAGGCCTTCCACAAGCTTGGAACAACCACCCCTGCTCCTTGTTGCCCACACAGCTCCTCCCCTTGTTAACCCTTGAATTTGCCTCCCCCTGAGTTCCACCCGAAGATCAGCTGAAACAGACTCCCAGCAATCTCAGAAAAGAGAATTACTGATAGTGTAGCAGCAGTTTGAGTTCAGAAAAAGCACAAATGAATCTTCCTTCTGACCTGTTCTCTGATTCCCATCACCAGGTGTCATTCATACGCAGCAAGGAATATTAGCAAAAGAATAGTCAGGACGGTAGCCTACGAAGAGGAACCTTATTTCACACATCAGAGCTTGTAAGACAACTCGAATCAATTATCTCCCAGTTGTTTTTAGCTTAAAAACAAGGAAGGAACAAGATATCTTAATTACTGTTTGTCCTCTCATAGCACCAGTGCTGTCGCTGTCGGCAGGAGACAGCGGCTCGCACAGAATGTGCTTCTGAACGGGGGCAGCCCAAGTACTTCAGGATATTCCTGCAGTCATTCCTCACATTTCAACTCCAGGGACACGAAAGCGAGTGAATGTTCCAAATTCTTCAGCCCTTGGGCTTTGCAGTTGTGACTGGGGACCTAAAACACACCGTGGTCCTCATCAGCCAGACCGTCACCTGGTTTGACAGCCCTGCCCTCTTCCACCCTTGATCCAACTCAGATCAAGTTCTGGGCAGAAGCCCAATTCTCAGGGAAAAGTTCACATTCAAACAACAAGGAAGTGGCCAAAAACCCACAGAATCCCATGGTGCTGCAGATGGGCTTTGGCCACAGCCCCCCGCGGCACGGCCAGCAGGTCCAGCCCGTTTCCAACCCATATTTCAAATTTCAATGTCCAAAAACCAAACAGAAGTGTAATATTGCAGCTGTAGGAGCCAGGTACAGAGAGTTCAAGTGCAGACAGGAGGGTCTGAGCACTAATTTACTAGAAAAATAGTTTAGGTGTGCTTTTATCAATATAAACCCTTAGTTTACAGGCCAGTCACACACAAAATTTTAAGACATTTCTACACACTTTTAAGACTCTCCTTCCACAAACCCCTGCAAGCATTTCTGCAGTTTCATGTCATTCAATAAAAATTTCCCAATTCCTTTATCTGTCTAAAAAGCAGCAAAGGAGAAACTTGGCACTGGAAAAAAATGAGGGACACATCTACCTTGGCCAGTAACTGCTTTAACAAAAAGAAATACCTTTATTTACTGCATTAAGGGTTGTGGATAGTGAGCAAAGAGTTTTAATTAGCACAGGTGAAGGTTGGTCTCTTCTCCCAAGGAACAGGTGATGGGACAAGAGGAAATGGCCTCAAGTTGCACCAGGGGAGGTTTAGGATGGAGATTGGGAAAAAAAGCTTCCCCGAAAGGGTTGTGAAGCCTTGGAAGAGGCTGCCCAGGGCAGTGGTGGAGTCACCATCCCTGGAGATGTTTAAAAGCCGGGCAGACGTGGTGCTGAGGGACATGGGTCAGTGGTGGGTTTGTCAGTGTTGGGTCGATGGTTGGACTTGATGACCTGAAAGGTCCCTTCCAACCAAAACGATTCTGTGTCTGTCAATGAAAGCTTCCATCAACCTCTGACTCTTCACCTACCCAACCCTCTGATGGGTGAGCCTTCAGCTTTAGTTACAGGGCAATAACGTGGGGCTTACATATAGCATATGTCACAGCTGCCTTCAGGTACCTTCAGGAGAACCTGCAGCACATTATCAATTTGTCTAGGTGCTACTGAACATCTTCACATAGAGAAAGGCTTCAACGTATCTGTCTTCCCACTGCTGCTGCTTGGATTTATCCCAGTCTGACTGCTGCTGGAGCAAGGTGAAAGGCATGAATACACGAGACACACACTTTTTCATAGATCAGAGAATGGTTTGGATGGTAAGGAACCTTAAAGCTCATCCAGTCCCACTCTCTGCCCTGGGCAGGGACACCTCCCACCAGACCAGCTTGCTCCAAGCCCCGTCCAACTTGGCCTTGAACCCCTCCAGGGACAGAACAGCCATGGCTTCTCCAGGGCATCCACAGCTTCTCTTTTTTCAAAGGGATACCACTATCACCCCAGCCAACTCTTACGTGCACTTACCAGTTCTCTATATTTCAAATTTCACCTCTTGTTCTGCACCCAGCACTGCTAAAGGTGTCCCCCTGGACTCCTCGTAGGCAGCCAGGGTTACAAATGGCTTCTCCACACACCACCAGTTCGAAGGTGCTCTGGTTCTTCACACGAGGTTCTGACGGTGGCTTAACACAAGAGTGTCAGTGAGCACACACGTACTTGGTTACAGATCACCGAGGCTTCGCAACGAGACACAGCGATGCTTTATGTGGGGCTGCTGCTTAAATCCCAGCCCTCTTGACTTCATTTATTGAAGACAGTCCCATTTTGTACGACACCGAGCGCACAGTGCAACTCCGGGAACCACAGCTGTGACTTAGTTAATGATCTCAATAAATCCTACTTAAGCAGAGACAAGAAGAGAATTATGCAAATGACTATTTCTGTACCACATGTATGGGGTAACTGAAGACATAACAAAATCAGCTTCAGCACACAAACACCCATGCTTTTTTTAACCCTCATATGTGAAAAACACACAAGAGGAGGAACAGTTTACAAAATTTTACTTCAGAAGAGTTGCAGTTGCACAACATTTATTACGAAGTCATGTAAACATAAAAAATACACATGTGCAAAGAGAAATGGTAAAAAAAAAAAGAGAAAGCTGTCAGATTTTTCAAACGCAGCTGTGAACGTGACTAAGAATTACCTTTCTGAACAGACTCTCCTGAAACACAATGATTAAAATCTCGGTACACAATTGCTGGTTCCTCAGGAGGGGCAGCAGCCCCTCAGAGCCCGCAGCTGGATAAAACCTCCTCCACCAGCCTCTTGTAGGCCCAGGCGTCACCCTTCAGCCGCTGCCGCCGCAGGCCCAGCAGCTCCGTCTTACTGAGCTGACACACCTCCAACTCAAACTTCAGGGACACCTCCCCAAACTCCGACCGCATTTGACATTTCAGGGTGTAACTGTAGCAAAAACAAAAAAGGAAAAACAGAATAATCATGGAAACACTTAATGTTTGTTTTGCAATAAGTTTTGAAGGAATAGAAACACTTTAAATAAATGATCCCATTGCTATAGAATAAAGCATCAGGAACAGCGTGGGGAGGAGGACTCGGGATGTGATCGTCCCCCTGTACTGGGAGCTGGTGAGGCCCCACCTCAAGGGCTGTGTCCAGTGTTGGACCCCTCACCACAAAAAAGGCATTGAGGGGCTGGAGGGGGTCCAGAAAAGGACAACGGAGCTGGTGAGGGGTCTGGAGCACAAATTTTATGAGGAGAGGCTGAGGGAGCTGGGGGTGTTCAGCCTGGAGAAAAGGAGGCTGAGGGGAGACCTTCTCGTTCTCTCCAACTCCCTGAAAGGAGGGTGTAGCCAGGGGGGGTCAGTCTCTGCTCCCAAGGAACAGGCCATGGGACAAGAGGAAATCACATCAAGTTGCCCCAGGGGAGGTTCAGATTGGATATTAGGAACAATTTCTTCACTGAAAGGGTTCCTAAGCCTTGGAATGGGCTGTCCAGGGAAGTGGTTGAGGCACCATCCCTGGAGGGATTCAAAAAATGTATTGACATAGAGCTTAGAGACATGGTTTAGTGATGGGTTTTATCAGTGTTAGGTTGATGGCTGGCCTCGATGACCTTCCAACCTAGACACTTCTATGATTTTATGAATATTGGGGAATAACCCAGAATTTAGTGAAGCAAGAGCTTCGAGTGCTTCAGTCTCAGAAAGGTACCCTAAGGCCCAAGTAACATCTGCCCCCAGCCACAGGAGCCCCTGCTGGCCACAGACCCCCAGGCACCTCCGTGGAGCTCAGCATCCTTCCTCCAGATTTTGAGCTTGGAAGGGCTGAAGTACACTCTTCACGTTCTACAGTGCCTACCATTTAAATAGTCAAGAACTTTAGAAAAACTCATATTCATAAATGAGCACATCTCTTTCATGCATTGGGAAATTAGGAAGCAGGCATTGAGCTTTGATCAGAACTACGGACCAAGCCTACTCTCAGTACTTTAGTTAGGAAATCCTACAAAATAAGGTGACACAAAGGTGTAGACTCTGTGCAGCTTTTAAAATATCCTGATCTCTTGTGTGTTTTTACTGCCAAGAATAGAGGGTTAGAGGTATATGCATTATCTCCCAAAATTGCCTGATTTGCTTATGTGACTGTACCCTAACAAACCTTTTGCACTGACAATTTCACAAGAGACAGATGAATTTCTATCAGCCTTTAAGAGAGACCTCACTGTTCCCACCTACCAGTCACCAGGCTCTATCAGAGCTCACTTCATGTTGTTTTGTGCTGAGGGGAGAAGTTTTATGGCAGACGTTCATTTCGTACACTGTCTATAAAGTCACTGCATTTTACAGAGTGAGGCTGAGAAGGTTTAAATACTTTGCTTTATCAAGGTTTGCAGTACTGACTATTTATGTAAGTACAAGCTGAAGTTCATCATGTTGGACACTTACCCCTTCTGAACGTATTCCACACGCTTCTTGGAAAGAACAGCCATTATTTCGTTCAACAGTTGGTCTGGGTTCAGCAGCTGAGTGGTGGTGACGTTATAGTGTGCCTAAAAGCAGTCAGCTCATTAAAATAAGAGTCAAGGGAGGGGGGAAAAAAAAAAAAAAAAAAAAAAATTTTTTCCCAAAAACAAAAAACACACA
>NW_015092476.1:626077-668563 GCF_001431845.1 Calidris pugnax
CTTCCGATCTAAAAAAAAAAAGTCTTTCTCCTAAAACTGAAGACACTACGAAAAGCTTTCATAATAACAGCTTCGGAATAGCTAACTACAGTGAAAAATGCTTCACCTTTCCAATATTACCATAATTAAGACATTGCAACAGAGAACACCAAACAACAACTGCTGGATAATTAATATTAAAGCATGTCCAAACTATAAATCCGAAATGGATTAAAATCCAAATTGAATCCAAAACTATAAAATGGGCTGGGGCAGCACAGAGGCTCTCAGAAATCTCATTTGTAGCCAGAGGTGGTTGCCACAGAGGACTACAAGGTGGCCACACAACTGGGCACCTCCTGCACCTTCCACAGCCAGGAGATGGCCCATAGCATGTCACTGAGCTGAGACTGAGCACTTCTGAATGGGTATATGGCACCGTGAGGCTTTTCTAGGACTAAACCACCACATTTAAAGAGAAAATGTAACTTAGTACTCGGAAGTTTACCATTATACTGTTAATTCTATTTTTTCCAGCAGCCTTACCTTAAGTTTCCTAGGACAGTCCCTAGTGCATCGTTTCTTTTTGCTGGGCGTAAGCATTGTGATCACTTTATCTAGACCTCTTTCCAGATTTCCGAATATTTTGGCTTTCCTCTTCTTTTGGCTGCTGTTTGCATGAGCAACGTTGAGATCTAACTCCCCTGAATGACACCTGTGAACAAATTACTTAGTTATTTTTCCTCAGCGTTTAGAAATTAGTCCTTTCAGATACGTCATTAAAATATGACCAGACTAAAGAAAACCAAAGCAAGCGCAGTGCATTATGAGAGTTTCTTTCTGAAAGTCAGCTGAGGTTTAGACCCAGAGATGTCTACAGAAGCTGCAGCTCTCGGGGGAACTGGAATAAGAGGGAACTTACATTATGGAAAATAAGAATATATTCTGAAGACAGTTGAGTTACATATTCTCAAAAACTTTTCTCTGCCTGAGTTTGGCAGTGGATGCAGAAAGAGGTTTTAGGAAGCTTCTTATCAGGAGAATGGAAATAACAGCTTGCTGTCGTAACAAGGCTCCCGAGGCAGTGCATGGATTAAGGTAGTCCTGCTTTAAATCAGAAGTGTACACAAATAACTGGACATTTACCTTCGTTCAGGAAGAACCTCAGCTGCTGTCAGTTCATCTCTGTTCGTTGGGTTTGTGGGTTTCTTAATTGGGGTGACGGCAGCAAATGGTCTCTCTGAAAGAAAGCGCCAAAACAGGTAGGTTTTTTGCATAAAGAATTTTCTCTTCTTCAGCTGGGATTTCTCATGATTAATAATTTATTTCTAAAATCACCCCCCTTTTGTACCTCAGGTCTGTATCTCCAGAATGATAACACATGTTTTTAATGTAACAGTGCTATCCCTGCTCTACAAAGACAAACTGTGACTGATTTCCCCAGGGCTCCACAAGCTGAGCCTGAGAGCGACCAATGCTGTTTGGTATCAGAAATTTGGAAAGGAGGAGGATTAGAATCACTTTCTTGCTCTGCCACTGCTCCCAGAATAAATACAACACCGAACAGTTGCGTTCTTCTCCAAGCCATTTCCCCTATAGGAAGGGTGTGAGTTTTGTGGCCGTATTTAATAACACACACCAGGTAACAGCCCGACAGTTCTGCAGAGCACGGGTTTGATTGTGCAAAACACCAAGTAAAACTGAACTCAACTCCAGTGTTCAGAGTTTCAGCTCTCCAGAGAATTGTACCTGGCCTCAGACAACGACGATCCCAAAAATTTCCAATGGATACTTCCACTTTCCCGTCTCTAAGAACATATTAATGCTGCCTTTCCTGAATCAAAAGTCTTCTAATGAAACAAAGAATTAGCTTTTAATTGTTTAACCCTCAGAAATACCTCATTAAAATGAGCTGAAACAGTGTTTCTGCACTTCCCATTTCAGAAAGAAATGGGGGGAAAAAAAACCTTTTGCTTTTTAAACTGATCATGAAGTCAATCTTCACAAGTTCTTCACACACAATCTTAAAAGAAATCAAACTCATATAAACAAGTAGTCTTTGCAGTGCACTTGCTTAAGTCCTTTACAAAGGATGTCATTAGACAGGAGTGTGTCCAAAGTCCCTGATAACTGGAATCAGCCTGCAAAGATTTACTGTTTCTCAACAATGTTCCAAGAGTCTCCTGCTGTAAAGAGGATACTGTGAGCAGCAGTGACTTCAGTAATTAACACACAAGTAACCTGCCCTGATGGATGGTTAAACCTCTTCCAGCACCTTACCCAGGTACCAGAACCACCGGGATGGGGAATAGGGCAAAAAGAGTTCAGTCTTCCAGAAGCAGATATGTTGGATATGCAAGTGTTGTGATGGTATTTTAATTTACAGTAATTTGCAAGCAACGTGTAAGTTTTCACTCGTTCCCTTCAACGTACCTTTGAAGGTGGGTCCCTGGAAGGCCACGGACGGCGCTTGCGTCTCAATCTGGCTCTTGGCCGAGGAAGTCGCTGGAGCAGGAGGCGCAAAGGGCATTTCATCTCTCACAGCTGACTCTGTATCAACGTTCTCTTTGTTTTTGCGCTTCTTCGATGCCACTTTTCTTGTCACTGGAGTTGACAGTGTGAATTCTGTACCGTGCTGTTGAGCATCATGCCTTGAATGCTATGAGATTTAACAAAAAAAAAAAAAAAAAAAAAAAAAAAAAAAAAAAAAAAAAAAAAAAAAAAAATACATCCTTTGCTGTATTCTGATCACATTAAGGAATGTTACAGACAAGGAAATTATAAAATTGAAGCAGCTTAAGAACACCATACAACACTTGTCTGTGGAGCAAAACAGTTAAAAACTCTTCAATACTTTTGATTCCACCTATGACCTGCTAATAAACATCTCAAGTCATTTGTCAATTCTTTTTCTGCTCTTCCACGTTCCCCAGCTTGCATGTTTAAGATTATTTCTCACCAGCTCATCTAAACACAGACAAGAACTTCCACTTGGTTTAATTGTATATTTATAATTGTTTCATTGGATTTTCTTGTCCCATACAGACAAGTTGAACTTCTTCAAGGACCCCTCCAGCTCTAGCCTGGCTTTGAGGTCTTGTTTGCTGGACCTTACTGTCTTCCCGTGAGTTTTAAAATCCTCATTTACTCATTCCCCATCCGCTGTTTTTATGCAAACCCAATGCAAAGCTCAAGTTCTCAAATGAGTCATGGCCTACAGCTGGAGGAAGGCACAATTTATCTTCAGCTAAATATTTAAAACATTTCTTTGCTCAGTTTGTAACTCCCTTTGATGAGGGTCCACTGAACATTTAAATATAAGTTTTAAGTACAATAAAAATAAGATTTTTTAAAATTAAGAATAGCGTATTTAAAAAAAAAAAACCCTAGTATTTATTCCTCAAAATACCGGCTTTTTTCTGTGGGTATTCAGAATAAGTTCTTCTAATGGAGATTGTGGAAACAGTGAAGCTGAGTCAGGAAATTCCATGGACCCAGAGACATGTGTTGCTGCACTGCAGTCTGGCACATCTTCATCTGTCACAGCTTTTCCAGTCTGGAAAGAAAAATTCAGTTCAGATTTCCACTGCAAGGAAAATTTCACCAGAAAGTATCATTAAATTAAATTAAATTTTTAAGTTCCTAATTATGGTTAACAGCCAATGGAAGTCCCCAGGCCAGTGACCTAAGCCTTATACTATGACTTAAACATAGTCACTGTGGATTTACCATTAGTATCCAAAGCAGATGTGAAATTATCCTCAAGCTTTACCAAGTCATCTTTTGAGACCTGCGTTGAGAAGAGAAGCAACTCACAAAAAATACCTTCCTTTGATTTCAAGACTTGGTCCACAAGTTCTTTTACCAAAAGCCAAATAACAAGCTGGAAAGAACCCAAGAAAAGAACGCAGTAAAGTTGGAAAGGGACTGGATAAAGGTAAACACATTACAACCAAGACATGTGATGATGGAATCTGCCACTTGTACTAGCATTCAGAAGCCTTTGAGTAACTGCTAGCTCTGAAAAAAAGTTGTCATTTACAAAACCAGAGGATCCATAACTGCAGGCAAAACTGCTCACACCACATACAGTCAGATCCATACCACAGTATATCCTTAATTTCTAAAACCTTTTCTTATTTTCAGGACACTCTTCCCAGGGACGCATTTCATATCACTCCAGTGAAATTGCAGTTATTTTAAATTGCCAGTCCTCGGTTGGAATGGATCTCAGTTTAGGAAGCAGGTGAGTTTCTTCTTGGTCTATGATCAAGGGTATTGGTAATGAGAGACCTGATCACTGCACTAGAAAAGGAACAGAGCTTCTTGGTGTGTAACCAGACCTACTGGGATGACTTACTAAGAACGCCTTATCAGAGGGCTGACAGCTACAGCCAACAAGCAAACAGCCCCATATTGTAGTTGAAATCATGTTCCATTACAACAGGAATGCCTGAATTCCTTGGCAACCGTGCTCCAGATGAACTTCAGGTCATAGTGAGTTTTTTCAGAATATCCTTCTCCATCAAATTACTTGAAATAAGGCAGTGTTATGAACTGGCTTGTGCCCACCAAATTCAGAAACTGGCCAAATTAAAGTTCCCTTTGCTTGGTTGCCATTACGTTAGACCAGTTCTAGGTAGAGAACTTGACTCGGTGGGCATTTCAGCACATCCAATTGATTCTCACTCACACTACCTACATGTGGTTAAATTGAACATGTCCCAAGAGCTGCAGGAAGACTAATGGGTTGTTGTGTTGCATGGACATGGTTTTCACAATCATCTGTGAAGGCATAATGCCCACATTAAAGGTTAGTATTAGCCAGATCAATTCACCTCAGACACCCCTAGGGATGAAGTGACTTCATGGCATCAGTGCTACCAAACCTGAAGAACCTCCATCATCATCTGTGTGCAGAAGACCAACCCACCATGGTTATGGACAGCACATCATGGGTATTGGGCAACACTTCTGATTTGTGATCTGTTACACAGCACCAGTAATCATAGAATTCCCCTCTGTGTTTCACAGAATGGTTAGATTTGGAAGCAACCTTAAAGCCCACCCAGTCCCACCCCCTGCCCTGGGCAGGGACACCTCCCACTAGAGCAGGTTGCTCAAAGACCCAACCAGCCTGGCCTTGAATCAGTTTCCAAGCAGTCATACGAGTGAGCTGAAGGAATTTATGTGCTGTTGAATCAGATGCATAAGGAACTATTTATTTTGAGCGCAGAGAACAGGACATCCCAAGAGCAAGTTCACAGTTTCACACCAGTGTTTACAGCTCGAGGGGGAATGGTTAATGGGAAGCCTGCAATTTTACCAAAAGATTTTGTCAAACACAGACCAGCATCACCAATATCACCTATAGCAGCGTGTTATATATGGTCTTGCCTGCAATTTAGCAACTTTAGACCAGTTGGGGAGGGACTCTGGATGAGGGAGAGGAGCCGTAGGACAAGGGGGAAGGGTTTTAACCTGCAAGAGGGGAGATGGAGCTGAGCTGTGGGGAAGAACTTGTTTGGTGTGAGGGTGGTGAGAGCCTGGCCCAGGTTGCCCCGAGAAGCTGTGGCTGCCCCATCCCTGGAGGGGTTCAAGGGCAGGTTGGAGGGGGCTTGGAGCACCCTGGTGTGGTGGGAGGTGTCCCTGCCCAGGGCAGGGGGTGGCACTGGGGGGGCTTTAAGGTCCCTTTCGACCCAAACCATTCTATGATTCTATGCTTTTAAGCTCTCAAGTGCCCTATCTGCACTTTGCTACCAAACTACAGTAACAGAAATTACTCTTCAGATATACAAAAAACCACTTGAGAATCCAATTAATCAGAAAAACATCAACAAATTTCATTTATTAAAAATAAACAGAACCCTGCCTGGGATGGTGTTCTGAAAGGAAACAGAAGGAGGAGGAAAGGGTCTCTTCCCTTTGACCATCAGCTCATGTAGGGTTCATGACACCTCAAAGCAGGCTGCCCAGGTGACACACTAGGATGTTCCACAAGACTTTCCTTACTAAGCCACACTAGATGCAACCAGCAAGGTAGAGAAACATTTAGAAACAAATGTGAAAAAGTGCAGTAAGAAGTTTGGCATCACAGAGGAAAACCTGGAATGATAGCACGGGCCAGACACTAAGGAAGTTTAGTCCATTTCTGTGAGTAGCCACGGGGACATTCTGCGTGGGACTCATAAGGCACCATGTCCTCACAGACAGTTATTGCAGTAATATCAATTCAAGAAGCAGCCCAGCTTGCTGAAACACATTAATGAGGAAACTGAACCGTTTAATGACCAAGACTTTGGCTAAATGTGCACAGACTCTCCTACTGATGTTGCTCACCCCTCCTTTCCCCCAAGAAAATGGTAGGGAGAAGAAGGAGAAAAGGAGGGGAAAGGGAAAAGTTAAAAAAAAAAAAACAACCAAACTCCAGTTGTGGGTTGAGATGAAGACAGTTAAATAGAACAGTATCAGAAAAAGGAAAAAAAGATACAGTAAAAATAAGAAGAATAATGACAGGAGTCACTGTCAGGTCCTGGTGAACCGTCACCATCCCCAGCAGCAATCGCGGATCCCCCGTCCCAGCCCATTCATACTCCAATCACTCCGTCTGTGGGACAGACTATTCCATGGGCCACTCCCTTGTTCTGTCTCTATTCCCTTCTCAGCTTCCATGGGCAGCTGAAGCGAGTCCTCAAAAAGCATAAACATCGCTCAGCAACAACTAAAGCAAATATGCATTTTTGACATTCCTCTCATGGCAATCACCAGAAAGGAAATTAACTCTTTCCCAGCTGAAACCAGGGCATAGGTTTAGGGCACCAGCCTGTTTTTCCAGGCAGAGCTTTGTTAGTGCAGAGCAGTGTTTTAACCAGGAGTCGTCCTGTTAAATTCAAAAACTCACCGCGAGGACTGCTTCTTGTGATTTACTGGCATATTCTGCTAGGTGTGGAACATTTAAGTGAATACACTTGCCACGAGCCTTCTTGGACTGAAGCATGAGGTATGTTGCTGACATCTGGTCATATTTCCACTAGAAAACAAAAAAAGTATTTTAATGTCCTCTTGAAAACATTCTAAGTACAAAGCAAGCTCAGCCTTCTGAAAATCTCTGCAAGTTTTTCCACCCGATGTGCATCGCTAGCGTTTGATCACCTGAGTGGAATTTCAGACTTCAGCTGGTTCTCCTTATGTGTCTGGGATCCAGAAACAAGCAATGGCTGTCGTTCTTCACGTTAGTTCATAGTATGCTCACCAGTGTGAAACTACTGCTGGGGCCAGAGTTGATCTACTGAAGTCAATGCCAAAGCTATTCATTCAGTTTAGCCAACATTTCAACTAGAGTCCCCATTTTTGGGAAGTCCCTCCCCATTCTTCCCCCAAGAGCAGCAACAACTTTTTGCATGATTTTCAGGAACCCTACTTGTGTCAGAATCATGGGTATAAGGCTTGACAGGTTTGAATTAGTTATAAGGGATTAGAAGCACTGCTCTAAAGGACTCTTCCAACCTCGAGAATTCCATGATTCTATGCTGTGCAAACGCCACAAACCTGCTTGGAAGGACTTTCCTCCTTGTAGACAGATTATTCCCTATAACTGAAGAACAAGGGACATTAACTCCACAAATCCATCCTAAGTATCCCACATACTTAAAGTCTGTTTCTACTACACTTATGTGGAAACCCTGACAGTTCTTCCAAAACTAAGAACCATGTCACTGCTGCCATGCATAAAACAAGAAAATAAATTTAAATTTCAAGGGAGAATTTTCAGATTTGGGGAAAAGCTGGAGTATGCATCATGTTTTAAGTCTCTTCCACAGCTTGCAATGCCATTGCTTCTCGCCTCCATACACCTTTTCTAGAAGACAGTTCAACTTTTGTTATTTGTATTAAAAAATGACTAAACAAATTCACTTATTTAAAAAACTGAACAGTAACTCTCAAAAATGTATTTTAGAGTCAGCCTGGGTGATGCTCTGATATTTTTTCTTTTTTTTTTTTTTTCCCCTCTTCCTTATTGAACCATTTCAAAGGAAAAGTTAACCCAGCAAATCGCATCTGTTGTTCAACCACAAACTTCTTTAAGTCTATTTTGACTTTAAGAGATTCAGAAGGCTTTTACCATGGTAGGAAATAACTGTAAGGTTTAGGAAATATCAATTAAAGGAGGAAAAGGCAAAAAGGGTTAAGACCCTGATCCTGATACCTTGCAGGGATCCCTGCAAGGAATGTGATGATTTAGTGATGGTGTTGTCAGTATTGGGTTGATGGTTGGATTTGACCTGGAAAGTCCCTTCCAACCTTGGCAATTCTATGAGTCTATAAGTTTGAACTTCAGAACTGTAATTATAAGCTACAGCAAGATTCTGGAGTTCTGCGGGGGCTCCTTAATTCTGAAAAGTATTAAAAATTTCATAATTGAGAACAAGTGAGTTTTAGTCTGTCAATACAGTAAGTTTACTCGCTGTATCACTGTGTTTAATTACTGTAAATTACCGATATAGGCTTCTTACCTCTGATATTAACTTGGATATGTCCTCCCTGCTCTGTTTGTGGAACAGGGAAAGCTCTGTTATGCAGTCTTCGTCAAGATGTCTCAGCTGCAGAACACGATGGAGAGCAAACCGTGAGGCACCGGGGTTGTCTCCAGCCCGTATCTGACTGTGACACCGTGGTGAAACTCAGTGGGCTGAGTCAACAGCCCGCCCCCATTTCAGACCTCGTGTTTTCCACAGTCAGTGTCACAGCTGAGTATCGCAGGGAACAGACTGGAAAAAGTCACACAAGTTCAACAACTCCACGGTCTGGCCCCTCCTTGGTGAGAGGCTGTGAATTCAGATAAGGAACCCTGACAGCAGATGGGATTTTTTTTTTACTAGAACGGAAGCTACGCTTTCCTCTCTCCTTAAATATTCCCAGCCATCAGACAGGCACATCTTTTCCGGGGCTGCCAGCGCAGGAAAGATCTTCTTTATGTGGAGAAACAGTGGCATCCAGTGGCCAAAGGGACACACTGGCCTCAAACCACAGGAATTTCTCAGCACTCACTACCAACAGCTGAATTATCTCCTTTCTTCCCTCTCCACACTCAGTCTCTCACACACGTAAAACAAGCAATAGACAAGATGAATATACTTTCAATAAAGTCAAGTTTTTATCCAATCTAGCAATTTTCAGTGAGGACTAGATACAGGATAAACTGTAATCACAAGTATCACACTCTCAAGAACATTTGTGTTTTGCCCCTTGAACAGAGTATTGTCCCAGCAGCCTGGAGAACCAACTGGCTGCTCCTGTGTGGAAACATGGCACGTCCTGATGAGAAGTCAGTTATTGCACAAATTAAGCATCAGCTGCAGAACACAGTGAAAACACATTTGAAGTTCCTCCCCAAGAGGAATCGAGAGGCAGCAGTAACGTTTTGACAGCAAGAGGAATTTGGGAAGAATTGTGGCCACCCCAAAGGTCACCTTTGGAGAAATCTCTCCACATCCCTGCACTGTGGGGATGCTATTAAGCCAGGACAGATACCTTAGCATTTGTCTGACAAGTGTACTTACTGGGTATTTGCTTTGCCACTGCACAGCGTCGGAATAGCCTTGCATGAGCCAGGGGTGGCTCAGTAGATGCTTCACCGAGATCCTCTTCTTTGGGTCCACCTAGTGGGCAACGAAAATCAAACTGATCCCTAAAGCAGTGAGAAAAACTGAAGAAAGAGGTTGCTAGATCACTTTTATAGCCCAAAGGCACCTCCAGGATGTTTGGGCCTAAAGCAGTGAGAAAAACTGAAGAAACAGTTTCGCCAGATCACTTATATAGCCCAAAGGCACCTCCAGGATGTTTGGCTTCATTTCTAAAACAGCTCTTATTTATATTGCACAACTAAGAACAACCGAATGCAGGCTGCTTGACGACTTCATTCAATCTTAATTTAAGCTTTGCTTAATTATTTCTATACCAAATCATCCCTCTCAAAAAAAATTTCAGCAGAAGGCAATATTTCTCTTCAAATAACTGTAAGAATTAAGAATTGTAAACTTCATGTTTCAACACTGGTTATTTTAAAAATATTTCACCGATGTAGCATTTTGACCCACACGATAGTACTTTATAGACCTTCTGAAGAGAAGCAATAGCTTTACCTGCAGCATCTGGCTGATTAGCAGCGTACTGCCAGGAGAGAGCCACTTTGGAATACTGTATTTTCCCCTCTGCAGAAAAGAAGATTCAGAATGAACCTTGAACATGTAACTCAAAAGGAACTGATAAACTGATTACTCGGATAAAACATCTGCATCCAGTTAAAAAGGAAGGACAGCAGGCACACGAATAACCTGGATAAATGTAAAGGTAGTACCAAAACCCAGCTGCTATTAGTAAGGAAAATGCCATGTTTGAATTTTCAGCTGTGTTTTTCACCCACTCAGCCTGTGAGACATCTCCATTTCAGGCCACTTCTGCTGCCGAAGCCCTCCTGATCCACCACATCAATTCATCACATCAAATGACCAATATTAGCACTTGGATACGTGAATATTCATTGAAATCACTACTTTTGAGACACTAAAAGTAATCCATCCTCAGAAGTTAGATAGTTTTTTTTTTTTAAATAGGTCACACCTAATGCTACTTTTTCCACCTTGGCTCATACCGCAAACTGCAAAAAGGTTGCAGATCTAACAGGTAAGTTTCTTGCAATCAAATTATTTCCTTTTTTTTTTTTGTAATTCTGGATTAGAGAAGTGAAAATGGCTTTCAGATTTGAGGTACAATGCAGTACCTAAAAAAAAACAAAACAAATTCACAGTCCGGGATTATTTACTTGTCAATGAAAACGGAGGAAAAAAAACCCCAATAAGTGAAAATCAGTAAACAGATGCTGTGAAGTAACATCACCATCAATTGTAATTCTAACTGCTAATGTGCTGTTCCTAGCTAGTTTGTAGGCTGTTTCACAGCACAGCTTTACCCCAAAACTAAGGCAAATAAGTAAAACACATCATCAGCATTTTGTTTTTAACGTATTGCTATAGAACACAGGACAAGGAAAACCAAAACCAGCATCTACTTGACTGAGGGCGATGCTGGAAGGTTAAAAGCTTGCAATAGCTACCAGATGCAGAAAGTCACCCCAAAAACACGTTGGTTTGGGGTTTTTTTCTTTTTCTTTTTCTTTTTCTTTTTTTAACAATTACATCACATGCTCGATTTTTTATTCAAAAAGTAAAGCTATTTATTCAACTATTCTCAGATGAAGAGACGTGGAACATCCCAAGGAAGGAAACACCACTTGTCAGTCACATGATCCTAATTAGATTCAAGCAGCAGATTATTCCATTGTCCCGGAACAACAGTGCTGAGCTGAGATTACAGGAAATCTCAGGTTCTATAATGTGCGAAATTAAATTCTGCAAAAGTGCCTAAGTGCCCTCTTTTCAGGCAATTTTCAGTTCACAAACAGGTAAAATTGAAACAAATCCATGGTGGAAAAGCAAGGCTGCACATCAGCTCCTGTGACACTATCGGTCCCCAATAGTGGGGGGGAACCCCCAGAAGGAGGTTTAAAACTTGTGTCTCACTTCATGCAAACACGTTTCACTGCCCAAACCCTGTCCATCCAAAACACTCATCTCCTGTGCTCGTCAGACAATGGTAGCAGTGCAGAAACCATCCCTGATGATCTGGAGATCTCCGTTCCACGTCTGAGCTCCCAGTCCACCCCTCAACTACGGACTGGTGTCACAGAATTAAACCCCAACCACCAAGATCATTCACCGTGCGCTGCACCTGGGCACAGAGACCAGCAGAAATGATTGTCCCACAAAAGTACACTCAGAAATGGCCAAGTTCTCAATGCCCAGTGACCTTGTGACGACCACCCGCACCCTGAGCAGAGGGGGAAAGGCAGCTCAAGCATCTCTGATGCCTCAGATGACTCCCCTTTAGTGATTTTACTGGGAAATTGCAACTGTTTGCTGACATTCTCTGGAGAAGGCTTTTGGTCACACCATTTAGTTTCAGGGAGTCCTACGAGGAGCAGGAGGTTGGACCTCCTCAGGGACCTTACGGGTCCCTTCCAACTTGAGATACTTCAGATTATTCAAGTAGGAAAGTCCTATCATTTTAAAGAGTGGCTCACCTGAATATCAGCACTTTATGTGTTCTCTTTGGATCAGTTAGTTATTGCCTTTTTTTGTTTGGTTGGTTTTGGTGGGGTTTTTTTGGTTGGTTTGGTGGAGTCAGATTGTTTTTTTTCCTGTTTAAGTTCTTTACAAAGACTCCTACTGAGCTTCCTATGGATCTTCTGCCAAGGTACTCCACTCCACTCCAATTCCAGACTCAAAAGCCACACCAATTGATGTTCTCATCCTGCCCCTGATGGTTCTGCCCCCTGAAGACACCCCCCTGTGCAGATCAGCTGCCAGTGGTCTCCTGCCAGAGCAGCCCTTCAACACCCTCAAGGAGTTTGGGGGTCGGGTTTTTTTTGTTTGGTGATGTTTTGTTTTTTTTTTGTTTTTTTGTTTTTTTTTTTAAGACAGACTGTGGATGGGAGAAGAACGATTCCTCTGCTACGAGGACAGGCTGAGGAAGCTGGGGTTGTTCAGCCTGGAGAAGAGGAGGCTCCAGGGAGACCTAACAGCGGCCTTCCAGTACCTGAAGGGGCCTACAGGAAGGCTGGGGAGAGCCTGTTTAGAAAGGCCTGCAGTGACAGGACGAGGGGAAATGGCTTCAAGCTGGAGGGGAGCAGATTTAGATTGGAGATTAGGAGAAAGTTCTTTACTGTGAGGGTGGTGGAGCACTGGAACAGGTTGCCAGGGAGGTGGTTGAGGCCCCATCCCTGGACATATTCAAGGTGAGGCTTGATGAGGTCCTGGGCAACCTGGTCTAGTTGGGGGTGTCCCTGCTGACTGCGGGGGGGTGGGACTAGATGACCTTGAAGGTCCCTTCCAACCCAGATGATTCTATGATTCTATGAAGAAGAAAGAGGTGGAAGGCAGCAAAGCCCTCGCCCAACACAGCTACTCCTCATCCCACTTTAGCAACCTCAGTGTTCTGGCAGTGAGAAGCTGCTGGTGGAGGAGGGTATATGAAGTCTGGCTGCAGCGGAAGGAGTTTACAGGACAAACAGAACCAATTGCTAAATTCTATTACTATTTATTCAACTTTCTGTTGATTACTGTGTCTTACCTTTCCTCCTCATTTTAGAGGAGGAAATGTGCTTTCCTCCTCAGCAGATGCAGAACCCTGCTTCGGGTAGACATGAGAACAGCTGACATTTCAGGACATTATTTTGGGCAAATCAAATAACATATTTGCAGTTCTATTCCATACAATACAGGGAGAAGCCAGATCAAGACTCTGATACAAAAATCCAGCCCACCAGCAAGAAAACGCTTCTCCTGAAACTAAATTTCCTCTCCTGTTATAGGGCCAAGCTGGAGCGCTGCAAAGGCTGAGTGAAGATGGAAACAAACACCCAAAATATTGATAGGAAAAGCAGCAAAATGTACCAAAATTCAGCAGGTTCTGTCACAGGAAAAGCAAAGGCCTCTCCTAATGCTTCACCATGGCTGTTCCCAGTGTATTCCAGCACCACCAACACCTACCGTGATCTTCCTGTAGACAGCCATGAGGCTGTTGTCGTCAAAGGGGAGGAAGCCACACAGCAGAGCGTACAGCAGCACTCCCATGCTCCAAATATCTGCCTAAAAAACACACGAGAGGGGAAGTTCACCAACTGCATTGATCAAAAACGGCTCAGAAACAGGTTAATATTGTTCCCCCTCTGGCAAAGCCCACACTTGACCAGTGAAAAGCAGAGTCCTTAATTCTGGGCAGAACTCTTACATTCCAAGGGAAAGCACACAACCCACACTCCATTTTTAATTCACTCAAGCACGAGTAAAACCAATATCCTCCCATGAGGGCACCAAATCCCTGCGTTACCCTCCATCTACATGGATTTCACTGGCAAAAATGGAATCACCCTTGGAATCATGCAGGATTTCCTACAGGAAAGTGTTACTGGTCACAGCTGCTGCCAGCACAGACATCAACTCAAAAGCTCTACTGCTTCTTCCCTGCTTGTAGAGGCACGACAAGGTCCACGTGCCTTCTAACAGCTCGTGTGACTTTTCTCAAGTCACAGGCGACAGGACAAGAGGAAATGGCCTCAAGTTACGCCAGGGGAGGTTCAGGCTGGATATTAGGAAAAATTTTTTCACTGAAAGGGTTATCAGGCATTGGAATGGGCTGCCCAGGGAGGTGGTTGAGGCACCATCCCTGGAGGTGTTCAAAAGACGGGTTGATGAAGTGCTGGGAGGTCTGGTTTAGTGATGATGCTCCTTGTTTGTTGTGTGGGTGTCTATTTTTGTCAGTGAGGTTGACGGTTGGACAAGATGATCTTTAAGGTCCCTTCCAACCTAGAAGATTCTGTGCTGTTCCCACAGGGACCAGAAGGAAGAAGAAGGCTTGAGAAGCACTGGGCTTCATGGAAAACCAAAACAAACCAGAAAGGAAAGGGGAGTTAGAGGCCAAGGACAGTGGTGCTAAGGTGTGGAAAAGGGAATCTGACCACACTACAACGTAGGAAGTTTGAAGGGCAACAACAGCAGTTTGGATGGACTGACAAAGGCAAGTAGCACGTTATAGACATGGAACCAGAGCTGGATAAACTCCACAGTTTTTCTTCTCTACAAGAAACACAAGGGAGCAAGTTTTCATACCCGAATTTCAAGCCAAAGATGGGCCCAGTAAAGCCTGTACAAGATCCTGGGACTGCATAAAAATTTGCCAGAAGAGCTGGATAATTCATAGAGCAAATTGCTGTGTGAAAGAACATGCAGCAGAAGGCAGGCATTGAAGTTGTTGTTTTGTGGGCACTATGATAAGGAGCAATAAACAGCGACGGGGAAGGACTGGTCAGAGAGGAACCAGCCACCCCATGACATGGGCAAGAGCACCTGGTGTTGCTCTAGGCTCTGACTGTCAAGGTTGGTCACAGGCTTCTGAGAATGACCCAGGGGATGGCAACCAGCAGTGTTGGAGAGAGGAACCAAGTGAGTGTCACTGAACCTCGGCACCTGTAAACACATGGGAAGGAGAAGCCCCTGCCCCAGGCCCTGCTCCGTACCTCTGAGCCGATGTACGCTTTGCCCTGGATCAGCTCTGGTGCTGCATATGCTGGGCTTCCACAGAACGTGCTCAGGCGGTTGTCAAGGCCACCCTAGAAGAAGACAGAAAAGCCATCACAGAAAGCATTGGCTTTAACACAGCTCTGGCAATGCTAGAGGCCTCAGAGGCTTCATCTCCCTCTGCTGTGCACCTACATCCACCTCAGATTTTGCCTGGGTGCTATATATGGCTTCACTAGGCAAAAAGGTCCAAGCCCAGGTGTATCCCATAAAGGTCCAGATCCCAAGCTGCCCCTACCCCTACAATCCCAGCAGTCTTTCCTGCAGCTCTTCCTTTGATAAGAATACTGTCCTTTGACACTGTGAAGGGACTAGGATGGAACTTGGGAAGAAGTGACTCAAGAGCTACCAGGCATGAGGCTGGCTGGTTATTTATACCGATATTGAACACAACAACTTCATGAAGAACAACTGAGAAAAAACTTCTTATCCAAGCCACATTATTATTTTGCCTGGGCTTTGCTCTAAGCAAATCAGAATGACATGATACCAGTGAGCTGACGGTCTAAAAGAGCATCTTGCAGGCAATCAAGACTGACTTAAGTAAAACAATCTGAGGACAAGGAACTGTCTTCAGATCTGTAGATCTTCTTCCCATTAAATTGTTGCTGAACAGTACCTAGCTGGCACGTTAAACTGACAAATAGAAAGGGCTCCCAGCAACCAATTTTAAACTCAGGAGACAACTCAGGACAAGCACGTGGAATGAGAGGCTTTGTAAAAGTAACTGGAATAAGCTATTTGAGTCAATCCACAATCTCCACAAACACACAAATCTCTTGAAAAGGACACACACCACTGAAACTTATCAGGGAAAAATGCACCCCAACATCAGCTTTCTATTCCAGGCCTTTCCAGGTGACAGCGGGTGCTCTACACACAATGATCTCTGCCTTAGAT
This sequence comes from Calidris pugnax, assembly GCF_001431845.1. Taxonomy (NCBI): domain Eukaryota; kingdom Metazoa; phylum Chordata; class Aves; order Charadriiformes; family Scolopacidae; genus Calidris; species Calidris pugnax. Next base: position 642,151 of record NW_015092476.1, read on the forward strand.
GATGGCCAAAGACCAGGTGTAAGAGGAAAAAGTGATCTAACAGCCTGGGCATAACAGAGAGCTCACTGCTCTCTCACACAACCCAGCCCCTCCCCCAGTAATTAGTGACAGGGTGATTTCAATGCAGTTTGAGTCAAGGGTCTTTGGGCAACTCTCTGCATTGCACTCTGAAGTCAAACGTGCAGTTTTCATGCGTGTGAAGCAGCTGATGTAGCCCTGCCCTGTGAAAGCAGCTGATGCTCTTACCTTTGGCTTTGCACAAAGTCCAAAGTCTATCAGCTTCAAATTATGCTCCTTGTCAATCAGCAGATTTTCCTGTCAAAAGAGAAAGTGGGAATGAATGCTTTCAGAACCCAAATATCCAAGAGACTACATTTTCTCATGCCTTATTTCTGCTTGTCTTTAGCAGCTAGAATTCAACTCTGTCCTGGGGAGATTTTGATCAGTCATTACCAAATCTATCCCATATTCCAGCCGAGGAACCCTAGTTCCTACCTGCTGAGAAGGGCCTGGGAGAGGTGGGGTTGATGGGCACAAGCTGGACGTGAGGCAGAAAAGGCAGCCAGCAATATCACAGGCTGTGCAAACTGGAGCACAGTGAGGCAACTGGGGGAAGTTCTTCCAGTCATCTCTTCAGCACAGCTACCAGAGCCCCACCAGCTTCTGCCCCCCCCAGCACAGCATCAATATCCAAATGAAAGAAGCTCCACAGATAGCCACCAGCCTGTTCAGAGGGTTGGAGCGCTCTCTCCAGGAGGAGAGGCTGAGGAAAAGGTGTTCCTTCAGCCCGTAGACAAGAAAGCTTCAGTGGAGACCTCATGGCAGCCTTGGAATACCTCCATGGAGGGCATGAATCATAGAATGGTTAGAGTTGGAAGGGGCCCCCGGTGCCACCTCCCACCACACCAGGGTGCTCCAAGCCCCCTCCAACCTGCCCTTCAACCCCTCCAGGGATGGGGCAGCCACAGCTTCTCGGGGCAACCTGGGCCAGGCTCTCACCACCCTCACACCAAACAAGTTCTTCCCCACAGCTCAGCTCCATCTCCCTTCTTTCACTGTAAAAGCCTTCCCCCTCCTCCTAGGGCTCCCCTCCCTCATCCAGAGTCCCTCCCCAGCTTTCCTGGAGCCCCTTGAGGGACTGGAAGGGGCTCTGAGGTCTCCCCGGAGCCTTCTCCTCTCCAGGCTGAACCCCACAACTCTCTCAGCCCCCCCTCCCAGCAGAGGGGCTCCAGCCCTCCCAGCATCTCTGTGGCCTCCTCTGGCCCCACTCCAACATGTCCATGTCATTCCTGTGCTGAGAACTCCATAGATAGATGCAGTGCTCCAGGTGGGTCTCATGAGAGCAGAGGGGCAGAATCACCTCCCTGACAGAGCTCGTCTCCTCCCAGCAGTGCACAGTGGGGTAATGACCAACAACAGACATGGAGAGAGGTTCTGACTGGAAATAAGGAAAAGCCTTTCTCCTCATAAGGAGAGTGAGGAGCTGAAGAGGTTGCCCCGAGAGATTGTGCTGCCTCATCCTCAGGAGAGGTGGATGTTGGGACAGGATAAAGCCTCAAGAAACATGGTCTGACACACAGGAGGAGGTTCAAGCAGAAGCCTCTGGAAGTCACTTCCCACCCACGTTATCACACAAGCCTGTGAATCCCTCAGCTCTGCAGCTACAGCCAACTCCTTCCCAAAGATACACACCACGCTTCCTTTGGGGAGAAGTTCTTTGCAGACAAAGATTTCAGGAGATGTCTAGGAAAATGCTTGCGTACTAAGAATTGGCTTTTCTCAGAGATCCCAGCACCTCTAAAAATGCAAATTTCTAACTCCTTTCAAGGAGAAACAGACTCAAGCTTTCCATTCCCTAAACTTGTGCTCAAAGCCTGCACCGACAGCAAAGCCGCATGGTGGGTCCAATAGCCTGCATTTATCCTTACACCTTCTGTCCAGCCACCACTTGTTTGAGTTACCCCTCTCGCTTTTCCCTTTGGGCGTGAAAACACAAGAAAGTGGCATCATAAAGTCTCTCTCCAGGTACAGGCTGGAATAAAGGGAGTAACAAAAAAGCCTCAGCAACATTCAGAGTCAGATCCATGCCTCTGCCCCTCTGGAGTTCTTTCAGAGCAAGCTCCAAGCTCCAGCTCTGCTGAGGAATGCAGCAGCAAGTAGAAATAATGCTCTTCCAGAAGATGTTAGATAAAGAGCTCTAAGCACAAGAAAACGGAGAAGGCAGAACTTACTCTGGCTGCCAAGGGAGAAATAAAAGGGGGTGTCCATCACTATTCAAGCAAGTCTGACTTTGGTTCAGGCTTACTGGTTTGAGATCCCTGTGGGCATATCCCTGGCTGTGCACGTAAGCAATCGCTGAAACGATCTGCCGAAAAAACACACGGGCTTCCTCCTCGGAAAGGCGGTCCTTGGAAATTATGTAGTCAAACAGCTCTCCCCCAGGACAGTACTGCGTGGAGACGGGAGAAAGAGAAGCCACTGACAATACGACATTGAAACCCAAACGGTGACGAGAGGACACTCACCCATCCCCTCTGTGTCACCCCCCCAGTGTGCCCTCGGCCAGCCCTGCGGCCACCAAAGGGGCTGAGGAGTCTGGGTCCTGCCTGACATGCCAAGATGGACATGTCACACTCAGGGCACAGCAACACAAACTGCCCCAGGGGTGGCAGCCACGCCAGAGTCCCAGGGCCCCACGTCTCCCCCCGATGATATTTTAAAATAACTCAAAGGTGAGGCAGGCATTAAAGCTATTTCACTTATTTTCAACAGCAATGAGCAGCTTTGCCAAGAAGAGAGAACACACAACATGTTACCAGCTTTGGTTTTAAACCAAAGCATCTTGAACTGGCTCATCAGAATGGTTTCATTTGAGCTCTGTTATCACCTACTGCTGCAGCCAAAACCAAGAACCCTGTTGCTTACCTCTAAGACCACAAACACTTTGGTGGAGGTCTCTATCACATGATACAGCTGGCAAATGTGCTGGTGCCTTAAGTTCTTCATGGCATCAATCTCTGTTTTCACACGAGGCAAGTCATCCTAAGGGACCACAGCAGCAAGCTGAGGAGCAGCCAGCACCAAACCGACGCGCGACACAGCCCTTCAGAGCACGAACAAGACAGCAAACTATTCGACTGCTCCCATTCACCCCCCGCAATTTGGGCACATCGCTCAGCCAAACCCACAGGGGCAGGAGTAAAACAGGTGTAAAATATTCCCATCAGTGTTCTCATCACATTACTGTAATAACCTTTGACTGTCTCAGTTCTACAGCCAGAGAACGTTGCCCTCCGCACAAGAGGGCACAAGGTTTGTGGAGTTCTGCTGATATTCTTGCAAGTCTGGAGCCAATAGCCCAGGGGACAAAGGGGCAGTATTTTCATAGAATGGTTTGGGTTGGAAGGGACCTTAAAGATCATCAAGTTCCAACCCCCTGCCCTGGGCAGGGACACCTCCCACCAGACCAGGTTGCTCCAAGCCCCATCCAACCTGGCCTTGAACCCCTCCAGGGATGGGGCAGCCACAGCTTCCCTGGGTGGTTTTGACACCTCCCACCCCAACGTTCTGGAGAACCCCACAAGAACAGCAGATGACACTCCCAACTTTTACATATCTCCTGTCTTACCCCCAGAGCAAGTTTGTCCATGATTTTTATTGCCACTTTTTCACCAGTGAGGAGGTGCTGGGCGAGTTTCACCTTTGCAAACCCACCTAGAATTGGGGAAAAGAGAGGGTGAGAGCTCGGTGTGACATCCCGCTTCCTCACCCTTACTCGGGGCAGGTGGGGAAGCACCTTCCTTAGAGCCAGAGGTGATCACCAACACTTCCAGAGCTCTGCCCCCCAAAACACACATGTGAAACGGGCCCTGGAGATTCCTCAGCTACAGTCAATGGACATTCTGGCAAACACCAGCGGGGTCCCACCCGTCTGTCTGCATCGAAGCCTACCTGTGCCAATCGTCTCGTGCAACTCGTAGTACTTGAGAATTTCCTCATACTCCCCTAGAGCCATCCTGGACGGGGCAAGGACCCGGCGATCCTTCTCAGGCCCTGCAAGGAGAAACGGTATCCAGCCTTGGGACCCCTCAGGCCGAGCGGGCTCTCGGAACGGGAAACTCCTCTCCCGCAGCTCGGCGGGGCCGAGCGACCCGCTCCCAGGGCCCAGCGCTACAGCAGCACATCCACCGGCCGCGGACACAGGCGGGCACCGCCTCTCGGGGGCTCTGGCAGCGGGAGAGGGCGACTGCCCTGGCGAAGGGGCGATCCCGCCCGTCCCGGCAGCCCCGTCCGCGGGGCAAAGAGCGAGACCCAGGGAGACGCCGCGGCACCGGCCTCCTTTCAGGGCCCGCCTGCGCGGAGCGGTGAGAGGCGCCCGACGCCGCCGCAACCCCACCAGAACCCCGTCGCCAGCGGATGTGCGAGGGCCCAGCCGGACCCTCCGGTACCGGGGAGCGGGCCCGGAGCTGCACTCACCGCCTCGGCAGCCGCTCCCCGGCGCGGCCGTTGCCGTTCAAATCTCCTGCCGCCGCGCCCGCTTCCGCCTCGGACACCTGGGGGGCCAATCAGCGCGCAGCTCTTGACCGGAACAGGCGGGAGCGCGCGGTGCAGGACGGGAGTGAGGTCGAGATGGAGATGGCGCCGCGGGCACCGCCATGATGGCAGGGTCTCCGCTGCCGTCCCGGGGCCCGCGCACCGGATCCCGACAGGGGACGGGAAACAGGTCCCGCTCCCCCGGGGAATCCCGCCGCACCCTTCATCCGCTGGGGGCTGGCGCTGGAGCCGCGCCCTGGGGCCTGCCGCCGCGCACAAGATGGCCGCCCGAGGAGACTACGTCTCCCAGAATGCTCCGCGGGACAGGCATTGAAGAGAGGATTTAGTAGTTGTTTGTATCCATAGAACCTTGAAATGTCTAGTAGTGGGTTGTGTTTTTAAACTATTTCAGAATTTTCTATCGTAGACGGGTAGTATAACCTTGCAGGTGCTGGCTTATCTCGGATAAGGGATGGGAGGACGACACAAGGCGCCTGGAGCCGAGGCCGAAGCTCGAAAAACCAGCCAGGACCAGGCCTGTGGTTTGGACGAACTCCAGGGGTGATCTGAGCTGGCACCGGACACAGAGGTGAAAAGTTTACAGTGAAGAAGACTACTAACTTCATCCCTGAGACCCCCTGTCGACCACTACCAAGAAGCACTGCGCAGACTCAGGGGGGCGGGAAGCTCATTTGCATGGGAAGCGGGGAAAGTTAATGCATATGTATAGGCGTTGTGTCACACCTGTTGAATATGTATTAGTTAGGGCCATAAACACAGAATTTTGCTTTGAGGTCGGCGCGCACATCTTTGGGAAGGATCCCGTGTGCGTCCGGCGCTGAATAAACACACCTCCTTTATAACCCTCCAAGGTTGTAAAGTCGTTGTTCCGCACGTCAAACACGTAACACTTTGTGTGCAAAAATAATAATAAAAAAAGAAGGTTGATGGATTGTTCTTCAGATGATGATTAACCATCAGTTTTAGGAGTAATTTTTGCTTTTCGTTACCCCCTTTTCACCCGATGGAAACACACGATGAGGGCACACGTGCTCAGGGGTGTTTGTAGGGACAGACGGGCGGCGCGAGGAGGAGCTGCAGGAGTTGATCGTCAGGAAGGTGCTGTGAGGAGAGAGGCTTCCGACGGCCCGGGCTCTGCACAGTTCCTCAAGAAACCGAAGTTGAAATCTTGGAGGTGGGGGCCTTTTTGGTGGAGGGTTGTGTTTTAACAGTCAGTTGTGAATGGCTGCCTCTTTACCTACAGAAAACATACATTTCTGTGCTAAACTGGTGGTGTGGGGTATTTTTTTGTTAAATCCATCTAATTGCCACACGTGCCTAAAGAAATGCAGTTGATTTCTCTGCTCCTCCAGCCGTGCCCTTGCCTTGACTCATCGTGTTTGTTCCCTCTGTGGCTCTGACCTGCCTCTCTTTCCTCACCCATCTGCTGAAACAGCCAGGAACTTTAACAAAGACAACAACTTGAGGAAAAAACCCACATAATCTGGGACCAATCATAAGGTTCTGCATGTCTCTCGCCTGCTTTGTTCTCAGCCAGAAATTGTCAGAAATTCTCAGCCCCGGGAGTGAACTGACATCATCGGCACTCGGAAAAGCGGCCGAGTTCTGCTGCCGGGGGCCAAAATGTGGTAGAAAATGCCATTTCCTTTCAGTCGCTGTGTGTTTATACCCCCGGTGTCTTGTACCCCCAACAGAAATTCTCACTGTGGCAAAAACATAACTTTCTTCTCACTCCCGGAACCCTGTGCCTTGGATCTCCCAGACACCCCCCGGCAGCAGGGTGCCCACATGGTGCGTTCTCTGCCTGCCCCAGAGACCTGAAAACCAAAGGAAAGGGGGAAAAAACTGCAGCTGGATCCTGGTGAGATTGTAAGGCCCTTTGTGAAGCATCTCTGACAAGTGTTTTACTTTTTTTTAAAAAAAAACAACATTATATTCGTTTTAGTTCTAGGTTTTCAAAAAAAAAACATTATATTCGTTTTAGTTCTAGGGTTTCTTTTGCCTTTTGGCAGCAGCAGCAATAAAGGGAAAGCCACCAACATGGAAATGCATTCTTAAAAACTTTATTAGTGTGACACAGGTTCCCGGCAGGGGCTGCCAGCGCAGCCCAAAGTCTCAATATCCCCAAGTGAAGCCCCCGGGCTCTCTCTGCCCACAGCTCCCGCCGCCACAGGGACCCTGCTCTGCCCGGAGCCAACCCCGCTGCCACGGCCCCCACGGCTCCGGCCCCTCTCCCCCTGGTCCTGCAGCCCCTCCGGGGCCAGGGGCGGAAGCAAGGACTAGAAACAGTGCAAAATTTAAAAAAAAAAAACCAACAAAACAACAACAAAAGGTCTGCCTGTTGAGCTGAACTTCTCCCCCATCTCTGCTAAAGGCTCAGGCACCTCCTGCGTTCACTCTTTGGCAGCGTCACACCAGGCCTTGCGTTTGTTCAGTCCAAGAGACTCCTCAAACTCCGCGGTAACGGTACAGATATGATTGGAAATAGGAAAAAAGAAACCAACAACAACCCTAAGATCCTTATCTGGTGTGTTTTTGTTGTTCTAACCAGAGGTGAGCAGTGCCCAGAACACCCGTGCCATGGCTGGGCGCGCTGGGCCAAGCGGTTGATCCCCAGTTCCTCGCTCCCCGGCCACCCACAGCCTCCCCATGGCCACCCGGGTGGGATGGGGGTGACCAGGGCTCGAGATGTTCCACCACACTCGGCGCGCTCACTGCAACGTTAAAAATGCTATAGCATAGACAATTATTTTTTTCTCTGAGATTTACAGGCACTATGTGGAGATTATGTGCAAAAGTCTGCAGATATAACTTTTTTTTTTTTTTCTTTGGCGTCGCTATTAATTTCTGAAATATATTTCTTGTAAATATAAAGCATTCTCTCCCTCTGAAAACTGAAGAAAATTACAAAAAAAAAAGTCAAAGTATATGAGTATAATAAAATGAATGGCTAGGGGGGGGGAAAAAAAAACCCACCAATCCACCTTAGTCTACTAGCGGGAAAAAAAGTAAATACGAAGAAAGTCCACAAGTATCACTGTGCAAAAACCACCCAGAATTAACCACAGGGATTTTGCATCAGGTTTTGTTCCTCAGGAATCATTATCCACCAACAGAAAAGACAACGTTTTACATCATGTGCCAGGATCCTGGGGGCAAGAAAAAGAAGAAACCAACAGTTAAAGGGTGTTTTTTCTCTTTAACTTGGGGAAAAATATTCTCAAAGGAGATCTGGGAAGAACTGTGGGACAGGGAGTCTCCGGTGAGAGATAGAAAGGTCTCTTCTGCCCGGGCAGAGAAGCCCAAGGAGATGCCCAGTGCCTGGGGCAGGTGAAGGGCTGTCACAAACCCCGGCTGAGGGAGCGGAGGGGAGGAGGGAGGGGACTCACCCACCCTCATTAAGGTTTAGCTCGTTTTCTGCTTCTCAGATTTGCTGCCGGAGGACTGTCCCTTTGCCTGCAGGAAAGAGAAGCACCAGAGTAAGAAACCATGAACTGGGCTAAAATCTAAAATAAAAGGGTGACAGAGAGTCACCGGGAGTCAGGGCTCAGATACAGACACCGTCTGCACTTGGAGTACACAAAGTTTAGGAACAGCATTTGCAACTTGTGCTGTGTATTTTCCTTTTTCCTCCATCCCCTACTCAGTTTCAGCTGAAGTTCACAAATTCCAAGTTTTTCAGCCACAGTTCCTCATACCCTGCCCCCAACATCCTTTTGCCTGCACTACCCATCCAGGTTAAAAACACATCCTTCTGAAGAGGACTTAAGGCACCCCTTCCAATTTTACATGGAAAATTTTAAGTGTTGAGAGATACTAGTTGTTAAGCTTAAAAAAGTAAGTTTTAATTAGAATAAATTTCTTAGGGTTATAATATGATGTGATTTATGCTGTTTCCTCACTTTACTCAGGATGAGCAGTTAGATTTGCTGAAGCCTTTAGGCTGCAATAGAGTTAATTTTCCCAGTAATTTTCCTAAAATGGGTACAGAGTGGGGTTTAGCTTTTCCGTACAAGAAAAATGATGTTTTGGTAGTATTTTTTTCCCCAAGTCTAGGAGTTTTCACTTCTGCCAGGGAGCACAGGTGCACAAGAACATCAACCAGATGAGAAGGAGGTGACAACCCTCCAGAGAGGCTGCAAATCAATGTGATCAGAGCAGCCAACGGCCAGCCTGGACACAGAAAAGTACTCAAAGGTGGTTTTTGAGAGCCCCAGACCAAAAATCACCACTGGGCTAAAAGATGTGTGAGGAGATGAGATCGTGGGGGTCTAATGGCCCAGGGACTTCACTCAATGTGCCTCTGTGGTGGCACCAGGCCCAGGCTGACCCTGCTGCTGGACTTTTCAATAAAATTACTTATATTTATGAAATCCAACACCTGAGACTCTGCTGCAGGAAATTCTGGGTTGAGCTTGAAGACGGAGGCAGAGCGCCCGAGCCAAGCAACCTTTTAAAATTTTATTTCTTAATACAGAAATAACTGCTTTCCTTTTCTCAGCAGATTCATTCTAGGTACTTATTTATGAATATATGTAGGTCTTCACTCATGTTTTTAAAATGAATTATAGTAGTAACTTGAGAAACAGATGTGTGGTTGAAGGAGTACATTCTAATCACTTTTAGAATGCTGTTACTTAATTTCAATTAAGGACAGAGAGGAGCAATGGGGAGCCTGAGGCAGCTGTAGGAGTGAAGTGTGACTCAGACCAGCAAACACGGAAAGAAGAAGCCTGTGGAGCACTGAGCCCCTGTAGAAGACCATGCTCTCTCTGCAAGAAACATAGTTTAGCCCCCGATGTTGAAAATTTCCCTTGAAATAGACAGGTGCTTTTCTCTTACGAAAATGGACTAAGTGCAACCTATTGATGTAAAATTCTCCCCGAAGAAACATCCACGTGATATGAATCCAAAACCCAGTTGCCCATCTTCAGTGTTCACAGTGTGTGATAACTGTCCAGATTACAATATGTAGTTCCTACCTTTTTGGGCTCTTTGGGCTTTCCTTTGTCCTTTGGGGCTGGTTTAGTGGTGACGGTTTCCTTCCCGCTTTTGTCCTACACTCCAAAGAAAATAGAATAATTACAGTTACAAACAGAAGGGAGAACTGGTGGCTCCTGCCATAACACCACCGTCACTGTGGATGGTGAAGGTGGGAGAGGAGCCATGGTGGGACACCTGCGTGTAATCACTGCCCTTAACCCACCGCCAGCTGGCACCTGGGGCCTGGTTTGATGGAGACCAGGGCACCAGGAAGCACACACAGGTAAAAAAGATGGTGTGCGGGGCTGGAGCTGGTATTTCCTTCAAAGCAATAGTGTTGCAGCAGCAGATTTAGCTCCAGAACTCATAACCCAATAAAACAGCTCCTAAAAAACACCCATAGTTTGTCTTAAGCCACCCAAGAGGAGCGCTTGGGAAGCACTTGCAGCCATCAGAAGAGCTACCTGGGAACACAGCTACTTCCCCCCCAGGAATTGCACCTGATTTCAGCTTTAGTTTCAAAGCTGCTGCTTCTCCTCCCCCCCAGGAGAGGAGCAGACACAGAAGAAAGCACAGAGAATCATCGTAACAGGTTGCCCAGGGAAGCTGTGGATGCCCCATCCCTGGAAGTGTTCAAGGCCAGGCTGGATGGGGCCTTGAGCAACCTGCTCGAGTGGGAGGTGTCCCTGCCCATGGCAGGGGGGTTGGAACTCCATGATCTTGGAGGTCCCTTCCAACCCAAACCATTCTATCATTCTATGATTCTATGATCATCAACACTCAAACACAAACTTGTAACTGGCTCTGGGTGAGTGGGTGCCCTGAGGTGAAAGCTCGGGGAAGCTGCTGCAGGATCTCATGGGGAGCTGGTCACGCGTCCGCAGCTGTGTCTGTCAAAGAGCTTTACTTCTTGCTAATATCTTGTTTGGTCAAAGATCAAAGAGCTAATATAATTTCAGCTTTGTTTTTCCTTCCTCCTTGCAGGATGCAGGGCACGGCTGCAGGAAAAGGCAGGGACAGGCTGCCAGGAGCCCACAGCAGATGAGAGACAATGATATCTGCTTAATCCAGGGGAGCACAAAAACCATCCACTATTCAAAAAAACGTGCTCCATTCCCTCTGCCTGTGGGCGAGGAACCAGGGCATAGGATGGACCACGTCAGATACAGGGCAAGAGAGGAAATGGGTAACCAGAGGGAGTTACAAGTTACCAACTAGTTTGATCTCTTGTAAAAAGTGAAAGGAGCCCATGATTTCACACCCATGTCCCCAGATGGCTCCTCTGCCAAGGAAGCCCAAGAGGTGGCTGCAGGGGTGTGGTGGACATCCCAAAGCCCTGCAGGACCTCTCCTCTGCCCACGCTCAGGGTACTGAGCTCTGGGTTCAGGGCAGGCAGAGAGCAGGTCTGAGAGTGATGCTCCTCACACGGGGACCAAACCTCCACCCCCTTCTCCACGTGCTTTTTCAGCACAACCCTCCCTCCTCAAACACCATCCTCACGTTGGTGACCTCCAGATTTATGCTGCCTCCTCTGAAAGTTCACTTCAGACCGCCTCGCAGGGGCAGCACATTGCTGGGAGAAGTTTGACAGCTGTTTGCCAGCTGTTTAAGATGATTGCACCACAAATTAACGCTCCATCTCTCATTACAGGACCTCTCCAATCCACTCCTCCTTCACCTTTCTTGTCAGCTCTGCTGTCTTCCCCAACACATGCAGAAATCTTTCCCATCCCTAGCATTTCTCTCTGAGCTGTCTCAGCTCCTGCAGCTACTGATGGGCAGCGCGTGTGGTCACTGGAGCAGGATTTCTCTGCCTCTCTACATTTTTTGGACACTCCAATCTCTACAAGAACTGTCACCACAATCCTCTCTGCTCAACTTACTTCTCCAAACCTGTCTTAACTCTCTAGAAGACCCTGAATTCCACAAACCTCCCTCTTTCCAGATATTTAGCAGACAGCAAGATGCATCAAATTAAAGTCCTAAGACAATCACTGCATCTGGAGAGTGTCTTCTGAAGAGGCTATAACCCTAAATGAAGCTGCAGCAAAGACAAGTGAGAAACTTTCCCAAAGTAGGGAAAAACTGTTTATTTCGCAAGTTATTAGCAGAAAATGTCCTACCTTTGAGTGCTGGGGTGTGGCGGGAGGCTTCGCACAAGTATCGAAGTCACCAGACAGGGCATCGATCGCGGCAGAGTCATCACGGGGCTTCTGCAATGATTTCAGTTCTGAGGTCACACGAAGTGCAATACTTCCCACAGCCAAATTAACCTTTCAGGAATTTACGTCTGCTTTAATTATCCCTTTCTTAAAAAAAAAACATACCTGAACTGTACACCTATGTTAGAACAAAAGTGCAATACTTCCCACAGCCAAATTACGTCAATTTACGTCTGCTTTAATTACCCCTTTCTTAAAAAAAAACCATACCTGAACTGTACACCTATGTTAGAACAGAGATGTCTATTTGACGTTTCCAAGAAACAGAATTTCTTTGAATACTGGACCTGGGCATTCACAGCTGTGCATAAAAACTGTGTTTATTATGAAGAGTTACTCTTCAACAGAAGTTTTACTCTCCACACTGTTACTGTTCCCTATTGCATTCTCTGGCATTTAGGAGAGTTTGCCATCAATCGTGACTTGATCTGCTCTACTGTGACAGAAGATGAGAGCACACAGCACAGGCCCAACACAGAACAAAAATACCACAAATGTTACCTTTTGTTCCTTGTGTTTCGCGTCACCCTTCGCTGTCGGCTTCGCTGGTTTGCCCTTGGGAAGAAGAAAAATTACCTCTTCATTTTGAGCTTTTCAGAGGAGTTTTATGGCACCAGTTTGTCACAGAGAGTGCACAGGGCACCCAGAAACCCCATCACTGCCAGAGGTCACTTCCTCCAGGGAATGGCAGCTCCTCAGGGATTTAGGGGTCCCACCACAGCAACACCCAAATATACACTTTGTCCCCAAACTTGGAACAAAGCAACTCAGAACGCTCGATTGTTATCCAGGGTTTGCAAGTTTCTCCTGTTTAAAGGGGGACGCTAAACCCAAGCTGTTTCAAGGGAGACTCCCTCTTTTTTCACCCATTTTTTGGAGCACTGGAAACACTGCCAGCCTGACTGGAACCCAAACTGATCAACTTCCAGAACGTTGGTTGCTACAGGGTGGTTCCATCTGATTTATTTGTTCAGATCACCCAATTTAAAAAGAGAAAAACATACTAATTGTTTGTTTTCTGAATTAAAGGCGTGTGAGGTTACACAGAGCAACTCTAAGTACGTGTTTAACTCTAATTTACGTGTTTAACCCTGACACATAAATGCAGTACACACACTTAGTTACTCAGCTCCCCTTTCTCCCCCGAATTCTGGAGAACAGGCTGGTCATGCACAGGCATTTCTGCTGCTGCCATAAGATGGCCATAAGTTGCTAAACAAAAATGAAGCCTTTTCTTACCTGCTCACCCGACTCCAGAAGCTTCCGATAGTCAGGCGGGATGGTATCGTCTCTTTCTCCAAGTTTGTCTCTGTGTTCAGATTCCGCTTTTTCCTGAAAGCATTTAATTTTTTAACAACTTTAGTACTTGTGCTAGAAACATTACTGAACAGTCAGTCAGAGCGCGAGTTAAACTCAGGACAGCTGCTTTTTTAGAATTTAAAATCTCAAAACTACCAGAAAAAAACCCCCATGTATTTATTCCACTATGTCTCATGCCTGGAAGTTCTAAATTTAGTAGCTATCAATAAGTTTATGCATTTACTAAGTTAAATATATAAATACACAGCAGCATAAAAACCCAATTATGTCACCTTTCAATTCTGCTTTTCACCAATACAACTGAAAAGAGTCACACCATGTTTCTGCACCAAATCTCATCCATGAGCTGTGATCTCCTTCCACATTCCAGCCTGAATTTATTCACAGGCAGCTTATGGTGGTTTTTTTTCCCCCCGTAATATCCTTTACCTTAAATATTTCGGTTTACAACTTGCTATTACTACTATTGTTATGCTAAAATGCGTCAGATTTTCTTATTAGTAGAAAGGTCTTCATACAATCATAGGAAGAAAGACTGAATGAAGTCAAAGCAAGCAGAAACAAGCAAGTGAAAAAATGGGACTGATTAAGTGAACAGGTCTGTTGATGAACTCGGTATCTGCGGGGTTTATAGAAGTCAAAGTTTAACAAAAAGGCGGCCACAAAATTAATTTTAGAATAAGGCCAGAGAAACCACCTGAAAAATAATTAGAATAAAGACAATAAAAGGCACTGAAATCCAAGTATTGCAAATTTCCTGTAATATTTCCACACCCTCAAATGGCTAAAGTATATTAACTAATTGCACATTTTTCACCAAAACCACAAGTAATCCAGGTGATTAAAGGGTGCACCCTTAGAAGCAAAAAACATCTCAGTGAACTGGTTGATTCACCTACGTGCAGGACAAGTAGCAGGTTGTCTGTTTTCTAGTAACCTTAAACCTACACCTGAACATCACGAGCCATGTGCTTTTATGAGAATGTAAAAAGTGTTGCAGTATGCCCTTTGAAAGAAGTCTATGAGAAGTAAGTTAAGTGTCTCAATTTGGGGGTTGTGGTGTTTTGTTTGTTTTTCCCCCCAAAGGGCACAAGTTTCAGCATGTCTTTTCTCACCTTTACTTTATCCACCATTGGTTTGTTCTCATCAGGGTCGGGCTCCCTCTGCCCCAGGGAATCCGAGAGGAGATCCAAGGCCTCGTCCATCTCTTTTCCTCCCTTACAAAGTATAAACACATTCGTGAACACAAATCAGCTGTGAAATAATTTAATTCATCAAGCTAATGTAAGTACTGACTAATGAACCATCAACCTCAGCGAACAATGAACAATCAGCTCGCTCTCTGTAATTACAACACAGTGCAATAGCTGGGGAAAAAAATTATGGAGTATTTAGACCTATAGTAAAATTAATTTCAAAAAGGGGTTAGGCAATTTATTTTGACAGGGTTTTTTTGTTACACATAAGCCTACTGGATGTAATGACAATAGCTCTATGAAAAGATTGGGTTTTGGCAATGCTACTCATTTTGGAAACATCACAATCGCTGCAGATTAGCTGCTAAGGAAGTGTCAATCCAAGTGAAAACTTACTAACACTTTATCTTCACAATAGGTATGGCCTTGGGCTAATTCATGCCAGTTTTATTCAGACACTGCTGAGAAAAAAAAAAAAGCCCTTAAAACCAACTAGAAGCCAAGTGGGAGGAGCTTTCTATTCCCCTTCCAAAGCAGGCTGGGAACGCCAGGGGGCGCTCCCGCCGCAGAGATGGGACGGGACGGGACGGGAGGAGGCGGGAGCACCCACCACCAGGAAGGGAGGGAGAAGTTCTGCTGGTGTGGACAGGGAGCGGTGGCACTCCTTCCTGTTCCTCCACTAACCGCAGCTGCTGCTCAGAACACTCTCTTTCTCCCAGTAGCCAGTATTGGCAATACATTATTTAACTTTGCAACAGCCCATATTGGTAAAACCGGATGGTGTTCTCCTCTCCCCCCATCGCCAGCCCTTGGTTGGAGGGAAGGACACACAGAGGAGGTTCTCACCGAGGCAGCGGCCGCAGGAGCCGATGAGTGCACCGAGGAAACCGTAGCAGCAGAGACAACCTCCGAGGAGTCCACGGGCTTGCCACCCTCCTTGGTTTTCTGAAACGAGACACAGCATCGTTAAGAACACAGAGGACCAAGGGAAGAGCCTGCATCAAATTCCACCCATCTGAAGGGAAACACCCACAGAGATTATTTCTGGGACGTTGCTTTTCTTAGAATCTCTACTTATTTCAGATTGAAACCCCTCCACATGTTCACTCTTCCCCCTCAACTCCTGGGTTAAGCCCCAGCACAGCTCAAGTCAGAGATGGGTTCAGTGGGACTTCAGAGGAGCCGAGATTTCACCAACCCCCTCTAAGCTCCCCAGTAACACTTAAAATTCTCAACTGTAAAGCATTACTTACACAAGCAGTTGGTAAAACATATGACAATTAACTTAGCTTTTTTCCTATTATTAAAGTCCTGCTGTGTTACTAACTTATTGCAAAAAATAGTTTAAATTTTTAACTTTTGAACTTTAAGGAAGTTTACATAAACTTTAAGGGAAACAAAATCAATATCAAGATTATTGAAACAATTTGAAAACAGAACGGATTTTCAGAAATCAAATACAATCACCTTTGTTACAGTTGGTTTAGACAATGGTGCAGATGGGGAACAGGAAAATCCTTCTGTCAAACCCTCTAGAAGTTCGTTTTCACTCATAGGCTATCATCAAAAAGGAAAAAAAAGATGCTTTTGTATCATTTATTAAAAAGTCAGCAGGAAACACAGTCTGTCTGCATTTTTAAACTGAAGAATGGGAAACCTTACTGACCTTTGAGCAATTAATTAACGAATGGAATATTTATCTGAATATTGACTTTTTTACCTGGGACTTTCCTTCAGGTTTTGGTAAGAGTGGTTTTCCATCTTTATCCTACAAAAGAAAAGCCTTTTATGGTATTTATCCTTGCATTAAACCGAGCTGTCCATCAACGTTGGTGCGATTCAAGCGCCCTGAGAGTGTCCACTGAGTGGCACCAACTCTCACACGTGACCACCACCCAACTGGTCACCTCCTGCACCTTCTGCTGCCCCCCAAGGCGTCATCTCAAAAATCCAGCTCCTGTAACTCAGAAACACCCGAGTGCTGAAAAGTCAGTCAGCATGTGGGATTCTGAGCTTCCCTATTTTGTGGTTCGGTTTCCATGGAAACCGCACGATTAAGAAATAAAACCCCAAGAAGTTCCAGAGGGGTAACAGTACTCCTGGATGCAGAGAGGCCGTATCTTTTTGCACTGGCAGCTCTGGGGGTGTCATGCATGTCCTGCCATACATGAGCAACCCATTTACAGCAACGGAGTTCTTTGGCCATGTTTGTAAAAATACCATCTTAAGATGCTGGGGTTTTTTAACAGCTGTGACCAGTCACAATTTATTAAGTTCTAAAATGCAAAAAGCTAATGAAAGTCTTCAGTGCACTGATCTCAGCCCAAATTACTCATGTGTAGATGCTTGTGTCCAAACCACGTCTGTGCCCATGTGGGTGAGAGATCTCCCATATACAGGAACTGAACTTTTATATACTGTAACTGAAATTTTTATATACTATAAAAATGACTGAACTAAAAATCAACATTTCAAAATGAAATGGAGTTTCAGTTCCAGCCATATATTCTGAGGAATGAAAGAAAAGTAAGCCTGAAACAGCACATTAAATAAATTACTTTTGCTCCTGTTAATCTGTACTCTGGAGGAATCGTTTCTTCATCTTCACCCAATTTTTTGCGCTCTTCTTGTTTGGTTTTCTCCTACAAAGGCAAAATAAAAACAGTATTAATTAAACCAAATAACTACATCCCAACAGAGACGCATGTGAGCAAGCTTTCAAGTCTTCACTCTACTGATTCAAATTAGTCTTTCAATCAAACTACCAGATAAAAATCTCATGCAGATTAAAAGAAAGCCTTTTCTCTTAAGAAAGCCTGAATTTCTCAGCCTGTTTCTTCCTGTGTGTATATGAAGTAGCTCTACCTGTTTCAGTGAAGATCAAGAGACAACCATGGACCAATAACAAAATAGAAATATATCTCCAGGACTTAATTCCTGACTTTTCCTTGAAATCCACCCAACAGCCATCTGGGCTGCATGCAGAGGAAGGGGGAACACAGAAATCAGTGGCCAACCTCAAAAATGAGCTCCCCTCATACAAGTTATGTTGGAAGATGACAACTAAGAAAAGGCAGTAAAGCCAACTTTGTGAAGCTCCAGCACCACCAGAAGAGCTGTCACAGAATCCCAGGCTGGCAGGGACTTCTGGAGACCATCCAGTCCAAACCCCTGCCAGAGCATGGTCACCCAGAGCAGGTTACACTGGAACTTGTCCAGCAGAGTTTGAATGTCTCCAGAGAAGGAGACTCTACCACCTCCCTGGGCAGCCTCTTCCAGGGCTCTGCCACCCTCACAGGAAACAAGTTCCTCCTCATGTTTAGATGGAACTTTCTATGTTCAAGTTTGTGCCCGTTCCCTCTTATCCCGTCACTGGGCACCACTGAAAAAAGCCTGGCCCCATCCTCCTGACACCCACCCTTTAAGTATTTACAGGCATTGATCAGATTCCCCCTCAGTCTTCTCTTCTCCAGACTAAACAGACCCAAGTCCTTCAGCCCTGCCTCAGCAGAGAGATGTTCCATACCCTGATGATCTCTGTAGCCTCCACTGGACTCTTTCCAGCAGTTCCCTGTCCTTGAACTGGGGAGCCCAAAACTGGACCCAGTGGGACTCCAGATGGGGCCTCTCCAGGGCAGAGCAGAGGGGCAGGATGACCTCCATGGACCTGCTGGCCACGCTCTTCCTGATGCCCCCCAGGATTCCACTGGCCTTCTTGGCCACAAGGGCACATTGCTGGCTCATGGTCATCCTGTTGTCCACCAGGACTCCCAGGTCTTTCTCCTCAGAGCTGCTCTCTATCAGGTCACCTCCAACCTGTCCTGGTGCAGGGGGTTATTCCTCCCCAGGTGCAGCATTCTACACTTGCCCCTGTTGAACTTCACCAGGTTCCTCTCTGCCCAACTCTCCAGCCTGTCCAGGTCTGCTGGATGGCTGTGCTATTTTTGGCCCTAGTCAACAGTCACAGAATCACAGAATCTTCTAGGTTGGAAGGGACCTTAAAGATCATCTTGTCCAACCGTCAACCTCACTGACAAAAACAGACACCCACACAATAAACAAGGAGCATCAGCACTAAACCAGACCTCCCAGCACTACATCAACCCGGCTTTTGAACACCTCCAGGGATGGGGCCTCAACCACCTCCCTGGGCAGCCCATTCCAATGCCTGATAACCCTTTCAGTGAAAAAAATTTTCCTAATATCCAGCCTGAACCTCCCCTGGCGCAACTTGAGGCCATTTCCTCTCATCCTGTCGCCTGTGACTTGGGAGAAGAGACCGACCCCCACCTCTCTACACCCTCCTTTCAGGGAGTTGGAGAGAGCAATAAGGTCTCCCCTCAGCCTCCTCTTCTCCAGGCTGAATAACCCCAGCTCCCTCAGCCTCTCCTCATAAGTCAGCACCATCTGGTCCAGGGTTTGAGGTGGCCAATGGGGACATTCAGACTGTGACTGTGAACGGTGTTCCCTTAGAGAGAATACACACATTTCTGTGACTTAATTAAGGCTCCTTGTTAAAATAAGATCAGTGATAAAAAGCGAAGTTTTCTGTGTCATTCCTAATTTGAACAACTCATCACAAATTTGGTTGCTTTTGGAAAAGGATGGTAGTGGATGCCACGTGTGATGTGGGTGTTGATTCATCTCTGGCTCAGCAGTCAGACATGGAGGGAGCTGAGGGAGCTACTGGACTGCCCCAGGCAAAATGGTCAGGAAAGTGCACTCACTGTGTTGAAATCCTACCAGTACTTCCTAAGCAGAACGTAACTGGTTTCACAAGCAGATTTCATTTTTAAAAAAAGTGGAACTACTATCTCAAAATTGCTTCTAGCCTGAGTACATACAGCAACGCTGAAGGTAATTCCATCAGCAGTCTATGTTTTGAGGTCTGGTTGTTTCTCTACCTTAACTTTGTCCACCACAGGTTTCTTTTCCTCTGGATCGGGCTCCCTCTTGCCCAGGCTACTGGACAAGGCTTCCAGTGCTTCATCCGTCGCGTCACCCACCTGCAAGGGTATTGAAACACACAGAAAACCACAATTCTTACTCTGGAGTGCAGCTGCAGCTGAAGAAACCTGCTCATACACTATCAGCACCAGCCACACACAACTTGAGATAAAAATTGAGAAGTAAACTAAAAAAACTGTAATGTTTCTCTCCCTTTAAAGTGTGGGTCTTCCCACACTTTAATCTGCTGCGCTCAGGGCACAAGGAAACTTTGATGGAGGTTGCTCCGTCAACAGGCTTCTCCTTCCCAAAGACTTAGTCACTGCTAAAATGTCCCACAGGGGGGCTGCTTGGTTTGTTTTTTAGCAGAACGACATGTATTTTGAGAAGAGATGCAAGAACATCAGCCATTAATGCAAATCCTCCCAAATATTCAGTAGGGCGGTTATAAGTTTTTGTAGAATTTGTCTTTTCCTGCAGCATCCGTTAAATTCAAAAACAGAACTCCAGCATTCAGAGCTGGAGCAGACACCAGGAATCACAGAATCTTCTAGGTTGGAAGGAACCTCAAAGATCATCTTGTCCAACCATCAACCTCACTGACAAAAATAGACACCCACACAACAAACAAGGAGCATCATCACTAAACCAGTCCTCCCAGCACATCAACCCGTCTTTTGAACACCTCCAGGGATGGGGCTTCAACCACCTCCCTGGGCAGCCCATTCCAATGCCTGAGAACCCTTTCAGTGAAAAAATTTTTCCAAACTGTCAGTTTGACTTTCCTCCACTAAGAAGGTCCCCGACCTTCCCCGTTCAGCTTGTCCTTCTCTCGATTTTGGTTTGGGGAAGCACTCAGCCTTTGTGGCTTGCCTCTGTGGAGGAAGCACATGCCATACTGCAGTAGGTATCTGGAAAATATGCCATAGCACTGCCCAAACGAAGCACCGAGCTGTGCTTTAGCTGCAGCTGAGGCCACTCACCGAGGACGCGGCGGAGGGAGCCGCAGCCTGCACGGTGCAAGCTGCTGCCCGAGGGACCGCTTCGTCCACAGCGGGCTTTGTGGAGGCAGGAGATGAAGGCTTCTGAAACAGAACAATTACACCACGTTTTAACCAAGATGCTCACAAACCCCAAATGTACCTCTTAAGTTGCCTTTTTTTTTTAAATACAGCACAAAACAAGAAAAGTCTAACTTTAAAGGCAGAAGCCCCTCAGCTAAGGACTCAGTGCCCATACCGCATGTTCCACTGAAGGCAACGGGGTTGGAGGGGGGGGAACAGAAACAGAGGAAAAAATTTTTCTTGAAAGAACAGTAGCATTATCCAGTCTTAGCAAAGCCACCAGTGTCAGCATCTCAGATGAAGTGGAAAGGCAGACGTACTTTGGATGTGCTGCTGGGCTTTGATGGTTTGGACTGTACCGCAGGCTGTGCCGGGCAGGAAAAGTCCTTGGAAAATTCATCAACAAGATCAGATTCACTCAAAGGCTGTAAAATACAAAGACATAATTGCTACGGGTGACTCACTGCCTGTTTTTAATTTACTTTTTCAAGACTTGTGTTTCAGCTACTCAGAAAGCAGAGAAACTTTTGTAGCCTACACCGAAACAACCTTTCACATTCACGTGCAACAAAACAGGATGAATTTCACAGTACCTAAAATTAAGAAAACCACTTTTCAGAATGAGTCAGTTGCTTTGTTATCAAAAGCCGATATAATGTAGAGAACACCATGTTCAATACTGCTCAAAGGGCTACTGGAAAGGAAAATGCAACCTCTTAATTAGAAAGAAAAGAAAAAGAATGCTAATATTTACTAGGTAGTATTTAACGTAACAGCATCATATTGTTATAATACTTCAAGCATAAATTACATATAGGTGGTGGAAAAGAGCACCATCCAACTATGATTCTCCCATTTTAATCTTTTTTCTCTTATTCCCAGCAGAAGGAGGACTCCCTCAGAGGCAACATCACCTGGAACCTCTCTCAGCTTGGGCACTGACTGCTGACACCCAGTGGTTTTCACTGCTCATGTTTCAGGGAAAAGTGAATAATCTGCACTTTTATTTCCCTGCTGTGTGATGGATTACAATCCCTACAATGTGATCTAGTACTATGTGACCTACGCACTTCTGTGACCTATTACTAATGCTCCTGGGATCCCACAGACTACTGTTTACCCCTAAATGTTTAAATCTTTGCTAGTAATGATCACCACATGCAACTTAATTGGTTAAAGCTCATTTGGTCAAATTCATAATATGTAAAACAACATTTCTAAAGACAAGTCTATTATTTTCCCTTCCACCTTCCCTCCTTTGTAGATCAGAGCCCCTAAGTCTTTATGAAACCTCTCTTCGCCTAAGGCCCCCCTTTTCCTAACGACTGAATTCCTCTTTCAGCCACTAAATCAAAAAAGCTTTTGGGCAATAACAACTTCTTTCACACAAGTAGTGTCGCTGCACGTGCCTACGGGTCTGCAGAACGGAGGGCCAAAGTAAGAGAAGTCCTCACGGGAATCATGAAGGAAGAAGAACTTTGCATTCACCAGGAATTGTCCAAGGACTGTACGTGACTGAAGGTTTGTCAGCTATTGACATAACTTTTTTGTTTCGCTGATTTTGGTTTCTGAGATCTACGTTACTGATAACACCAGCCAAGTCGCTCAGCCTTTCCTCCTAAGAGAGACAATCCAGGCCCACAAAGATGCTGAGGGACCGGAGCATCTCTCTTACAAGGAGAGGCTGAGGGGCTTGGGTCTTTTCAGTCTGGAGAAGAGAAGGCTGAGGGGGGATCTGATCAATGCCTGTAAATACTGAAAGGGTGGGTGTCAGGAGGATGGGGCCAGTCTTTTTTCAGTGGTGCCCAGTGATGGGATAAGAGGTAACGGGCACAAACTTGAACACAGAAAGTTCCATCTAAACATGAGGAGGAACTTCTTTCCTGTGAGGGTGGCAGAGCCCTGGAAGAGGCTGCCCAGAGAGGTGGTGGAGTCTCCTCTGGAGACATTCAAACCCCACCTGGACTGGATGATCTCCAGAGGTGCCTTCCAACCCCATACCATTCTGTCATACTGTGAATACTGGTGAACATGTTACTCCAAATTGCCTGAGTGAAGAAATGTCCAGAAAAATTCTGCAACATATGACTTCGACAGCGGTGTGATTCCCTTACAGAACAGCTACTCAGTGATATCCGTGTCTCTGACTGGCAGGGTTGGATGAGGACAGGAACACCTACCCTCCTACTAACCACTGGATCCTTTTGGCGTGAGACCTCATGGTTCTGAGCTCATCTTCTGCTTTGGTTTTGTGCTGGACTTTGGACAAACTATGAACCAACCTCCCTTAACTTACGCCACATTCCACTTCTGGAGTTTTCCTACTTTTTTTCCACGTGCATGCCATCTTATTTGTTCTCCCCATGAGGCAGGAGGGCTCGTCTCCCACCACTGGTGCCTGAGGTGGTGCCCAGGTGCCCACCACCTGCAGAGCAATATCTCCTCTCTTCTCTCCCTCCTGACATCTCGGCGGGTGTCCCTTCTGAGCAGCCCTCACACAGCTCCCTCTCATGTCTAAGGCCTGACACACAGATTTTTACAGACATAAAAGTCTTTTCATCGCCGCCTTTGCATTCCTCTGTAATTCAGGCTTGAATGGTACAAATGACTTCACATTTCTGCTAAAAAGGTACAGCGTCGTCCTCACTCAGACTGGCCCTGACTTTCACACTTGTTTCTGAAGAATGGAGGTTTCCTGTACTTTCTGAATTTTGGCAGTGCTCCTCAACTCACAGTATTTCCAAAGTGAAGCCCTCCGTTTCTTCACTGCACAGTTCCTTGGCTTCTCCAAATTCTTCCTTTCTTCCTGTGCCCTTTGTACCTTTCTCTTTCAATCTCAATCTCTTCTTTCTGCCTTGCACTCTCCAGGCCACGGTGGATACTTTTTGCAAAGTTCAAGTTGTTCTTTTGTGATTAGGAAAATGTCCACAGCAGCTTTTTCCCTTTTCCCAGTCGTGTTCCTTTATATTTGATGACTAATGAGGGGAAACTGTCAAGAGAACAAAGAGGTTTTCCTGCCTCGCCCCTCTCTGCCATTCAGTAGCTCAGACAGCCTTCTCCAAATACACTAACTCCCCAGACAGCTTTTCTTTGGGCCAGCAGTTATTTCTGTAATTCTCTCCTACCTTCACCATCTCTAAACCTTTTCCTTACTGTGAGCTCTACATTCAGAGCCAGTGAATTTCAATAAAACCAACATTCACTTGACACCTCAGATCAGCAGATTTTGTGCAGGGAAGTGAACAGGCAAGCAGACTTACATAGCGGCACAGAGAGAAGTGATGACAGAGGGGGAGAAAGCGGGGTATCTAGTCACACTCCTACAAAACTGTCAGGTTGCTAACCTTAGGTTTCTCTTCAGGCTTTGGCAATATCGGTTTTCCATCTTTATCCTAAAAGTAAAGTTAAGTATTATTGACATTTTCCATTGCTATAACAAGTGCCATACTCCATAATCACCAGCAAAATAATATAAAATAAATGATACACACAAGATTAAATCAGTGACACAGGAATGGGAATTTCCATAAACAGGGGGAATTCTTACATGGCCAGGTAAGTGGATAAAATAAGCAAATGGGCAAAGAGACTGAAAAGTGCCCATTCCTATCAGCATCAATATGCGGCAGGAATTAATTCCACAGTAAAACAGCAGGAATTCATCCAGGAGCAAAACAAGCTTTGACTGCAAAAGACAGACTTTTGCACTTGAACAAAGAGGGGTTAAATCCCAGGTCTGCAGTCAAGCACACATGAAATCTCTAAAAAGAAGGGTAAAACCACTCTTTTCAGAACAGAATGTTAACATTCAGCTCCAGAGAGGCCAGTTTATGTAGTTACCTCATTAACATCAATTGTACTAATAATCATTACAAAAACTTTAAATTCTTAACTTTATGGAAAACGCATCTCAGTTCTATTGTTGTTTTGCTTAACCTTGGACAAATCCCCATCAATTGAAGCAGTTAATTTTTGAGTTAATTTTCATACCATTTTATAATAGTGTTTTCAAGGTTACATGACAGGAGGACACCCACGAGCACTTCTGTAAAGGGATGGATTTAGCAGCACTGATATTTAATATATTAAATATGTTAAATATTTAAGTATATTAAATATATTTTAATATATTAAACATATTGAATATATTTTTTAAAGTAATGCCACCCTTGGAGAAGGAACAAGTGATCTGGGAAAATCATCTTTGCTCAGAATGCCTAAAATACCATCAAAAGTCATGCCCACAAAGGAAGGGAACTAGAGATACAGAAATCACCAATGGGAAAAGCCACTGACTCAATAACTATTACTGCTTGTTTTCCTCACGTTCTCTGCCTGTCTGTGGTGAAAGGAAGTGTCAGAGGCAGGGCCCTGTTTACAAAGCAATAGAGAGATGAAAAACTTACCAGCTCTGGTGTTAACCTGTATTCTGGAGGTATTGTATCATCACGTTCTCCAGTCTTTTCTTCTTTTTTCTCCTTAGCTTTTACCTTAAAAAGAAAGAACAAAAATATCAACTAGAGAAATTAAGATAAAAGCCCAAAGTACACTCAACTTCGCTGTCAAGATCCTCCAGCCTCCTGTTTGAAGCAGTACTAGCATCAGCCAAAATTATTCCATATAACAAGATATTAAAGTTCCTCAATTTACTCCTATCAAATTTCTGTGGCAAAATAGTCACGGCTTAAGAATCAATGTTATGTGTGAATATGGCTATAATATTTTAAATCCTAAAAAACTTCAGACAGTATTCAGAGCCATCACTTTGCAAATTTCAGAATTTTTGAGGCGTACAAAATCCTCATGTTTCCTTGGATTTCAACACTGATTATATAAGCCATATTCTGTATCTCTTTTCATCACTGCTAGTGAAACACAGCTTTCACTTCTCTGGACCTCCCTCATGAAGTAACGCATCCACTAAGTTATCTGAGTGAATCTGCAGTACAGCGTGCTCTTTTTTTTTGCCAAAATTGAGCTCCAGCAACTTCTCTCAGCAACGAGTGATTTTCTGCTATTTCCCTGTCATTTGTTTGCTCTGAGCTGTAAGCGAACTCGGGGGGGGAAAGCAACTGATATTAGTGGGGTTATGGGAAGAGTTTGCAGAACTAAACTAAAAAGTCAAGGCTTAACAGATAAACGCTGGGCTACTGCTGAAGTCTAACTGTTGAAGAAAAACAAAAGACTTAGAAGACACAGCGAGAGGCAAGACCCAAATTAGAAAGCTGATGGGGACTGATGGAAAAAAGGAGTACAGGCACCAAAACCCAAAAAGTTAATTAAAAATCAAACAGCAAATTCAAAACAAAAACTTGCTATAAATTGTATCCAGTGCTTGGGGAAAGAAACGGAGCAGCTACAGCTAATGCAGGGAAAGGTGTGTGTATGCAGGGTTCTACACCCAAATGAAATGCTCAACATTTTGCAGACCACCCTACTGTATTCTGTTCTACCTGAATTCACTTTCGCCATTTCTTACTTTTCTTAATTACGTAAGACTCAGACATTCCTTAAGCCTTTGATATGAAACTCACTTTGCTGCTTTTTTTTTAACTTCTTTTTTTTTAAGGGTTTTACAACGTTTTTTCACATGGTTGTACAGTATCTAACAAAGAGGACTCGAGACTCCACAAGAGGGTCCAAAAACTGCTGTAAAACCAAATAAGATTGTACCTCAGACACCTCCACAACAGGGGTAAGATCTTTTTCAGGCTCAGGTTCAGGCCCACCGAGAGTATCAAGAAGAGCTTCCACCGCATCTTCTTTCATTTCCTGCATTTAAGAAAATATGCAATTTCATTATTTCTTTAAACTGACACAGGTTTTACCTTACACATCTTTTATGCTGTTCATAAAGCAAACAGCCACCACCACACTGCTCGTTTCTGTTTGGCTTCATCTGGTTTCCTTAACATCACATTGTAGGATACGGCAAATTACGTGGTAAGATTAGCACCGCCTCATCAACACGTCTCCTCTTACGGAGAGGGGAAAATTGGAAAAAAAAAAAAAAAAAAAGAGAAATTAAAAATAAAAGCCAGTAGCTTGTCCTTTGAACCTCTCCAGGAACAAATATCATCAAATACTGCACTCTCCGAGAGAAAATATGGCATCTACCAGACTTTTT
>NW_015092476.1:668575-761959 GCF_001431845.1 Calidris pugnax
CCATCGCTCCGTACCCGCGTCAGCTTGCAAAATCCCCCTCTATATTAAAAGAAAAGAAAGAAGGAAAGGAGAAAAAAAAAAAAAAAAAGGAGAAATTAAAAATAAAAGCCAGTATCACGTAACACAATTGTCTGTGCTTTGACACAAAACCACAAACCCAGAAAGTGTACGTTCACACTTGCTCTCCACAGAGGAAAAAAGTTTGAAAAACATGAGAAAATTACATCATATTCAAGTTTTTAACACTTCTCACAGAGCTAAGAAAAGACCTCAATTTTTCTACTCTCTTGCCTCTAGCCAGAATAACCACAGTTATTTTGTAGAAGAATCCAAAAGGAAAATCATACAACCTCCTAACGCCAGATCTTTAAGGTACAGCAAAGGCTGTGCAATGGCAATTCATATTACTCCTATAATTTCTAAGATAAACAGGATTTACAACAGAAAATGAGGATGATGAGCATCATTACAAGACCAGGCACACACAAAATACAACATGTGCTAGTGAGTTTTAATTAGAAGTTAACTAGTCAAAGGACAACTGTGTATATATACCTCTTTTGATTTCGTTTTCTTCTCCTTTGGAGGAACTGAGCTCTTGACTGAACTCACTGCTTGTGCCTGCACGATTTTTCCTTCCTCGCTTGGTTTCTGTGAGAAATACAAAATTACAGGCAAGTTCGAAAAAATAAAAAGAAGGGGAAAAGTGTCAAGATAATTTTGAAGTGAAGTATTGAGATAGCAATGGCAGTATTTCATTGCAATAAAGGCATGCAATGGGAGGGAAAATATCAATACCTCTGTTGGGGTTGCCTTCTTTTCGTCAGCGCAGGTGAAGTCGGACGACAGGGCCTCTGCAAGCTCATCCTCCGTCATGGGCTTCTGAGCAAGACATTGCAAACGAGGTTACGATCGTTAGAGCTCAAATATCACTGCTGTCAAACTCGGGTTTGAAATCTGAGCGTGCTCTACGCTTACTCACGCAATGACCTCAGAACCACATGCTGCTGTTAGAAAAAACAGTATTTCTCCTCGCTGGTTGATTCATTTTTCAGATAAGCTTATGTTTTCATATGTTAAACAGTAAAATTAAGCTGGCTTAGAGAATTCTCTTGCTAAGTATAGAAATTCAAGTAGTCTTTGCTAAAAGCATTGCAAAGAGACTCCTGCACACACAGCTGCTCTTTCCTCCCTTTGGTATTACTACCCACAGTGTCTCTACGAGCATTTATTTGACTCGTTTCAGCTTCAGTCCGTGTCCTGAAAATTCCTACTTCGTTATTAAAAACATCTATGCCAAGTTGTATTTATTTTTATCAGTACCTATGTTATCTGGCACCCCACAGCCCTCTCCCACTTCCTGGGATTTTTGGAAGATGGGCAACACTTAAATTTTCCTTGAGCCTAGTGATAATTGGGTCATTTTCACCTTTCAATATAAAAAAAATAAAAGAAAAAAAAGTCTTACTTCATCTCGTTCATCTACTTTTGGTGGGACTCCATCTTTGCCACCCCCTTTGCTCTAAAATGAGAATAAATTTTGTAGTAAATAGGAAGCAAAAACCATACAATATGCAAGAAAACACACAGGAAGAGCATCTTTTTTTTAAACTCACTAACCTTCAACAACTTGACGTACTCTGGAGGGAGACTACCTTCCCGTTTACCCATTTCTTCCAAGTACCTTGAAGATATATCTTCCTGTGAAAAGAATGCATGCATTAATGTTTCTGTACTATTGTTGATTGAAATAAATCTCTAATGTAGAGCTATCTACAGTGACATTTGTGGACAGAAAATGTGAGGGCTGGCTCCCATTCTAACTCAAAAAGTACGCATTCTTCCCCAAATTCTCAATGTTTTACTCTTTCTTGAGTAGAAATGAAGTCTCCCAGGTTGTTTACGTTCTCTTACAGCTCCATCACTGCCTTTTGTAAATCCAGTGAAACCACGCTTGGATATCAGTTCAAAAAGCAACAAACCTTTGTTGACAATTCACTGTTTTCTCTACTGCAACACATACAGAACTGTATCATCTCTGTATCACTGAAAACATCCCTAAAACGCAGCTGCGCAAACTGTATTTAACCTCTCAGCAGATCCAAGTGACACAATTACAGGATCAATATAGTAATGAAAAACTACAGACATACTTTAAAGATTAACCTTCTAAAAAGTGAAAATAAAAAGTGTAAAATACCGTAACTTCTGGACCAGTGTAAACAGGACTAGGAGGCACATCTTCCTCAGGCCCCCCTAGGGTGTCTATTAGGCTGTCCAGTGCCGACTCATCCATAGCAGCCTAAAAATTAAGCAGACAACTACAGAAGTTATCATGCTGTATAAAGGGAAAAAACCAAAAACCCAACCTCTGAATCATGTGGTGAATCTGCACAAAACTCCTGGAAACTAACCCAAAACCTTCCTTTCAGTAGGTCCTGCATTTGCCAAATTTTGAGCAGTGAGAACTGCTCTTACACTTGTTCCCCAAAATAAGTAACAAGATCATTTGTATTTATATACCAGCTGGTAATAATACATACACATACGAACATAACTGAAGATGAAGAGTAATTAATGTTATGCTAGCTTTGGTAAAAGGGATGCTAAGTAAGTCCTACTTGACAAAACACAAATGACACACCACTATAGGCCATTTGTGGCCTACTCTTTCAGAGAGTCCTTCACCACCACACATAACTCCTCAACAGCAGTACTTCAGCAGTTACCCATTAATTTTTTCTGAAACTGAATTGTGAGAGAAACACTCTCTGAGACATTTTTGCAAGGGGAGAATTTGTGTGGGACTGCGTTTACCAACCTCAGCACTCGAGTTATCAGTGACAGTAACCACACTTGCACCAGCTGGACCAGACGCTATGGACATCTTCTCGGACTTTGGCTGGAGAAATAAGGGAAAAATTAAGAGCTGGCTTTATTATATGGCCCTATGTTAGAAATTCTAGAGTCAGAACAAAGTAAAACAGAGATGTTCCACTCAGGCACACACATGTATTGCCCCTCTTCACCTACGCTTTGAATAAAAAAGCAAAGCTGGTTCTCCCCATTGGCTGAGTGCTCTGGGAGCCCAGCAGCTGCAGCTGGCATGGCCTGCTTAAGCCTGGAACACCCAACTCCAAGGCTGTCCATATTCTTTTGGACTCGGGAAATGGCTAAGACACCTGCAGAGCATCCAGAGACTTGGGCAGAGTGAGATGCCACCTACTCACAACGCTGCACAGACACAGACACTCTCTGCTTCCAGCGTGACTTTGCTGGGAGAAAGCAAGCATGCCATTTTACGTACTTTACCCCTTTCTTTTACTTTGCCAGTAAAATAAATCTGCAGAGCACAAAGACTATAAGGCCCCTTCCAAGCCTTTAATTTGCACCCCATATTCTCAATAGACCACTAGCACCAGCAGCAAACGCTGCTCAAGCTGGCAGGGTGGAAACTGCTTCGGGGAGTCTGGCACAGGAGCAACACCAACACAAAAATGCAGACAAAATGCAGACTTCTGCACTGCTGACACTCCCATTTACTGCAAGAAACAAGTGGGTTGTGGTAGAGCTGCAGGAGATCTTCATGTCACTCTGGCCCTGTCACCCAGATACGTGCAGAGCAGGAGAGCAAAAAGATCCAGATTTTGACTCTACTACACACATTTGCTCCAGCTTTTTCTCCACTTGTCCCTCTGAAATGACCCTTCCTCAGCTTTTTCCTCAACCTTTCTCTTCCTAGGTCTTTTTGGAGTCTTGCCATCAGGGCATACGTGCTGCTCTACTAAGAATGGATCACCTGCTGACCTGCTGCTTTTGGAGCCAACACGGGACAAAGTCCACATGTGAAGGAGCTCCACAATGGCACTGCTTACAGAATCACAGAATGGTTCAGGTTGGAAGGGACCTTAAATATCATCAAATTCCAACCCCCCTGCCATACGAACAAGACATTTGCTTGACTGCACAGATGATCCCTTCTGTTCATCTTCAGCAGTGAAGGGACAAGGGAAGAGACTGACAAAGAACTAATTACATCCAACAAGGATGTAAGTCGCTACAAGGAACTTGCAAAAAGCTTGCATGACTGACAGACAAACACATAACAGGCCTACAACTGTGATAATCTTCATGCCTCTTGCTTAGGTAACAGCAAGAGTGTGGGGACAGTGAAAACAGATGTATGAAGAGGACACCTAAAGGTGGAGGCACATCGGGGTCACCAAAGGAGCAGCACAAACCACCCACACCATCTGGCTGGGCCACCCTATCTGCAGCTGGTGCTTATGCATGAACGCTGTCATGGGTTAGCTGGAAGTGGTATACTCAAGATGCTGCTTAAGTTAATTTGTGGGTAAAATGTCCCTTTCTAAGTCCCAGCTTTTAAACCAGGACAATACAGCTTTTGAGCTTTTCTACATTGTGATTTTTGGGGGCCCAGTCTTGCTTTACAATATTCAGTGTAAGAATCACAGAATCACAGGATGGTTTGGGTGGGAAGGGACCTTGAAGACCACCCAGTGCCACCCCCTGCCCTGGGCAGGGACACCTCCCACCACACCAGGCTGCTCCAAGCCCCCTCCAACCTGCCCTTGAACCCCTCCAGGGATGGGGCAGCCACAGCTTCTCGGGGCAACCTGGGCCAGGCTCTCACCACCCTCACACCAAACAAGTTCTTCCCCACAGCTCAGCTCCATCTCCCCTCTTGCAGGGTCAAACCCTTCCCCCTCCTCCTAGGGCTCCCCTCCCTCATCCAGAGTCCCTCCCCAGCTTCCCTGGAGCCCCTTGAGGGACTGGAGAGCTGCTATACCACCTTGATTTGAATTTCTCACCCCTACAATAACATAAATAATACAAATTGCATTGCTTCTTCTACTATACCTTTGCTGTCTCCGTGGAGGCTGCTGGTGGAGGCTGGCCAGCCTGAGTTGTAGCTTCTTTTCCTGCATTATTTGGTTTAGAAGTCATTGTCACTGAAGGTGAGGTTTGGTTTTTCGCCTGCGTAGAGATAAACTATTATTATTCAATAAGGAAATACATGTGGGCTGGTTTTGTTTCATTTGTATTTTTTTAATTTTTTTTTTAAAGGAAAGAGAGAAATACCACAAGAAGCTGTTACCAAAGCATATCCTTGAAATGTTATTAGTAACTAGTGTTGAAAGTGATACAATTTATGTGTATTCTCACTAATAAGTGAGGATTCTGTCCTTGAATTTACCAAGCCTGAGTTAATGAAAATAACTCATAATCAAGGAAGAAGAGTATTGTATCATTGCTGAGGAGGCACAAAGAGTGCAAAGTTTGAGGATGGTGCTAATCTACAGGTTTTCAGAAGTTCAGCCAACTTGGCAGAAAGTGAAAACTCTTAGTGCCGTGAGCTGAACTACCTTCATTATAAGGGTAAAAATCACACCCATTGGTCAAGGAGACCCTTGCCCAGGTGAAGACCTTCCCTTGAGCATGCATGGGAGCTACAACTTGATGGTGTAATAGTATCTAAATAATAACCAATCAAATACTAGTACTAGGAGGCACTAATATTATGATGATGTAAAATGTGCATAAAAATCATGTGGAGAGTTCTGATGGGGGTGTGTGATTTGTGGAGACCATGGAGCACCCGGCCTTGTGTGCAATTCCAAAATAAATAATCCCCGTCTCGTCCTGGTGTGCGAGATCTGAGATTGCTCACAGGGGAATGGATCTGACTTTTTGGACAACAAAGCCCCAGACAGGGGGGAAAGGGAGGAGAGAAAAGAGAGGGAGGGAGAGAAATCACACAGCTTACATCACTGGGCTCCTTCTGCCTCTCTTCAGACAGCTGTTTATTTTGAGAGTCTGCTGGCTGTCATAAAATAAAAAATGGAGATCATTCAGCCTTACGCTAATTACATGCAATGGAACCATACTGGTACAGAACATGGTCTACACCAGTTCAAATAAGCACAAGATGGATTTAAAGGTGGTACCAGAACACTTCTTGAGCTGCTGTGAAGCAGTAAAGCACCCCGTTTTTCCCCAAATGCTGCATTCCCACACCTGCCAGCTCCTCGCTCGTTTGCACGCAGGTGTGTCACTATTCACAGGGCAGTGCCACTGGCACAGACGCAGCAAAGACCTTTTCCAAAGTTAGGCAAAGACCAAAGCACAACGACTACCCAAAGGTGAAATATATGTATTTACCTTGGCTGACTCTGCAGGTTTTCCAGGTTCTGCTTTGGTTGTTGGTGTGGGCTGAAACAGAAGCAACAGACATTCAGACAGAGATTAATCTGCTGGGTTATTTTTAAGTGGTCAGCTCATTTAAAAAAGAAAATCAGACAGATTCACACTTGTGAGCACACATGTGATTTAACTAATATACAGTGTTTTGATCTTGCAGTTTACAACATCTGCAACGTCCTGGCACAGATCTTAATTCCAGCAATTGAAGAGCACTCAAATGTTTGCAAACACACACACACTCCTCATATGAAGGACTCAAAAGAGGGGGAAGGAAGAAATTAAACAAATACAATGAACAATTCAATTTACATCTAAGAATTTTCTGCAGCCATGTCACAAAAATGATTTCTGTAATTCACCTCAAGTCAAAGTGCAGTAAGCAATAAATTACTACTAGTAGAAACATGTAAGAACACACACGGAAAAATTAAGGAATATTTTATATCTGGTAAGAAGAAAGAAAAATGAAAAGGCCAGCCTCCTCACCATATTTCCACTCACTTTAGCTGCGAAACATTAATTACCATTTAGATATATCAGGCTTCCGTTTGCTAGCCAACCACATAGAGAAATTTGCTACCTTTTTTTAACTATTTGTTATGCAATTATTCCACCCACACACGCAACCACAGACACTTGGCTGGGAAATCCTGAGCATGCATAAAAATACAGATGCCCGGATGTAAGCTTGGCAAAGGCCATGAAGCTGCAGAGGACAGTAAAGAACACAACACCGCAAGCAAGTCTGTCACAGAAGGTAAAATTATACACAGAGGATGACAAAAATTTCACGAACTCTAAAGTGGGGACAAAAATTTTAAAACATTAAACAAATAAAAATCAAAACAATCACTTAGTCTCTCAGATTCCCCTCTTTGTATTTTCTCTTGACATCTAATCTGATTAAATCACAGTACTTCTCCGGTTCAGTCATACTTTACATGCTCCCACTTGTACCTGCCCATTACATGACTACCACATGGTGAACTCAAAGACACACACATCCATTTGTGTACCTCTACACTAAATAATCCTATACTGAAAAGGTAATCCTTTTCACAGTTTCAAAGCTAAAAAAAATGGCTGGACGTATTTATGTAACAGCTGAAGCAGAGTGTCAGCCAGACTCGAGATGTCCTTTGGCTGCAAAGAAAACTAGCCCAAGGGCAGGCATGAGGTTCAAGGAGCACAAAATTTGACTTTTCCTGCTGCAGGATTGCTGCCTGCTCAGGACGTTAAGTGCCCTGCTGTTAAGAATACAAATCCAGGTTTCTCTTATGTGCTTTTCAGAAGAAAAGTAAACACACCACCTTTTTTTGCAGGACCACAAAATGTATTTACTTGCATTCCTGTCAACACCCAGCAATATAAATTCAAATTCTCAGCCCGCCAAACCAGTTATTACCAACTGCTTGCCTTTTTTATACATTGTAAAGATTGTTTTACTAAGCGCTTAATGCCATTTTTGTGTGTATGCATCATTTATTACCCTCGTGTATCTCTGGATTGCTCACAGTGTAAGTTTTTCTATGACAATGCTGAGGAATGTATGGACTTATGGGGCAACGCTGTCATTCAAGGCTTAAACACATGTGAGGATGATAAGGCTACATTAAAACACGTGATCATGAGCACACATGTGCTCTCACACGTGCCCAGACACGTCTATTTAGACACACCTTCAGCAATAACAAAGTTCAAATACAACTTTAAAAAAAAATTATTACCAGGCAAGTCAAACCAGCCATTTCAGTGTGAGACCATACTTCCAAAGGCAAGTACTCGTCCATCTTTAAAGAGAGTTGGCTGTGAGCAGTCACAGCCTGGAGCCAGGGCAAATTCAAAGCCAGCACTGAGCTTCTGCAGGGAAAGAGATGTCCCACCTCCCCTTCTGCTGCCTGATCCCACCTGACCGTGCCACCACCCCAGAGCTGTATCTGAAACACTCAGGAATCACAGAGTCATGGAATTGTCCAGATTGGAAGGGACCTTTCAGGTCATCAAGTCCAACCATCAACCCAACACTGACAAACCCCCCACTGACCCATGTTCCTCAGCACCACGTCTGCCTGGATTTTAAATCCCTCCAGGGATGGTGACTCCACCACTGCCCTGGGCAGCCTCTGCCAAGGCTTCACAACCCTTTCTGGGAAGAAATTGTTCCCAATCTCCAGCCTAAACCTCCCCTGGCACAACTTGAGGCCGTTTCCTCTTGTCCCATGGCCTGTTCCTTGGGAGAAGAGACCGAATCCCCCAGGCTACACCCTCCTTTCAGGGAGTTGGAGAGAGCGAGGAGGTCTCCCCTCAGCCTCCTTTTCCCCAGGCTGAACACCCCCAGCTCCCTCAGCCTCTCCTCATAATACACTGAATAACAACCTAGAAAAGGAGTACTTTTTAACCCATTCCCCAGTTGCACAAATGTGTGCAAGAGGAAGAAAGTGTGACAGGACGTGTTTTTGCGGTGGCAGTGGCCACACCAGCCACAGGGCTTCTACTTCTCCACCGGCTTCTCCAACTTCCCACCCAGCCCTGGGGCTTCTTGACCAAACGAGAAGTGCCACATTCCTTCTCCTCTGCTGCAGTACTCACACCTCTCCCAGACCCATGGTTAATGGGAGACCAAGGACTCAGGTACACAGACCTGAAAGCTAAAGATGGGTTCCGAGCACCTCCAAGAGCAGGGAGACTCCGAGGAAGAACAAATGAGATGTGGTTATAGCAGGCAATTAGGAAAGAGTTGTTAATTTGCGAGAAATTTATGACTAGAAATGAAAGTGACTCAGCAACCTTATTTCTTTTCAAAGGAGTCTGCTATTGAAACGCGGATGACTCTGCTGCATCCAGTGGGAAGAACACAACAGACACTGAAATAAAGCATTAATTGTCTTGAGCACTGTCCTGGTTTCAGCTGGGACAGAGTTAATTTTCCTCTCGGCAGCTGGTACAGCGCTGCCTCTGGGGTGTAGGGTGAGGATACTGGTCACAGATGGATGTTTTGGGTTCCCAAGGACTTTGCAGCTTCTCATGCCCTGCCAGCGCAGGGTCTGGGGGGCAGAAGGAGCTGAGAAGGGACACAGCCAGGACACCTTTCCAAAACTGGCCAAAGGCGTGTTCTGGAAGGGAGGGGGCACAGCCAGGACACCTATCCAAAACTGGCCAAAGGCGTGTTCTGGAACATATGATGTCATGTTCGGCGTCCAAATTTGGAGGGATTTGACCCGGCGGCGGCTGCTGCTGCTCAGGAACAGGGTGGGCATTGGCCAGGTGGTGGTAAGCAGTTGTGTTTCATTTGCATCACTCCTTTTCTGTGGGATTTATTTCTCTCTCTCGTTGTTGTTTTCATTACATCAACATCATCATCATTATCATCATCATCATTATATTTTGATTCCATTATTAAACTGGTCTTATCGCAACACATGAGTTTTCTCTTCCAGTTATTATTCTCTCAAGAGAGAATAATATACTCAAGAGTATTATATACTCTCTTCTCAAGAGTTTTCACTCTTCCAGTTATTACTGTTGTTGTTATTATATTTATATTTATATTTATATTTATATTTATATTTATATTTATATTTATGTTATTACAATATTTTAATTCGATTATTAAGCTGTTCCCATGTCAATCCACAGCTTTTCTTGCTCTCACTCCCCAGTCCCCCACGGAGAGGGTCAGTGAGCCATGGGGTGCTGGGCTGCTGGATGGGGCTGAACCAGCAGTCTGTGGAATTTTGGGGGGCTGGCTGGAACGGGGGGCTGTTCACCAGCCTCACAGGTGGGGTGCTGGGCTGCTGGAATTTTGGGGGGCTGGCTGGAACGGGGGGCTGTTCACCAGCCTCACAGCACGGACACATCCCTCTCAGACTCTCCTTCCGCCTCACCTTGCAACACCAGTTTCAAAGATCTGATCAGAAATTTACCACGTTCTTCTAGAGTTATTTCAAGTTTCAAGCTGTGGGAGACCATAAGTATTTTTAAGTAGATTGCTGGCTGGGTGTGACCATACAGAGAACAGCATCAGAAACGAACATGGCACTAATGAATTTAACAGGAAGGTGAAAACAGAGACTTGCAGACACCTTCATTCACAAGTGGTGATGATGACGGTGCACAAATGGAGGTGGTTCAATTATCCTCCAGCTTGCTGGACTGGACCAGAGGACCTCCAGAGCCTCAGGACTAAGTGTCCTCTCCTGACCTCACCACTCTTAAGTGTTCCTTTATTTGTATTTACACAAGGTTCAGGCAGACCCAGGTTTTACCACTGCACAAGTCCCTGCTGGTCCAGTTTGGTTTTCAGCATTTTTGTCGGGTTTCAATGTTAACGATTATGGAAAACGAAGGCGGTAGAGAATCGTTAATCATTTGTTTAAATAACACACGTATATTCTCTTAGGCAACAGAGGCGTAGGTGAGGATGATGACTCTCCACTGGCAAGTGAAGAACATGAGCGATGACACAGCTTCCACGCTGAGGCGGTGCAAGTCATGAGGCAAGACAGAACAAGCACCAAGGACAAAGGCAGGGGAGCTGCCAGACGGACAGAGACAGGAGACCAACCAGACAGCACAACCCTACGTATACTAAAAGCTGAAATTTGTCCTGAATTCTCTGAATACGCGAAAAATTATCCCAAGGTACATAACCCCGTAGCTACACTGGGGGGAGCCATGCACATGTTGCAAAACGTGACTGAGCTAAAATTCAGTACTGCTGTCATAAAGACCTCCGAGCACTTTGTATAGAGTTTTTTAGATACTTTTTGAAGAGCACACTAAGCTGCAGAGAAGAAATATGCAATAAAGTTACTCAGTACCAGTACTAAAAAAAGAAATTCCATTGCTTCATATCTTTGTGCTTAACTGCAAGCACCAGTTTCTCAAGAATTCATACCTTTGTCTCAGATGGCTTCATAATTTGTGTTTTTGGTGCATCCGCAGAGGGGGACTGCTTCTGAGGGGAAAATAAAAGAAAAAGGGAAATTGATTAATTTCACCTTTGTTACACATAGTACCACTAAGTAAGCATAAGCAACCTGAATTCATTAGATATCCAGCTAAAAACTAAGAATAAGTTATAACTGAAAATTAGAGTTATTGTTTCAGATCTTCTCTCTTGCCCACATTTCTACCATAGGTGTACAGAAGTCATAGAACTCATGGAATTCTATACAGCATTTCAATACTGTGATGCCCATAGATCTTCTCACAACATTTTTATTTTTACTCTAACATGTACTGAAGGCAAATTTCAAATCAGGTATCAAAACAAACTCAAACCCTGCTCTGATACTGAAGCGCATTTACTTAATTGTGCAGTATTCTTCCACATTTCTTCATTTTTTAACAAAAAATTGTACTATTCGGTTTTACTAGTTTTCCACACAAAATATTTAATACTAAATTAGAAAACTCAAATATGATGAGATAATATACCGACGCCATACCACCTCTCTACTCCTGCTCCGCGTTCCTCTGCCCTAAGGCTGTATTTGCCACCTTGATCACAGCAACAAACTTAAGAGTTTATATTTAAATGAACAGCACAAGATATCCCTTTTTTCTGGGTTTCTTCATGTTTTCCATGCCGCTTGCTGTACGGAAACACGCCTTGCCTCAATGAACTCAGAAGCTGTATCACTACTCCATACCTGGGGTGACTTCTTTCTTCCACCTGTAAAAATCTCTTATTTCCAGAGCTTTTCACAGCACAAGCATCTCTCCACAGGAGTTGTACAGGATTTAGAAGGTACGTGTGGTGCTGACAGCGCGCTCTCCCCGCCAGCGTACCCGGTACCTTGCACACCTTGTGAAAGCTTTGACTGCTCTAAATATATACCAGGGAGGATTTGTGATTGTCACACTGACGAAACGTAAGCAAACAGTATCTGCTTTTTCCACATACGTATATCCCTACAGACTGACTACACACTAGAAGGGAGCTTCTGTACGGGTGGAGACGTACGCAGGAATGTACAGAGCCTCCTACTTCAGGACAGGGAACAACAGGTTTTAAACAACCTTTTTATATATGGCTGGAGCAACCATCAGGGAACCCATAGATAACACCACATACTTCTTAATTGGCCCTTTCATTGTTTTTTTCCATTCCTTTTCTTTCTTTTCTGTGAAATTAATCTGAATTCCTTCTACATGACCAAGAAGTGTGTGTCTGTTCTACACCTTCACATTAGTCACCTCGGTCCCTGTCCATTTAATCAAAATACATTTATCTAAGCCCTTCTCCCTCCCGCCCCTCTGAGAACTCCCACTAAGCCTTTTTCTTACAATATACTGAAAAACTCTTTCCCAAGTTCCAGCACAGCAGCACTGCTACAACTTGCAGAGATTAGTGAAAAACACCCAAATAAACCAAACGATCCTTCTTTCTACCCTGGTGCCTCACCTCTCTTTTTGCCTGAATTCCCCGCTATTCAGGGCCTCCAATTTTCCACTCCCTCCCTGAAAAGACCCACTAGGAGAAGGAAGGGGGGTCCTTGTCCTTTCCAGCCCTTTACTGCCCAGGGTTGAGCCTTGCACGGAGCTGCCAGGGTCCAACCCCTGATCTGGTGGCCATCAGGCAGCCGGACACCACCAGCCTGGCTCCTGGTGGGCATCTTTTTACTGTGGGTCGTTGTGTTCTTCCTCTTCCTCTTCCGACCACGGGGCTGCAGGAGGGGCCAAGCAACACCGGACGCGTGTCAGGCGGTAAATATTAAAAGGCTGCTTAGCAACCGGCGTGATGAGGCAGCGGGGCCGGCACACCCTGCTGGCACCCGGGGTG
The DNA here is from genome assembly GCF_001431845.1 of Calidris pugnax. Lineage (NCBI taxonomy): Eukaryota > Metazoa > Chordata > Aves > Charadriiformes > Scolopacidae > Calidris > Calidris pugnax. The sequence continues at coordinate 681,588 of NW_015092476.1, forward strand.
GAGAAACAACCCCTCGCCAGGAGAACGGCCCGGACGGGCAGAGTCCGACCTGCCCCGGGGCTGGGGGTGGCAGAGAAGGTGCCCCCACGGAGAGAGGGGGGGTTTTGTTGTGTTGTCAGGGACATCCCCAAGGGCAGAGACAGCACGGGAGGGAAAAATGAGCACGGTGGGCACTGACTGCTCCTCCTGTGGCTGCACCCCGGGTCCTGCCCACACAGAGGGGGCTGAGATGGCCCCAGACCCGACCTGGCCCACAGGGAAGGTCCCCTGGGAGCACCTGAGGGTCCCATCTGGGGGTGGCTGCTGTACGGCTCTGCAAGCTGGGAGGAGAGGGAAAGCAACAGGACCACAGCAGGGAGGACACAGAACTGTAGCATCTTAGAATCATGGAATGGTTCAGGTTGGAAGGAACCTTAAAGCCCCCCAACCAAGTGCCACCCCCTGCCCTGGGCAGGGACACCTCCCACCACACCAGGCTGCTCCAAGCCCCCTCCAACCTGCCCTTGAACCCCTCCAGGGATGGGGCAGCCACAGCTTCTCGGGGCAACCTGGGCCAGGCTCTCACCACCCTCACACCAAACAAGTTCTTCCCCACAGCTCAGCTCCATCTCCCCTCTTTCAGGTTAACACGGAGATGGTCCCTGATCCAGAGGAAAGAACCTACTGGCGGCATGGGACCCCCCATGACAACCACAGACGGAGCTCAACAGAGCAGAGAAGGAGTTACAGGTTGACACTGATTAAGCACAGGTAATTATCAGTAGCTGATAATTACCCCACGCTGTTGCAAAGCTGACAGGTGAGAGCAGCACCACAGCCCACGCTCTCACCAGCCTGCCCGGCAGGGAGGACCGGCATGGACAGACAGACAGGCACAGGAACCCACCCATGGCCCTCAGGGGCTCTTGGCCACTGGTTAGAAGATGCCCTTCCAGGATGGGCTGATGAAGAGACTGAGGATCTGCTGCGGATGGACATTCTTGACATGGTTACGATTTAGCAGCAATTCAAATTACATTTATTTGAGGTAGATCAAGAGGCTGAATTTTAGTAGCACTTAATAATTAACTGATTTAAAGTCTTACAAATTGATTCAACAAAATAAATGAACTTAACAACAGGTTCGAAGGTGACAAGATTCACACTAACTTACGACAAGGTATCCCAAATGAATACATACACATGTGACCAAAAGCACAGATCTTGAAATAATGCTTATGCATCTGGGCAAAGACTGTAAGCGAGCACACACACCCCCACACCCCCGTGGTCTGCAGCAGCACTGCCCCAAGGAGCCAGCAGCTGCCCCTTTTAACAGACAAATGGAAGAACATCCACACCCATGAAGCTGATGTGTATATCACAAACATCTAGATGGAGAGGCAGATGGAGGAGAGCCTATAGTTAAAATTTCCCTTTTGCCAAATTTAGGGTAAATATTCACACCGCACTGGCATTCCTCAACAAGCGACGACTGAGGCTCAAGAGGGGGTGACCTGCCCTGTCCTCGAGATGTCTGTCTGAGCAGCGTCCCAACCCAGAGGAGATACTGGCCACAGCCCACTGCAGTCCAGGAGAGATCAGAGGGTCTTTCCTAGAACCACTGCTTACAGCATCCAAGATCACTGACTTTCTCCAGGTACCTTTCCACTATTGTTCCAGCTCAGACAATGGAATATTCTGGTACTTTCCACTGGTTACACAAGCCCAGAACTTTCTGGGTCCTGAGGTCCTGGTATCCCCCCCTCTGTGGCCATGATTCATGTGTTGCCAAGAGTGACTGATGACATTTATTATTTTCAAAGGGTAGGAGCCATGGAAACCAGACACACCAACGGGCTGCCGCAGTGTTCTAGTCCGTTGCTCTCCACCTTTCTCTCATGTTAGACCATTATGGATTGCTCTGGACCATTGTATTATTATATGAGGAGGAAATTGTGCCAAGCACCAAAAGGCCTCAGGGTGGGAAGGGGGTTACGCTCCTCCATGATCGAACTCGGTAAGAGAAGGAATACCAGCCTTAGAAGCTCATTAGTAAAATTAGGGGGACAGTCCTCACACTGCTGTTGAAACAGAACAGTCACAAAAGCCAAAAAGTGGGTTAGTAAACCAAACCCAAACAAGCCTCAAAAATAGGTTATCTGGTCTCATTGTACATACCCCAGCAATGTGGAAGTAAAAGGGAAAGGGCAACAGGAAAAGAAAAATAAAGGAAATGTGACAAAAAGGAAAATAAAATAATTTTAACAATTCAGGGAACTAGATGCAAATGCATATTTGGAAAAGTAAAACAGCCCATGAAGAGCTCTTAGTTACAGAAAGCTGAAATCATTGAAACTACCCCATATGCAATTTATTGTCAATGAAACCTATAAATTGTGGAAGTTCACGGAGAAGATTTTTCAGAGCAAGGAAGGTCGTTGCGCAGCGTTAGACAGGCACACAACGCACCAGCTGGTCTCCTTCAAAGCCAGAAGAGACACTGCAAACATTTAACCAGCAACCAATACAGAAACACTCAGATGACGACAAAAGATTAAGTAAGAATCCACAGACTGGTCTAGAATAAAGCACATACAGGCAACGCAACACCCAATGCACTCAAACATGGAAATAAGCCTGGTGGGTAAGGACAAATGAACTCCCAGAGAGGAGGACGTGCTGTCATCACAACTTGTCAGGGTACTGGAGGTGACATTTTCTTGAACAAAACAGGGAAATTAAGAGTTACCACTGGGTTACAAGCTTGCTTTCAGCCTGCTTCCAGCCTAAACATCTCAGGGAGCTCCTGAAGGCATCTCCAACAAGCTGGTGGTAGGCTGTAGGAGGCCAGATGCAACACCACAAGAACCCAAAAGCTAGGCAGGCAGCAGTACTGGGAGAAGTATGTAAGGTTACAAAGCCACAGGCTGAGATACTCTTGCCAAAAACAACCAAGGAAAGAGGAATTCAAGATACAAAATTTGTTGCCATGAGAACATAAATACAAATGTAAAATATGGGAATAACTTTTCATCTTTTTGGCTTGAGCCTCTCTAGGTCAAGTGCTAGGACAGTTCTGGCCATGACACTGAAGTACAGTTGATAAAGGAAGATCTGAGAACAGCTTTAGGTGGGGGAAAAAGGAAGAAAAACTGACTTAGTGGCAGGAAAAGCAAGACGGCACTTCATGTTTTGAGCCAGGACAATGAGAAAAGAAGAAGAAACTGGCTTATTTTATAGAAAAGACTCTCTTAAATCAGAGCTCAAAGACTTTCCCTCTGGGAAAACAGCTGTTCCGTGGCAGAGGGTGCCCAGATGAACCAGGCACTTCCAGCCCCAGTAGCCTTTGGGACAGTTTAGGTAAACATTTTGAGTGATCTACCTGTGCTGATCTGGAATAGGGGGCTGAAGAGCCACCTCCATAGTCTTTTGGGCATACCCACCTCACACATGAATGGGCTGGGGCTGCTTCTCTGCCTGAAAGCGAACAGCAATGTTGTTATTTCAGTATTATTAATTTACAGGGTTACTTCCACACAGCTGCGTAACACAAGGCAAAACCTAACCTACCTGACTACAAACGGTGCCTTCTTGGCATGAACGGCTCTGCTACTGAGCTTTAATTAACTACGTGTGTAAGATGTGGGCAACAAATGCTCTTTAGGGCAGCACTGTGGAAAATAAGGGGTTATTTCACTTCAGTGTAAAATACCACTCAAGCTGTTGCAGGTAAAATCTCTGGTAAGGGCCTGGCAGCCCTCAGAGAAGACACAGAGAGGCCACCCCAGCACCTCTGAGTCAATATCCCTGTATGTGTGTGTGTGTGCAAATTGATATATATAAATATACAGACATCTATATTTAAAGCTACACAGCAGCTAAGATATGCAGCAACTTAAAACTGGAAAAAATGCACAACTGAAACTGCCTCTCTATATAAATTTTATTATTATGGTATCTGTAATAGCTGAGTTAAAAATTACTAATTTGAGTGCTTCTGTGCCATTTTCCACCCCAAGTAATTCTGGAAATAGCCTATTACTTCATAATTACTGTTCTTATACATAGTTCCTCTATTAAGTTGTTAAAAAAACCCAGGTTTTTAAGAGAAAGATAAAGAAACCACACACGACCTAGAGAACAATATTTTTCTCCCAGATTTCAGACTCTCAGTTAATTTTGTGGAGTTAGTATTAAAAACGTAATGGAATGGAATAGCCGAGTAACTGTTTTCCCTTAGTACCTGTGTATTATTCAGCCGCTGGCATATTTACATAAAACATTCCTGCTATGCATGCTGCTGCGTTGTCCTGTTGTGGTAAGTCTCTTTATAGAAGTTATCAGCGTGATTTCTTTCCTAAACAATCCTCGTTGCAGGTTCCGATGGGTGACTTTCCCACATGTGACTACTGGCTGCCTCTCTCCTTTCTAAAGCCTGTTATCAGCACTGAAATTCACAGACACTGCGGGTTATAAACAAAGCCCAATGCCCATGACAGCAACTGAGGGGGTTGGGGGAGAAAAATCCTTGGCGGGCAGATACTTTTTCTGTATCTAAATTCTAATTAAAAGTAAAATATTTCTTAATATTGTAACTGTGATGGCATGGAGCTCCTTAGAGCCTTGACACAGCAAAGCCCCAACTTTGCTCTGGTTGCCATAAAGCAAACAAAACCAAACCAAACGGGATTTAATATGTAGGTACTAAGATTCATTTGAGACAGTTTGTTGAATTCATGCTTTTGTGGTTCAATTCTTCAATGTATGTGGTTTTAAATACACAATAAAAACAAAAACGACAAACAAACCCCCTGTTTCCAGAGATGCTTCCCGTGCTTTTAACATTCTTGAACTCAGCAGGTGTGAATATAACCTAAAAATATGTAAATACTATTGCTTTTATTCTAGTTTAAATGCCCACAACTTGACAATGGTAATAAGAAAAACAATTTTAGGGATCAACTCATCCCCCCTTAGAGCTAAGAAACTTACAAAGATATATTCTCTGTTCAAATATGTACCAACAGTTCGGAGAAAATGTGAAGAATAAACTGACATAGAGCTGAAGTATTATCATCAACAGTAAAACTAGTAACAAATAGCAGGACTGTGCTGGTGCTTCTTTTCCAGACCAGAAAGTCAATGGTAATAAGTCAGAGAGAAAAAATCCAACTCAGAAGGTGATTAAGGTTACTGCTGTGGAAAAGATTCAAAAAAAGAAAACCCTCAAATTTTATTCTTCAGCAATTTTCTCATCACACAGAGTAAGTATTTGCAACAAAGATTAATCTGTGCCCAGGACTAAGATCAGCCACCATTTAGAGATGCTAAAAGAGCACACAGGAAATAAACAAATCCATTTCCTCGTGAAACAAAAATATTACTTTTTTTAAAGAGACAGGTTTGAACCACAAAGCCGAAAAGCTTATTATCTCGTGAACCATTCTCACAGCCTCGAGTGCTGCTGAATTTATTGGGGATCGCAGCACATCGAGCCAGGCAACTTTCATAGCACAGACTCACTGTTTTCTTCGGGTTTGATTACTAAAATAAAATTTCTGCCACTTTGGCACAGAAAAAAAACTCATCAGCACTTTTTTTTTTTCTTCTATCAGCTAAAGCTGACCAACCATACAACTCAAATATAAAGTAACAGGTTTTTAAGCAGTGTTTTTTGGGATAACCTATTGGCATTTTAATTGGGTCACACTCAATCAAGTGTTATCAAGCACGATCTGTGAATAAGATCAGGATTTCATTTAGCACAGTGTAGGAAAGGCTACACACCACCTAGAAAATAATTGCTCTGTCAAACCACCTTTAGGTTAGACGGGTGTTTTAAGATTTCCGATTTCAGCAACCTATGTCAAGTCCAAAGCTTAATACTGGTGTTTGTTCTTCTTTATTATAATAACTATTAAGACTCTGAGACAGCTTTATGCTCAAACAAGAAGCAACTGAGGGCAGTGAATGACAATTGATATTTTTTGTACCACTTGACTCTTTTCTTAAACTTCCAACACCTCAGTTTATACTTTCACAGTAAGTTAGGGCTATGCAGAAATATTTAGGACTATCCCCTAGCTGACAGTAAGAAGTGCTTTGCATTCATTTGTTAATACCTCCTAATGAGCCTAATGCTTTTGTGGGGTTTTTGGTTCTTTACTTCATTTGGAAGCAGAGGAAAAGAGTTTGCCAGGTGGTCACACAGCGTGCAAACACCCAAACATGAAGAGCCTTTACATAGACACAGTTCAATTTGTGGGCCACGGCTGCTGCCCTATAACCTTTGCTACACAAGGACAACTCCTCTTTAATATCCTTTTGGGAATATTGCAAGTGATCTGGAAAGAAAGCCAGGCCATGCCGAGCAGGGTAACAGAGCTCACAGACCAACGCTCCTTGTTCTTTTAAATGGAGTTAAAAGCAAAGACTGCAAGAAAGCTGTGGGTTTGTGTCCAGATTACACCTTTTCAGCACCAAATGCAGCCTCTGTTTCACTGGAAAAGTTTTTCAACTCACAGCATTAGGCAAGTAAAACCAATTAATTTTCAAACTTACTTTTTATTGGCAAAGATGTTAATGTTATTGTCATTTTGATAAGGATTCATGGCAGTATTTCCACTTGAGCACAGAATGGGTTACCTAACTTAGAGGTTCCCTCAGCTAAAATACTCAGAAAAAACATACTTTTGAGCATTGGGTAAAACCCCTCACTGGGTGCACAGAAGTGTCATGAAAGGAGTTCCGACTTGAAAATTTGTTTAAACTCTCCATTCTTATTTCTTCTAAAAATGGGCTCTTTAATTACCTGCTTTTGGAAGCTTCCTGTTCCCCTCTCAGCGTTGTCCCACCCGGGGTTTCTCTGATTGCCTGAGGTCTTGTCTTCCTCAGCAACACCCCGTCTGCTCAGCTTTCACCAGCAGCAGGTCCTAGGAGCTGGCACAGGCTGGGATTTCATGTTCATTCAGTCATGTTCAAATATTAGCAGCGGGGCACCCGCGCCGTCACCGCTCTTCTCGGGTTCCCGCTCTGCCCAGCGCAGCACGGGCTGGGGGCTGCAGGACACCTCTCCTTTTTTTTTTTTTTATAGATAGCTCCAAAACCCTCTTTTTCTGCCCCGCGCCCTGCAGAAGGTCAGCATTTAGCTGTCATTACAGCTGACTGCCTGTTGTTTCAAACACCAGAATGTTCCAAAGCCCTCTGCGGCAGCAAACTGCCAGCTGATAAGGAAACAGCAGGAAAAGGGGTGATTAGGTGCCAGCCACCCCGAGCCACCCCAGACAGGACTCGTGTCACCCGTCTGTGGGGACAACCCAGAGCCCTCCCAGCAGGGCTGGAACAGCAACAGCGAACTGCAAACCTGTGCTCTTCAGAGAGGGCTTTAAAAAGATAGACATGTTCTACAAGAAAGGACTTCGCCCTCAGATGGAAGATCTCCAAAGTTATGAGCTCAGTTATTTTAATAATCAAACTAAGATATAGTGAAAATGGGCAGCTGGCAGCCACAAGAGCTAACAAGCCACACTCTGAATTAGGAACTGGATTTTTCACCCCCAGGATGCACAAACAAAGCGTTATTTGTGAAGCCACATGATGCACACATTGTCACAGGGGTGCTGGCTACCAAAATGAATGGAAAAGAAGATGGGAGGATAAACAAGAATCATCAAATCCAGGAATCTTAACAGAACTCTGCTGTTAAAATATAATTAGGCATAACACTGCATAACCTAGGGGTGGTGGGAACTTTTCCTTAGGTAATTTTAGAAGAAGTCAAGGTTTTACTATTCCCACTTAAAAAGAGCCAGATTGGGACATTTCTTGCTTTGGCATTGGCCCTTAACTCAGGATCTCTCAAAATTGATGCATGCTCTGGAGAAATAAGCACATCATTGTTCAACTAAAAAATATAAAATCTCCAGCTTCCTGAGGCCTTGTCCTGCCTCATGGAGGCTTCCTTCCTGGCGATCAAAAATGTGAGTTTTCTAGTCAGTTCAAGCACTTCTCCTAAGCAAGGCGTGAAGCCAGGCACAGGGCTTGAGAAGAGGGAAGGTTTCTGAGCCTGAAAGAGCTGCCGAGGAGCCCATGAGGCCACCAGCCTCCTGACGAGGTTCTTACTCTGGCAGAAGAGACTCTGGACAAAGCCCCAAACTTTCCTGAGTGCAGGTTTCCCCCCCCCCTCCTCCCCTCAGGAAAACAAGAGTGGAAACGATGAGAATGAATACACTGAACTCACTGGAAAAAGCGGTTCCTTTCCTTTCTGGATAGAGATTGCTCCCCCAGCCCCGTTCCCAGTCCCCCAAGAGCCACCATCTTCAGAGAAACACAACTTTGCCTGGATTTCAAGCTGGGAGCGTCCTCTGAAGGTGCAGAACCAGAGCTGTGAGAAACACTGGCCAAGGGATGTGTCTGTGACGCTCCCGGATCAGCAGCACAATTTTCTGCAAGCTCCACATACCTCATGTATCTAATCACTCCCATTAAAAAAAAAAAAAACCCAAACAAAAAAGCACTGTTCTATACAAGAGGCTGACAGTAACAAGTACGTTAGTGCACAAAAGAAAATGCCTTACGCAGAAGAAAGCACTACCAGCATGTTTTACGTCAAGTAAAAAAAATACAACGTTGAGAAAACTAGTTGTGAAAAGAAGATAACAGATCGAGAACTCAGCAGAGGTCACTGAAATGTCCAAGAACTCTGCGTTATTTAACACACCATTCCCACTTTGTCCAGAGAAGAAAAGAGGAGTAAGTATACCAGTAACAATAATCAAACACTGGCCTAACCTAAGCAACACCTATCTATCTGATTTCTGCTACTACAGAAAGAAAAATAATGCACAATTCATTGAAAAGCATTATTCTGTTCCCATATGTTTCGTGTAACTAATATTTCAGCATATTTTAGGTATCAGGTATAATGAACTCTTGCTGTTGGTAAGGTATTGATACCTAAGCACACCTCAACCAAAAAGCACACCCTGACTATGCAATGTTCTGGATGTGCCACGGCCATAGGAAGCTCTGCATTTGTTTGCCAAAAATATTACGTGAGTTTTTGAAGCAAGAACAGCGTGGGCTGTGAGACATTGAGGAAAAAAATAATAATAATAAAAAACCAAACCAAAACAACAAAAAAAAATACAGAGCAACTTAGTACTTTAAAAATCTGCTCTTCCTCATTCCTCTCTTCTTCAAGGCGCCTTTTGTCACATAAACCACTCGTTGTGTAATGTGCAAAACACGCGGCCTTACACGGTGCCCAAAGAGACTGTTCCCAGCACGTTACATTAATTTTCAGAGCCATCTCACTACACACAGCTCGCTCCGGCACGCTCCGGGCCTGCCGAGGACGGGATCACGTCGGAAGCCCCGGCAGTTGGCAGCTTGTGGTTATTTCAGCCCACAAAACTCCCGGAAGAGAGAGGGGAGGGGGGGAAAAAAGAGAGAAAAAAAAGAACTGAACTCACTACAAATTAGCCCAAAGCAGAGGCAGTAGGGAAGCAAATCCAGGAGGAATAGATAACTTACTTGTCAGAGGTGTGCCTCCTGTCTCCAGCAGGAATGTCGGGCCGTGGCTGTTCCTGGCCCCGGTTTCGGTTTTGGGGAGGTGCTCCCCAGCCAGCAGCAGGGACGCCCCACCTCCGCTCCTCTCCCACCTCTCCCGTCGGGAGCACGGGTAGAAGGGCAGAAGGAACCTACTCATTTCCCCCCAACAAAGCTGATACTTTCATTCAAAGTTCACAGGACAACCCCTCCCTGAACCTGGACTGATCATCCAGGCTCCCCGGGTACATAAATGTCACGAATCAGAAGAAATTGAGATGCTTGGGCCAGTTAAGGCCACTGGAACTTGACTGATTAGGCCTATTTTTAAGCATAAAAAATCCAAATATTTCACATTAATTCCAAAATTAAAAGGTGCTTCTTGAAATACCAATAGTGACCTGCTCTTCCATTTTTTTTTATTTTTTTTTTTTTACCATAGAATCAAATTATCGATTCCTGTAGTATGGAGGGGGGGCAGTATGCTTTATTTTTTTAAGAAAAAGCCCCATGGCACTAACAAACCCTTCAGCCATTTTTTCATAACAGCCTCCACGCTGCCCTTTATCTCCAGGGAACAAGAAACAAAAGTCGGCCCTAGAAGGGAAGCAGAAAGGGGAAAACACGGACAGATACAACACAGACTGAGGAGGAAAATACCCCATTTTTTGAGTGAAGCACAGAATTATCTTTTTTTTACATGATCGTATAATTTTGACTGTTGCATATCTTCATAAGTTTTAACTTTTGCAGTGGTCTCCAGGTCAGAGGCTTCTTCTACAGCCCCACTTTTCAAACGAGAGGATGGGGCCAGGAGGCAGCTTCTATGCTCCTGCAGCTTCCCATTTTCCATGTTTTGGTCTATTTTTAGCATGCCTGGGATACCACGAAAACCACACTGTTCTGCACACAGACACAGTCCTCCTGGTTTTCACGTGCTGGCAGCAGCTCTGGGGGCAACTTGCAGGAACAGCCCCATCTTTTGCCACAGTCTCGTTGCAAAAAATGGATAAATTGAGGATCTGTGCACGAAGACAGACATTAATTCTAATGAGAGCAAGAAAAGGAGGTTATCAGATAGCTCATTTAAATATTTTTTCTGAATAACCTCAAAATTTAGAGCCTTCCCAAACTTCACAACATGACTGGTAACACAGAAACAAATTTATGCATTTCTGTGGACATTCCCAATCATTACTGTGACTTCAGATGCCTTCTACTCCAAAATGCCTTCCTTCACAGTAAGGGGTTGGCACAAAGCTCACAAAATAAAAATTTAGGGACAGCTAAGTAAGGTATGTAGCAGAGAAAAACATCCCAGCAAATACACTGACAGCAGGAATTACTTCTCATGACAATCTCAATAAACTTGTGACAGAATTCCCAGTCTGCTGCAGAAATCGTAGGGACTTCACTCAAAGATATTTAGTAATTCCTCCTTTTTTTTATTTCTTGTTTTCCTGTCTGCGGCTCAAGCAGATCAAATCTCCCTTTAAAACTGTTAATTTGGATGCCAGCTGAAAGTCACTAACCTTAAATTTCTTAAATCATTAAGATCAAGCAGCTTCCTCTGAAAATATTCAAGATCAGTCAAGTCTGAAATAAAAATAATCCTTACTGAATTTTCACTGTTGTCAAATTCTTCTGGCACTGCTCCAATAAATTGTCCGTGAAAGTAATATGGACAAACATTCTGACTTCACTAAGCTACAGCAGCCAGCAATGAAAAGAAAATTATTACTCATTAAGAACACATTAAAAGCAATGTCAAAAAACCTGTTACATAAAAAGCAGCAAAACTTTATTTGGTATCAACAGAATTACCATATAAGAACAGAAAGAGGCGAGGAAGATAGCTGGATCCAGCTGTGCCCAAGTATTAGTGCCTTCTATTAATAGCTATGATTGAACACTGAGCTAGAAATTGGCCTTCCTGTTGGCCACAGAACTGGCAAAAACAACTTGAAAGGCTGTGAAAGAAAACACAGCAGGGCTGGTGGGGCACCTCCTGCAGAGGAAGGAGGTTAATTCAGCTTTTCCTCCTCGCTGCTGCCTGCGCATCACGGCAGCGACGGCCTCCTGGTCCGTGCACCTGAATTATACAGTGTGTGTGTGTTTGTGCAGTTAATGTATATACAGAAGAGGCTGCTCAGGAGCAACCACGACATATTCCTGCTGATTATAACCTTACCCGAATCTTAACTGTGCAACCCATTTATCCCACAAGCTTCAAGGCACTACTGAAAAGACGCCGGAACAAAATAATAGTTGAACGGGATTTCACATCAAAAAAGGAAAGTCAGCCTTGTGATAGATAGAAAGAAGTCAGAACATCTGTTTCAGTTAAATATCTTTAAATTACTCATTTGGGTTTGAGTCATGCAGAAACTGGGCACATCAAGGCTGCCGATTAAACTCCCTCAACGTAGAGAGCACAGAAGCTATACAGACAGGAGAGCGAGGGGACAAGGGAGGTGGCACTTACTCCTTATCCCACAGGGACACTCGTGTAGCTGGATGAAATCCCTGTCAGACAGCGGTGAGCAAACGCTGGCTGCAGCACCAGGAACCCCGGAGTGAAACCATAAAGAGCCCAGGGAGGAGCATTCATCACACACGAGGTCATGCCTCTTAAACTCAGAAACACAGGCAACCCAACCAGAGCACACACCACCAGTTAATATTACTTACTAAATGAAGAAAAAATTATTTAGGCCATAATAAAGGGGCAGCAAAACCCCTTCTGGCTTTTCAATTTAGAGTAAGTGGTTTCACCATAGGGTAAGAGCAGGTTAAAAAATGGACCAGCCCCAGCTCAACTGCCCCCACCTCACCCGACTCCCCAAAGAGGTTGGAAATTTACCTGGGATAAGCTACATTAATGAAAAGCATTATCGGTCAACAAAATGATGAAGGAATCGAAAGTTATTTTTCACACCAGACACATTAAAGCTACAGCAGGGAAAAAATCAAAGGAAGAAACTGCAGTTTCAAAGTTGTCTAAAAACCGGTTGAGTATTTTTGATATCATTAAAAGATTTTTGTCCATTTTTGCAGCAAAAGACAAAAAGCTGCCTTGCCTTTTCAAGAAATATTTCCTCTCCTGTAAAATTACTGTAAAAAAAAAAATCCCTGATAATGTTTTCTTTAGAATAGGTATCCTTAGAGATAGGAAGGAAGGCAGAAATGAACACAGGTAGCCAAATGGCTTAAAAAACTTACAGGTGGCAGAAACTACAAGAACAGAACAATAAATCTCCAAGTATTAAATAGCACTACAGGATTGCATGAGATTGTTAAAATTAAAAGCTGTAATTAAGAGAAGGTTTAGTCTAACTGAAGAAAGGTAATCATGGCCAAGTGAGAAGAAGGCTAACCTTAAAATAGCTATTAATTAAAATCAGACAGCCTGAGGTAAGTATTTTCATAGGACGTAATCCTTACCAACAAATATTTTGCAATGTCGCAGAAACTGGAGAAGCACCAAGTACTGAATAAAATATGTTGCCAAGGTTGCCATAACCTAGTACAAAGCATTTTCTGGTGATTACATCACGTCACATTATTTTCATGCCCCCACCTTCCAGCTCTTATGCTTAACAGCATCCACAGAAATTGGATCTTGCCCACTTAATGTAAAAGATAGGTTTATAATCGAAAGAACGCATACAGGAAAAAGCCTTAAAGATGTCTTAGTTAGCAAATTAGACATGAACTTCGCTGGGACTATGCAGCTGGTGACTGATAGACAGAAATATTATACTTGAGACCATCCCACACTGTACAGGTGTCACAGGAACTACATCTAGACAACTACATCCAGCTTAACCAGCAGGGGAAAGGCCCTGGCAAACTGCAAGGAATGGAGAGAAAAGCAACAAAAATGCTGGGCTGTCTTTAATGATGGAGAAAAGCATTGAAAGAAAAGGACAAAGAAAGAGCAGCCTTGAGAAGGACTTGGGGGTGCTGGTGGATGAGAAGCTCAATGTGAGCTGGCAACGTGTGCTGGCAGCCCAGAAACCCCCCACCCCTGGGCTGCATCCCCAGCAGGGCAGGGAGGGGGGGATTCTGCCCCTCTGCTCTGCTCCCCCCCTTCCAGTGCTGCCTCCAGCTCTGAGGCCACCAACATCAGGACATGGAGCTGTTGGAGCAGGGCCAGAGGAGGCCACGGAGATGCTGGGAGGGCTGGAGCCCCTCTGCTGGGAGGGGGGGCTGAGAGAGTTGGGGGGTTCAGCCTGGAGAAGAGAAGGCTCCGGGGAGTCCTCAGAGCCCCTTCCAGTCCCTCAAGGGGCTCCAGGAGAGATGGGGAGGGACTCTGGATGAGGGAGGGGAGCCCTAGGAGGAGGGGGAAGGGTTTGACCCTGCAAGAGGGGAGATGGAGCTGAGCTGTGGGGAAGAACTTGTTTGGTGTGAGGGTGGTGAGAGCCTGGCCCACGTTGCACCGAGAAGCTGTGGCTGTCCAATGCCTGGAGGGGTTCAAGGGCAGGTTGGAGGGGGGAGGTTTACGATCCCTTCCAACCCAAACCATTCTACGATGCCTTTCCACCCAACCCATTCCATGACTCTATGATTCCAAAACCCCTATCTTGTCTATACTATTGACCAGTGACCAACTATTTCACTCCAAATATTGCCATTGGGATTGCCCCAGTTGGAGCTCTCCCTGAAGGGCAGCAGTTCTGCAGGCCAACAGGGATCCTCTTAAGGCTTGAGATTCCCGACCTGAGACCCAGAGATCCTTCCTCACCCATGGCCTGTGACAGACCCTCCACCAGTGACTGACAGCATGCTCTGTTAATGCTATGAAACATTACTAACCCCTACAGTCAACATCATTCTTAAGCATTATACAGATAATTCCACTGGACATAAACCGTTGTTCAAGTCTGAGATTATGACTGGATCCAGTTGCACTGAGGCTTCAAAAGAGCTTAGAAAGCAGGGGGGGTCCACCCTGAACCTCGTGGGCCCTCTTTACTCTGTATCTCTGGTCTACGCGTGAGCCATTCTAGCTTGACTCTAACTCAGTCTTCCTTTGTGTGTTCCTTCCACGCAGTCATTGTAAAGTGGACCTTGCCATCAACCTTATTGAACATTGTCAAAACACTGCTAAAACTTTTTTAATTCCATCAGACTTATTGAACTGTCAAATTATTATTTTACCTCAATAAAACATATTGTGGCTTCTTTCTTTCGAGTGAGTTGCATTCCACTCATCCATGGCAAATATGTACCTAACAGTGATTACCAACTGCAGCCATCAGTTCACGGGTGATCACCATCAGAAACCATATTTTCCATGTCCTTTTTCAATATTCTGCAAGACCTGAGCATGCTTAATGTGATCCCTGCTTCTTTTCAGGGAGCATTGAGGGTATGAGATATGAGGGGGGGAGGGGGCACTAGAGATGAGCCTAAGGATAGCCTCCTGCCTGCCATTGTGCTTAATGTGATACCTGCTTCTTTTCAGGGAGTATTGAGGGTATGAGATATGGAGGGGGTACTAGAGATGAGCCTAAGGATAGCCTCCAGCCTGCCATTTCACTTGAGGCGAGATGAGGACAATATCTCAGATGATGATAATGTCTCAGAAATGGGGGATGGTAACACACATGGTAGTGATGACATCAGGGATAGTGATAAGTCAGCAACCACTGCTTAGAAGGATCTAAGCATGATCAGGAGGGTATTGGGACTCGGCCCCCCACAAAAGTGGCAGGAAAATTAGCCCAGCTTAAGTGCTTCTACACAAATGCACGCAGCATGGGCAACAAACAGGAGGAGCTGGAGGCCACTGTACTGCAGGAAAACTATGACATTGTTGCCCTCACAGAAACGTGGTGGGAAGACCTACACAACTGGAGTGCTGTTATTGATGGCTACCAACTCTTCAGAAGGGATAGACAAGGAAAGAGAGGAGGTGGGGTGCCCCTCTATGTTAGAAACACATTTGAATGCATAGAAAATTAAGGAAGTGTGGGATAGATGAGGGGGCAGTGAGGTGGTTTGAGTCCTGGTTGTGTGACAGGACTCAGAGGGTTCTAATTAATGGAGCGGGGTCAAGTTGGAGGCCTGTGACCATTGGTGTCCCTCAGGGGTCAATACTCAGCCCAGTCCTGTTCAACTTATTCATCAATGACCTGGACGAGGGGACAGAGTGTATCCTCAGCAAGTTCGCTGATGATACCAAATTAGGACGGGCTGGCTGACACTCCAGAGGGCTGTGCCACCATCCAGCATGACCTGAACAGTTGGAGAGCTGGGCAGAGAAGAACCTAATGAGGTTCAACAAGGACAAATGTAAGGTCCTGCACCTGGAAGAACCCCAGGCACCAATACAGGTTAGGAATGGATCTTCTGGGAAGCACTCCTGAGGAAAAAGATCTGGGAGTCCTGGTAGATAGCAAACTTTCCATGCACCAGCAATGTGCCCTTGTCGCCAAGAGGCCAATGGGATCCTGGGCTGCGTAGGAAAGAGTGTGGCCAGTAGGTCGAGGGAGGTCATTCTCCCCCTCTGCTCTGCACTGGGGAGGCCACAACTGGAATCCTGCATCCAGTTCTGGGCTCCCCAGTTCAAGAGGGACAGGGAACTACTGGAGAGAGTCCAGCGTAGGGCAACAGAGATGATTAAGGGATTGGAGCATCTCCCTGATGAGGAAAGGCTCAAGGAGCTGGGACTCCTTAGCCTGGACAAGCAAAGACTGAAGGGAGACCTTATTTATGTTTAGAAGTATCTAAAGGGTGGGTTGAAGGATGTTGGAGCTGGACTCTTTTCAGTGGTTTCCAGCGATAGGACAAGGGGCAACGGGCTCAAGCTGGAACATAGAAAGTTCCATTCAAATATGAGGAAAACCTTTTTTACGGTGAGGATGACAGAGCCCTGGAACAGGCTGCCCAGGGGGGTCGTGGAGTCCCCTTCTCTGGAGATCTTCAAGACCTGCCTGGATGCTCCTGAGTGATGTGCTTTGGGTGTTCCTGCTTTAGCAGGGGAGTTGGACCAGATGGTCTCTAGAGGTCCCTTCCAACTCTGACAATTCCGTGATTCCGTATTAACTGCACTCCTGTGTGAGCCACCTTTGTAATGCCTCTTACACTAAATTCCTGAGTGACCGAACTGCTCCAGGGGCTACGAAAGCAAAGAGAGTCACCAGCACTTCGCTCTCATCGGGTCCCACCGAGGAAACAGAATCCAAACATACAAATAAAAACTAAGGGTGAAAAAAGGACCATAGCCCCCTAAGTCAAATTAAGTTTGCCACTGGTGTCAGCAGGACTGGGGTTTTTTAAAATATCTAGGAGACTAACAAAGAGCACGTGACAGGAGAGAATGTTACCAAGTCTATTTTCTCTGTAAATCAAGGTGAGCATCCTGCAGACGTGTGCTCCTCTTTCACTTTGATTCACTGTGATTCCAGAGCATCACAGTGCTGCAGAATGCTGGCCAACAAACCGCCTTCTGCCCCGTTGCAGGGGATGAAGTCATGCCATATTCTCTTCGCTTTTAAAAGAGACCATGTCCTTAAGCATGCATTACCTTAACAGCAGAAGCAGCTCCACTCGTCTGTGTTTTGGGGGGTTGGCTAACATTAGCTCCTCCTGGTTTCTTCTACAAAATACAAAACATAATAAACGTCAGAAATGTTGATGAAGAAAAAGAAAAGCTAAGTGAAAATGTAAACAAAAAAGTAGTGTAAAAAAAAAAAAAAAGTACACCAAAAAGTCCATTAGGACATTTTATACAGGGCAAATCATCCACAAATAAATTCTCCTATGTAACTTTAATTCACACAGACTCCTTTCAGACACTTTTGCCCAGCCCAGAATAGGCTGAGTTCTCTCCTACTGCTTTATGGACGATACACAAAATCTGTTCTATTTCCTGTGGCAGAACGACTCTGTTTTTAACAGTTAAAGCAACAGTAACCATATATACTTTAATGAAAAGTACCAATGAAAACAAATGGGTGAGCAACGGATGTACAGACATAACTGGAATGACAACACAGAAGGTAACATCACAGCTCAGTCAAGGAAGCAAAAATAAAAAGCTAAGAGCAAGATGATAGCTTTTCTAGTTAGTAAATATCCTTGCAACTGAAACAAAACCATGACATCCCCTTTGAACTTCCAATTTTCAGCCAATGCAATGTCATTATTAGCAAGTACCGCTGAGTACCGCTGCAATAACTCAGCGACATCTGAAATCTCATCTAATGAACCCTGGGAAAACAAGCCATTATTAATGAACACAGCAAAAAGCATCAGATTTTTGGAGGCAGCAGATGTTTAAGACTTACTAATTTTCTCTAATAAGTGGAAGCTCAAGACTCACAGCTCTACTAAAGTGTTCACACTTTAATTACTCTCTACAAGCAGGGAATGATCAGAGACACAACCAGCAAACTTGGATGCAAATTCAGAAGCGCTGGTTTCCAACTAATGGGACACTGGCTGCTGAACAACCTTGGAGACCTCTGGCATTAAGGTAATTCCCAACTCCTGTTGTCTTCCAGATTCATCTTCAAACACCAGGAGAGCATCTCCAATGAATAAAGCTGCACATGCGACAGCCAACCCCCAGTTGGTTTCCTAAAAAAAATAATTCACTGAAGATGCATCTTGGTCTCCATCCCTAAAAACAACCAGTCTGTTTCTTCTTCCCAAAAGGATGAACTCCAAAAAGGATCCTTACACTCAACACAGCTAAATCTGTGGCTTGGAAAATAAATAAGACTTACAATTGTACAGCATCTTGGCAGATGCTGGGGCACCACCTCACCCCTCTGTGGCCGTTTACCCAAGATTAACATCACAAAAATGTGGCCTCCTGGCACAGAATGACACAAAGTGGGATATTTACATCAAAGATTTCCACTTAGTATTGGCCACACTGGAGACGTCCAGTTAACACTTCACCGTATGATGCAAAAACAAAGTGTCATAGTGATTTTTTTTTCCTGTTAAAGGGCTCCTAGGAGTGTAGCTGTCTCCTCCAGCTGCTCTGGCCCAGGACCCTCCTGCATGGCTGCTGAAGTCCAGTGTTGCCCAGTACAGACCAGTACTGCCCAGAAGGGACCTGCCCAGCCACTGAAGCCCAGCCCATTGCCCATTGCCCAGGGGGTCTCTGCCCAGGCTGAGGGATGTGGTTGCAAGTTCCACCAGCAGCAAAGCCAAGCCAATATTCCAGAGGCAGACAGACAGACCAGACACGGACACCAGCACTGTCAGCAGCACCCACAGGCAGGACCCCCATCACACAGCACCACCCCGAGCCCCGTCCCCTCCTCTGGGGACAGCAGAGGCAGGAGCTCACCACTGCTGAGCACCCACAGGATCATAGAATCATAGAATGGTCTAGGTTGGAAGAGACCCTTGGGATCATCGAGTCCAACCATCTCCCCTACTCTACAAAGTCCTCCCCTACACCATGTCCCTCAGCACTGCATCTAAACATCCTTTAAACACAGCCAGGGATGGGGACTCCACCCCCTCCCTGGGCAGCCTGTTCCAATGCCCGACCACTCTTTCGGTGAAAAATTCTTTCCTAATGTTCAATCTAAACCTCCCCTGTTGGAGCTTGAGGCCGTTCCCTCTCGTTCTGTCACTAATTACCTGTGAGAAGAGACCAGCACCAACCTCTCTACAGTGTCCTTTCACGAAGTTGTAGAGAGTGATGAGGTCTCCCCTCAGCCTCCTCTTCCTCACACTAAACAGTCCCAACTCCCTCAGCCGCTCCTCATACGATTTGTTTTCCAGCCCCCTCACCAGCTCCGTTGCCCTCCTCTGCGCTCGCTCCAGCACCTCGATATTTCTCTTGGATTGAGGTGCCCAAAACTGGAGATGGTGCAGAGTTGCAGGTCCCACAGCACCGACACAGCTCCCCTGTCCCCCCAGCACCCCTGCAGAGCAGACGGGATGTGGCTGAGGAAGACAAGACCTCAGGCAACCGGAGAGAAGGGCTGAGCTGTGCCAGGCTGTAACAGCAACAAGGCACAAGGAACCAAACTCGGGAAAAATGGGGCAATCCCTTAAAACTGCAAGGTTGCTGGTGGTTACCAAGTGGTAAAAATAAAAGCTATGTGTCCTGTAGGTGAACAGAGCTCATTATGATGAGAAAACCCCACCTCCACATCTTGAGCTGTTCAGGTCCTAGATGAGATCCTACCCACAGGGCATGCACAGTGATTTAGGAATGTTCTGTATCTTTATTCGAAGGGAGAATACGAGCAGCCAAGAGGAGCTTCTTGTGAGATGCTGAGCCCCCAGTGAGCAGTGCAGGGTGGCAGTGAGGGGGTTTTTTCCACTCTCAAAGCCGAGGTGAGCTGGCTCTGAGGAGCTCCCACCCAGTGCCCAGCTCTGTGCAGGCATCAATAAACACACATCCTGGCTTTAGGGAGGGACAAGCTCTTTGCACCCTGGGTGAAGAGCCCAGATTTGGGACAACACCCAGACCCCAGACCCCCCTGCTCTCTGTCTGGCCCAAGTCGGTGCTTGCTGCCAACACACAGCACTCACACATACGTCCCACAGACACCCCACACTCCTGGGTCCCCCCAAAACCTGCACAGACCCTCCGCCCACCTTACACCCTGACCCTGACCTGGTCCAGCCTCAGGTTTGCCAGTGAATACACACACACATGGTTTGGAGAGGACACAGACACTTGCCCCAACAGCACCAGGCACCCTGTGACCCTGCACATCATCCCATCAGCTGGCACCATCCCACCACCCCCTCCAGCACCCTGAACCCTCGGTTCCAGCCTCACCAGCTGCAAAGTCCATTTGCTGCAGCTTCCCGAGAGCCCAACCACCACAGGGGCTGACCAGGTTTCTCTCTGGCTGCTGCCTTCGTTGACAGTAATTGCTGAGGTTTTATGCCTCTGCACATCTGTCTCCCTCCCTTTCCTTACCCTCCCAGCTGAAACAATAAACATCCTCATGCTCCACGCGTCCAACTGGTGCCACCAACCAGATGTGCTCCTTTCACAGCCTCCCTCATCCTACATCAGTCAGGTCTGTCTCTGTATTTTCTTCTTATGGCTCCTTTGACCAGACACCCTTAAAAGAGCCAACTCTCTCCTTTCGCACACCCCGCAACCCCCATTACAATGAACATTTTTAATTCAAGCAATAGTCTCCAGCCCCAGGTGACAATGCTCCTAAGGGCAGGTGACAAAGGTGTGACGTTACAGTTTTGTATGGACAATGCCAAGATGCAAAATGCTTTGGGTTTTGTCTCTGATGTGCATTAAAGACAATGTAGTGCATTAAAGACTTGGTAGTAAGCATTATCCACAAATGCTTCAACTTTATAACTAATAAATAAATTATTAGGTTGTTGAAGGAACACAAAATTTTAAGTGCTACCTTTCCATTTTCAAAACAAAAAGGAAAAAAAATCATCAAGAGTGAGCAGACATCTGAAGAGCAAGCAATATTCTGGGTCTGCCCTCAGTATCACAGCTCTCCACTTCACCCAAGGCTCAGCCCCTGGTTCAGGGCCTCACAGTGCTCAGGACTCACCCTTGGCACCTAAACCACGTCTAAGATAACTGTGAAGCTCTGGAAACCCAGAAATAAACTACTGTTGTGCAGAAGGAGTTTTTATGACACCTACCAACACATTCAAAAATTTCAGGCACAAGTCTAGCCTTTCCTCCCGCCCCAATCAGAAATGGAACAAAAAAACTAATAGAGTGAAATAAATCTTTGTTCTGAGCATGAACTTACGTTAAACAATTAAAGAGTGTAAGAAAAAACGTTAATGCAAGCATTTCTCTGTTTCACAGTAAGTGGAACAGCAATAAAGGTACAGGTAGGAGACAGAGAATAAAAAGAAGCAAATAAATGCTTTTCTGGAGTAGAGAAAGGCTTCCTGGAGATAAGCTACATGGAAAGTTAAGCCACGACATCACATCAGCATTCTTCACTGAATGCTGATGGCCAAGTAGAGGCACACCTTTCAGTTCCCAGGGCCATCTCTCAACAGTCACTTCTCTGCCCCTTCTACCTACCCCTTAATACATCTGTAAAAGCGTAACAATTGGCCACATCAGGCTACTGGGTTCATCCTTCTTTTAAGCATATTAAAATAATGGTGTTTTGTACTCCCCAGCACCCTCCCCACGAAGCTCCCTGCAGGCAAACCAGCTCCAACACCCTTTATCAACAGACCCACCAGAGCTGCAGGAACAGATTCTTCCCCCCTCCTCTCCAAGAAGTAGAAAAGCATTTTTTTTCTGTGACAGTCTCAGACACGATCAGCTGGAGAATCACCTCACGGCTGCACCCACATCTCGCTTCCCAACCCGGTAATAACAGAGCTAATCAATTATCATAGCATAGCTTCTTTATGAAATTAATTAGAAGAATCAAGAGCCTGTACAGAATCACGTGTGAAGGAGTAAGAGCTGTGGCACACAGGTACTCATAATCTATTCTTCACTGTTAGTTGTGGCTTCAAAACAAAAATCCAGAACACTGTTTCAGAGTGGAATATTAACTCCCCCATGTTTAATAAAGGGGAGATAAAATACAAATCCCTCTGATATTAAGATTTTCCAAGGGAAGACACGCATTAAGACTGGTGTCTAGAAATATGGATTAAATGTTCATATTGGACTATAACATTCAAGCGTTCATTATACTATTGCAACGAGAACGCATATGGTACAGTTAAGAAAAAAAAGTACCACATGAGCAAAGAAGATGCAATCTTTGTTCTGTAAATGCTTTTGATGACCATAACCAGCATTTCAGCCTCCAGCTTTCAATCTTTCATTTGAAAATTTATTGAGCAGCAATCACACTCTATTTCTTCCTACGGCAGGAAGAGCCTCACATCACAACAGCTCCCAACGAGTATCATAATTTAACCAAAATAATGTTATTTTTCAACTACCTTTTGCATCTTAGCCAAAGAAGAACCAAAACAGAAAAGGAAGACCAGCAAACAAGCCGGTGCTGTACTCCTTTGAACCCCTCTACTCAGATCATGGGCACTCGGTGCAAGGGGAAAAAAACCAAACAATGCACTTAAAAATAAATAATTTGGTACCAAGTAGAAAGAAACCTGGCAAAGGCTCTAATCAAAGTTACTTTTGCACCTCCTCAATTCAGACCAGTAGTGGGCACTCCAACGGACTTTTACCAGCCATGATGTCTTTATTCAGCGTTACCCGCTGGAGTTTGAGTAATGTTAATGCTTTTTCTGGATGAGGAACCCTGCACAAGCATCAGGCTTAATAGCTATGACAGAAATCCTGATGTCAGAGCAAAGAACCAATTCTAAAAGGACAGTAATGCTTTGGTGCCAATTATCACCATCATCATCTCAAAGCAAAGAATGTATTTCCTGTTAAGTAAAGAATAATGAGCTGAGCGAGCAGCACATGCTTTGTCCACACGGCTGTAAAGTATGACTCCAAATGGCAGGACTCGTTAGGGAGGGTCTTGTTTCACACCATATCTGGTAAATCACAGCCCCACTCTAAGCTGAGGCTTCAAATTCCTAGAATATATGGCTCCATCTTCCTTTTAATACCACATTTTTACACTCAGACACCAGCAATGCACAGGCTATATTTTTAGAGTGATACAGAAGCTCTCATTGGTATTTTACTCTACAACAGTAAAAAGAGAACAGGTCTTATTACAGAATGCAGTTAACAACACAAGCATGACGCAATTCAAAACAGAGCGTGGGGCTTTCAGAGCAGAACAGGAGCATTTGGTTTGCATCAATGTTATGACTCACACACACAGTTATGTACCAAAGCACACCGTGCCCCTACGGCAGCCCTCGGAAGGGGCAACACCGAACACAGCCGTCGAGAACAGGACCATGCAATTCATCACAAGACAAGACCTGTCTCACCAAGGCCACCCAAAGTGTCCCACATCCCGTTTCCCCATCCCGAGCAGCAGCCAGCAGCAGGTATAAAAGAAAGCAAAAGCAGTGATGTAGAAATAGGTCAGGCACGTGTCAATACCCCTTCCAAACACTGTCACAGAGTTAAAAATTTCAGTGTATTTCATAAACTGTCCTGGGTTTCTCTTCAGTGATTTTGTCCTGTTTCCCCTTGAAAGGATGTATCTTTTAGCATCCAAAAGCTTGTAGAGCACTAATGCCTAGATGGCACACAAGATCTGAACAGATCTGAAACTGGTGGCAGGGCACACATAAGTTGATGTCAAGGTGGGAGGTAAAGGAGAACCACACCAGCTGTCTCTTGCCTGCTAACGTTTTACATAGAAAATTCCTAAAAGCCTTGGAGCATCAGGAGGGAAGGAGAAGAAAGGAAATTGTCATACACTTTGCAATGGCGTGCTGCAAACATGTTGACTCACATCACCCACTTCTATGGGTGGCAGGTGCATCCCAGCTGCAACACACGCCACAGCTTCAAGTGCATGAGCAACCACCAATTCCAGCAACCATCATTGCTCTTCTGTCAACACCCACCACACGCACACTCACGAGGAACGAAAACATTTCATTAAAGCTGATTTGGATTCTCAAGAAGTGTCTGATTCTCCTCAGAATGCGAATTCAACAAATACAAGCTTCTGAAAACCAAGACATGAAGATTTCAGGTACATCCCTGTGACGTTAACCTTTGTCCTTCAGTAGTGCCCAATACAGACATTAACAATGCACAAATCACTATCAACTATGCCGATAAAGAACTGCCTACATCTTCTTTCAATTACATGTTCTGACACACCTGCAGTTTCCAGTTCTGTCCCTCCAGCAAATCTTTTACCTATTTCTACAAAACAACCTGTTGCTCACCAGTTGCTCATCATCAGATTGACAGATTATCTGTAACTCAACCTAAAACTGACCATTCCTGTAGCAAGTAGACCCCACCAGTCTGTCCAGACCCGAAGCTTGAGAAGCACTGCTAAAATGAGGCAAAACACTGACTGTCTCTTTCCTTTGATAACACACAGTAATGAAGTGGAGGAGATCTTTCCAAGAGCAGCATGGTCCTGTAAAGCAGGTATCATGGTCCTACCCCTTCCAAAACTCTTTCACAACACCTCTATCCTGTGCTAGGTGCAGTGGCACCAAGCGTTAGTGCAACCAAAGGGCTTCCAAGTCACTACCATGAGCTACAGTGAAGGACAAGGGTTAAAGTAAAATGGGTGTATAGCCTTAAGGACATGTCTCAGCTTTTGTTTTCAGAAACCGAAGAGACTAAATTTAGTATTTTAGAAGGAAGACAGGCAACAGTCAGAACCTCAGTGCTGCAATAAGGTCTATGTTTATGGCCACTGAAAGTTTTATAACTAATTAATGTCTGTTGATACATCATAGACAAAGTGGACATACTCCATGCTGTGGCTCCATGTAACTGCAAAACTATGGCGTCATTAAATAGATCATCTTCACACCAGTAACTCCTAACTCTTTTATTGCATTATTTTATTTTATTGTATGATGATACAAGAAATGGAAAAATCTTATGGAGCCATTTAATCTCCTCAGCAGCTCTGTGCAAGTCATGTCTTACCAGGCAGGTTTCTATTCACAGTAAACCTGCTGTGTTTTTGTCAACCTGCTTTTAAGCCTCCAAGAAGGACGGGTCTAAGAAGCCTATTCTACACCTTAACAGCACTGATCTTCAGTTCTTGATGTTCTGGCTAATTAGCATCTCCCACTCAAACTCATGTCAGACCTTTCCTACCTTTACTTTTCAAAGCTTTACTCTTCTTCTGTCACTCCTTCAAGGTTATGTACCCAAAGAATCTGAGAGAGAGTCGTTTATTGTTATTTTTAGCTAAACCATGAGCATACGCAGCTTTTACAATTTTCCCTTCAATATGAATATGAACTCTTCAAAGACCTTTGTATTTCCTTGTCATTTTTATAATGCATTACCAAATCTTTTCTAGCAGGGAGATGAACAAACTCAATATTCTAGGCAAGGCTGTCCACCGCTATCTACAGATGGATTATGAATTTCTGCTTCAAAAACTGAAGACTACAGGAAAAATCTACAACTTTTAAACAAAAATATAACATTGCAGACTCCTGCAAAATCTGTACAAAGATTCTGAGTTGCTACTTCAACTGCTTAAAAATTCAGAGTGTTTTGGAGTGTGAACTGTGATGGACCTAATGCTATTCAATGGGCCTAAGGAGAACTATTTTTATCTACTTTCCCTTTTAAGCCTTATCAAGCCAATGGAACAAGTCAAATATCTAAAGAAATTCACAAGAGGACACACATGGAGCATTCTAAGGACTCACAAGACAGAAGCCTCAGGTCGATAAACTTAGTGACAGCTTTCTTTTGCTAAAAACAGATATTCTCAGTGTGAGGTCTGAAACCGTAGCTCCACAACCCAAACCACCACCTTCAATGCCCACCCTTCCCACAAAGAAGTCAGCACTTCTATATCAAGAGCAACAACCTGCAGTCAAAGAATTTGGCATAAAAATAAGAATGTATAAAAGAACAATGCTATTTAGGAAAAATGTAAGCTGTCTAGAGAGGAAAGGAGGAACATGTTCCCAGGCTAGACAAAGGACAGGAAAGAAAGGTAATTGCTTTAACCATCTCCTTCAGAGGACCGTAATAACACGTTCACTGGTGGTGACCTGCACGGCAGCTAAAC
This sequence comes from Calidris pugnax, assembly GCF_001431845.1. Lineage (NCBI taxonomy): Eukaryota > Metazoa > Chordata > Aves > Charadriiformes > Scolopacidae > Calidris > Calidris pugnax. The sequence continues at coordinate 707,747 of NW_015092476.1, forward strand.
ACACCACAGCTTAGAGAAAGTTATGGATCAGGCACAACTATTTCTGGCATCCTTGTATCAATGATTGATGTTTGAAGCCAAAAACCAGACAACTAATAACAGACATTTCTACAAATTCCTCACATTCTGAATCTGCTTTTAGCCTTCCTCAGGGAATCACTGCTCCTGCTTGGTTCCTGGCTTGGACAACACCCTCTCTTTGTGATACCAGCCTGACTCCCTGTAAGGCACAAGGACCTACCTCTGAGTGGCCAACTGGGCTTGGAGCTGCTGGGAGAGAGAAGACCCCAACGCTGCCCACAACCCATATGGCTTCTGATCAGTAACAACTGCTGCTACACTCAGGCTGCAAAGTTGCTTGTGTACACTCTACATTACGACCCAGCAGGAACTCTAGAACTGTAAATACCCATTCCTGAGGAGGCAGTATCTTGAAAAAAAGTATTTTTTCTAAAATACAGCACTGCCTAAGTATTTGCAAGTGTGCCAAGAGATGGCCCAGAGATGGAATATGTATGTATAAATTTGGATTTGTATTTTTGGAAGAAAAGCCAGGATGCAGACAAGGTGGAAAGCGTCACAGTGCACTCACTTCATCCATACTTCTGAAACTGGGACCATCAGATGTGTCCCAAAGCATATCTGTACTGCAGAACAGACGCATCCACGGAGATCATTCCCACCAGTACTAACATGAAGTTTTTGTGAAAGAATGAGCAGAGCAAAGAAATATTTTCAACAGGCTGCTCAGCAGCACAAGACAAAACTATACATTCCTAGAATGAATCATGAGTGACTACAGTCACCAGTTAATTGTCTGAAAAATACCACTTTGCTATCAAAAGACAAAAATTTGCATAGGAGGAAATCCATTACCAACTTTTCCTCTTAATATGTGCAAACACTTGAATTTACCTCTTGTGCTTCTGCTTTATTCTCTCCCGATGTGGAAGAAGCTCCACTTGCCTTCTTGTCGCCATGCTGTAAAATAGAGATGCGTAGCTATTAAGATCTTAAATGATACCTTCTACGTAGAGAACTTCCCAAATATCTTACTGCGTGTGTGGTTCCTTCCACCTACCATAATACAACACAAGGGAACATTGTAAGTTTTCCTTCTCCCTATTGGACAGGATTTAATGATCTTTAAGGTCACTCCAACTCTATGGTTTCTAAATGACTTGCTGGGGAACTTCAAGTGAAATCACAGTCAGCAAGTCATGACTTCCAGGGCAGTACACAGAACGTGACTGTTCTTGTGAGAAGTTGTAGAAGATATTACGCTTATCATTCATTCCTTGTCCCCAGAGTGCTCTCCAGTACTCCCTTCAGAGCGCTGTCAGTCCCCCAGGCTCCAGCAGAAACCAAACAGCTCTGAGAGACCCACACATGGTGTGCAACTACGAGCATCTGCTCCAACATCTGAACTGTCCTCAGACACACTGAGATGCTCACTGTGCCCACCCCTCCTAACCCAGCAGAGTGCTGTTCCTACAACTTCCAAAATTCTGCTGCTCATATCCAAAAAGAAATGCTCTAACAGTTTGGGCAGAGGTGCACATTAGGAAACACAGTTCTTCCAGGTTCCCCAAATGCCCTGCCTCCTTCATCCCCTCCAAGACTTTAACCCTCTTGCCTTCACCCAACCTCATGTGCAATCCCATTTGCTCCCGAGTGCGGCAATGTACAGAAAGGCACACGTTTGTTCATCATGCACACTGGCACCCAGCACATTTTACTCTCTGTATCTCTGAGAAGTGGTGAATAAGGTCCCTCAACAAACCTTTTTCAAAAGCATATTGTTTAATCTTTAGAAGTAAAAAAAAAAAAAAAAGTAAAAACCCAAGAAATTTCACCATGAATATAAATGGCAACATAATATAGCTATTATCTAATATCTCAGCTGGTGTAACTTCCCACAGCAACTGAGACATCTGGGAAGGAGGATTCACGTCTGCTTTGTTTTGTTAAGTAAAGGCAGGAGATGATTTGAGACCGATTTATTCCCTTCTGCTTTAAGGACTGAGCAGCAGGAGGTGAAGTTTGCTAACTCACAAAAGCAATGATTTCCTGCAGATTTTTCTTTACATGGCTATAGGGATGAAGTAATGATCCGTGTATCGCTGCACTATCTTTGGCAGGAATGTGCTCGAGTACATCAGCAGACAGGCTGGGAAAATACTATAGCTGAATGAACAATAAAACTAAACGTAAAAAAAAACCCAGCATGTCTCTAATCTGTTTCCATTATGGTGGTATACGACAAAAATTTCAAAAATTGTTTTGGGCAACCTCTAATAATTCAAGTTCCTAAAATGACTCTGGGCATGACTAAGATATTTGACAAGTTTTAAAACTGAAAATGCTATTCTCCTACTCCAATTGTGCCTCTTCAGAGGAAAAATAAGCCCCAAAGGTTGTCTTTTCAGGTAAGAGATGACTTGACTCACTGCCCCGTAATAGCACTTTCAGTATAGACACAATTAACCCAGTTATCTGTGCTTTTTATTGCTGCCATAAAAGCACACCACACGCATACCAGTAAAAGCAATGTCAGTGAGCGTGCTCTCGCAGAGCCAGCCACACTGTAAGGCTGAGGAGATAGAGCTCCTGCCCAGAAACTCAGTTGTGCAGACCGGGCTCCCTTCCTAGAGTGTTGTGATGCCAAGAGCATCCGTCTAAAAGCCAAGTGCTGCCCCGAATCCAGCTACTTCAGCTAATAAAGCAAACACATCTTTCTGTACACTGCATGTATTTTATTGCTTTTATTCATAGAATCATAGAATTGCCCAGGTTGGAAGGGACCTTTCAGATCATGTAGCCCAACCATCAACACAACACTGAAAAAAACCACCACTAAACCATATCACTTCATATTAATTTGCTTCTTCAAATTTGGACGTGGCTTTAAGAGCAGCAACACCAGTTAAAGCCCAGGCTTTAATTTTTTTGTCTTTTATTAAACCAAGTCACAGAATGCCAGAGCCTTACTTGGTTCCTACTGAGTGTGCCAGGCTTTCACCAGGGCCAGATCTGGTGTCACCCTTCCTTCCCACCAAGGAAACCCAAACCAGGCAGGACACAGCATCAACAGGGGCTCCCGTCCCAGGTCTGTGCAGGGGGAAAACGCTGTGTCCCAGCGGGAGGACAGAGCTCAGAGTGTCCCCTCCAGCCTCGGCAGACGCTGCTCCTGTTTTCCTGGAGCAGGGGGTGAGGTACAGGAGCCTGCGCTGCTTGCAGAGAGGGCAGGACAAGGGGGCTGGCAGGATGTCCTCAACCACCCTTCGAGCAAGACATCAATGCCATGTCCCTGAGGGACATCCCAGAGTGGCTTCACTGGCCAGAGAGAACAAGGAATGGACCAGGCCAAGGACCACAATTTTTCCACCCCTAAACTTGAGTTGGAGAGAGATTAAATGCATACCATCTTCTCTGCAGCAGGGTCTGTCAAACAGCACCTGTAACAATGGGACTTAAAAGCCAAATACATTTAGTTTTAACCACAGGAACAAAGCACATATAGTCCAACCAATGTAATTTTTGATGCAGTAAGTTGGCATCACACACTGTGTACGCATCAAGTGCTGACACTCTCTGGCCTCTGATAATAAAGCAGTCTATGGAAGTATTACCTCGCTTGAAAGCCCGCCACGCTGAGGGAGTGACCTTGGAAATCACAACTTCCTAACACACCTCCTGAGAGGACCACGCTGGTTCCCTGAGCAGCTGATGCTAAGACATGAGAAGAGACCCTGTTTCAAACATGCCCCTCAAAAGCTCTTTTCTGCTCTGTATTTCCAAGCTGGACACACATCACCTCGGAGTGATGAATAGGAGGACTATTCATCACCACTCTCTGGGCCCGTCCCTCCAGCCAGTTTTTCACCCAGCGAAGCACACGCCATGAGCCAGTTTCTCCAGGAAAACGCTGTGGGAAATTGTGTCAAAAGGTTTACTAGAGCCTAGAGACAATATCCACAGCGTGTCCCTCACCCACCAAGTGGGCAACCTCGTCATAGAAGGAGATCAGGTTTGTCAAGCAGGACCTGCCTTTCATAAACCCACACTGACTGGGCCTCATGGCCTGGCTGTCCTGCAGGTGCCGCGTGATGGCACTCAAGACCATCTGCTCCATACTCTTCCCCAGCCTCTTGTAGACGGGCATCACATTTGCTGTTTTCCAGTCCACTGGGACGTTCCCAGTTTGCCATGACTGTTGGTAAGTGACAGCAAGTGGTTTGGTGAGCACATCCACCAGCTCCCTCAGCACCCTGGCGTGGGTCCCATCCAGCCCCATAAGCTTCTTTATGTCTAAGTGATGTAGCAGGTCCCTCACCATTTCCTGTTGAATTAGGGGGTGTCATTCTGTCCCCCATCCCTGTTGACCATCGCAGGGGCTGGGGACCTGGAGAACAACTGGTCTTATATTAAAGTCTGAGGCAGACAAAGCATTGAGTACCTCAGCCTTTTCCTTATCCTTGGTCACTGTGTTTCCCCCTGCATCCGATAAATGGTGGAGATTCTCCTTAGTCCTCCTTACAGAAACATTTTCATTGTCTTTTACAGCAATAGCTAGATTAAGTTCTAGTTGGGCTTTGGCCCTTCTAATGTTCTTCCTGCACAGCCTCAGGCAATCTTTGTAGTCTTCCTGAGTGCCCTGCCCTGTCTTTCAGAGGCCATAGGCTTTCCTTTTCTTCCCCAGTTCCAGCCAGAGCTCTGGATTCAGCCAGGCTGGTCTTCCCCCCTGGCTCATCCTACAGCACATGGGCACGGCCAGCTCCTGTGCCTTCAAGATTTCCTTCTTGAAGAATGTCCAGCCTTCCTGGACTCCTTTGTCCTTCATATATAGTGTTTTATAGACACACCTTTAACTTCTAAACCAAAGAGCATTCATAATGTAACTGCCCCAGGTGGAAAGCAACAGAGCAAAATACAACCAAACAAACAACTGCATTTTCAGCCTGTGCATGCAACAGTCAGACCTCAACTACAGGTCTTGCTGCAAGAAACTCCTTCTAAACCCCAGGGGCTCCATTAGCACTAATGAGCCTTTGGTTCAAAGCCATTGCACAGCACCTCGGAGGCCCACAGTGACAACAGGCTCAGCAACTGGGTGAGGAGGGAAGCCTCCTTGCGAGATTCTCTGCTGAAGTCAACCAGCTCGGCATCACAGATATTAAAGGAGACATCATTTTATGTGGATAGGAATCTGACCTTTGTTTTCAGTTGAAACTGGGAAGGAGATGGATCTCTGATGCTGCTAAGAACACTACCAGGCAGAAAGGGGTGCCAGGGAACTACAACTAGCAACGTAAAGAATGGAAAGGGGAAAAATGGATTCTTCTTACGGCCACCTCATTCTGCTTTAAATACGCCAGCCAGTAAAAACCCTGGTAGAGCTGTGAATCTCTTTCCTGTCTGTTTCCCTCTTGCACCTTTTCTGCTTTGCTTACTCATCCTTTAGGCTGTGAGGTCCTCCAGACAGACACTACCCTGTGCGAGACACATGCATGGAACAAGAGGGGACATGTGTCTCACGTGGAGGCCATAGGTCCCATGTTGCTGCCAGCAACTGTGACAACGGGCTGCCCATGGAGCCTGTGGAGGAGCAGTTTCCTTAGCTGATCACAGGTAGTCACATTGTCTTAGTATCTCTTCTTACCCTTGTTTCGGTGAACCAGGACTACTGAGGCCTTTAGCTGGAGGAGTGGTTTCCTTAGCTGATCACAGGTAGTCACGTTGTCTTAGCATCTCTTCTTACCCTTGATTCGGTGAACCAGGACTACTGAGGCCTTTAGCGTTCATGCCATCACTCAGTGCAGCAGTTCCCAAACTTTCCTCCCTGTGCCTTTCTGTCACTTCCACCACACTCTGTCACTGAGCTGACTCGACACAAGGAATGATATCTGAAAACATTACTCAACACCAAACCAAGCTACTCTGAGCCATTTAAAAGTACAGTTATAAATTCAACACATTAAACCTACCTGATTATCTGTTAGGAAACACATTAAAGTGATATTTTTTCTGAAAGCCACCTTCCACAATGCACACTTTCTGTAAAACTTTAACAGTGTGCAAACTTTTCCTCACCACTCCATCAAGAGACCAACCATTTCCTCATATGACTAATAAATTATAAAGATGACTTTTCAAGGTAATTGCAGGTTCGTCACAGTAATGAGGACCGACCTAAGTCCAGCCAAACCACACGGAGCCATCGGAGGGGCTGTGGTTTACCCAGGGAGTCACTGCCAAGCGAGGACTATTCCTGGTAACTCCACCACCCACCTGCAGTCAAGAACACGCTGCTGAAAAAAAAAAAAGGCAAGGCAGACTGCGGAGTTTTTCCCGAAACTGCAACAATCCCGAATAAATTCTGCCTCATGTCACAGATCGCCGTGCGGTAGTTCCGTCAGCTAGCGAGCTTGCATTATTCAGAAGATTACGAAAACAGCCGACAGCACCAAAAAAAAGCAGAGTTTTTTACAAGCAGGGCTGGTAACAGGCGGCGGAGGGATTATGGAAGCGCCGCCAGAGAACACCAAGTTCTCATCTGACCCCAAACTCTACTGCGGCAGCCTTTAAAAACAGCGCTGATTTGCCGCCAGTCACCACAAAATCCTTTTCCTTATCCCTCCCTAAGCCCTCACCCCGGAGCGGGGAGGGACCCTGAGGGACACCCGTCCCGGGGAACCCCCCACACCCCGCCGCCCCATAAGTAGCTTTTATGGACTGAAACTCAGAGGCAGAGAATTGTTTGGCTGTGATCTTCTGAATTTATTTATATTTAATAACTCCGGCGCTGCTGCGGGGAAAGGGGGCGAGGGGGGCGGCCGGTGGCAGCGAGCAGCGGTCCCGGTGCCGCAGCCCTCCCGTCCCGCTCGGCGGCCGGTCCCTCCCCTTCCTGCCCGGGCCGGGGCCGGGGGGGCCGGCGGCGGGGCCCCGGCTGAGGCGGACGGGCGGGGGCCGGGCGTGAGGCGGCGGCCACCGCTCTCCCTGTCAGCGCCGGTGGCGGGACGGCGCCCGCTGGAAACAAGAGTGGCTTTTCTTTAAAAATTAGGAGTTGTGTGGGGGGAAAAAGGCACACACACTTTCCTTTTCCTCACAAAAGTCGGCCCCTCAGCCTTTCCCCTTGGAAAAGTGTTGGCGGCGGCCGGCCGGGCCTCCGCTTGGCGCTGAGGGAGATCGTGCGGGGGATCATGTCCTGTCAGGGCTTCCCCGCCACGGAGCTGGGTGGCAGCGGCTCCAGCCGCACCGGCACCGCGGGGCCTCGGGGACGCCAACGCCTCCAACACCCCGGCACCGCAATTCCTCCAGACCCCTGACATTATAAATACTTAAAGGGAGGGAGTCAGGAGGACGGGGCTGATCTTTTCTCAATGGTGCCCAGTGACAGGACAAGAGGAAATGGGCACAAACTTGAGTACAAGAAGTTCCACCTAAACATGAGGAGGAACTTCTTTACTGTGAGAGCGGTAGAGCAGTGGAACAGGCTGCCCAGAGAGGTGGTGGAGTCTCCTTCTCTGGAGACATTCAAACACTGCCTGGACAAGATCCTGTGCAACCTGCTCTACATAGACCCACTCTGGTGGGGGGGTTGGACTGGATGATCTCCAGAGGTCCCTTCCAACCCCATATGATTCTATGATTCTATCCCGGCTCCTCCGGGACCCCGGCTCCCTCAGCTCCCCAGCTCCTCTGGCACCCCGGATCCTCTGACACCCCAACATCCCAGCTCCTCCAGGACCCCAGTTCCTCCAACACCCTGGCTCTTCCAGGACCCTTGCTCCCTCAGCTCTCTGGCTTCTCTGGCTCCCTGGCTCCTCCAGGACCCTTGCTCCCTCAGCTCTCTGGCTTCTCTGGCTCCCTGGCTCCTCCAGGACCCTTGTGCCTCCTGCTCTTCCTACTCCCTGACTCCTCCAGCAGCCCAGCTCCTCAGGGACCCCGGCACCTCTAGCTCCCCAACACCCCAGCTCCTCTGGCTCCCTGACATCCCAGTTCCTCCGGGACCCTGGCTTGTCGGCTCCTTCAGCTGCCTGGCTTCTCTGGCTCCCTGGCTCCTCCAGGACCCTGGTGCCTCCTGCTCTTCCTACTCCCTGACTCCTCCAGCAGCCCAGCTCCTCAGGGACCCCGGCACCTCTAGCTCCCCAACACCCCAGCTCCTCCGGCTCCCTGACATCCCAGTTCCTCCGGGACCCTGGCTCCATCGGCTCCTTCAGCTCCCTGGCTCCTCCAGGACCCTGGTGCCTCCAGCTCCTCCAGCTTCCTGACTCCACCAGATCCCCAACACTGCAGCTCCTTTGGCTTCCCAGCTCCTCTGGGACCCTGGGTCCTCCACCAGCCTCGGGTCTTGGCCGTCACCTAGGCCCGAAATGTCCCAGAAGGCAAGGGATGCTATCCCACCACACCAATGCCCTTGGTCTCAAGGCGGGTCACATATCCTGTGGTATTAATGCTCATGTCTAGAGGATTGACCACAGCTTGGGTCATTCAGTGGGAAAGCTTTCAAGGTCTGATGGTTTTTTAAGAATGAGTCCATCCAAGTGAGCCTTTACACAGATGAACCACCCAGGATGGACTGATGGCTCTTCTGAAACACCCACGAACAGACAGTGGTTGGTCAAAGCTGAAGGAAGATTCAGCATGGCCAGACCTCCCTGATCAACAACTGGAAACTCCTCAAACTCCTCCATGAGTAGAATGGTTTGGTCAGGACCTCATGTTCGTGTGGATGTACACCTGGCATGAAAAATTCACCTTTTACCAAGAGCGGTTCTCCGAGGCCACCTCGGTAAAGGAACAGTAAAGAAACAAACTGCCACAGGAGTAGAGCAACAAGTATTCTTGAAGCATTATGTCAGGAACAACGTCATCAATAACAGAAGTCAGGTTTTACCAAGAGCGGTTCTCTGAGGCCACCTCAGTAAAGGAACAGTAAAGAAACAAACTGCGACAGGAGTAGAGCAACAAGTATTGAAGCATTATATCAGGAACAACGTCATCAATAACAGAAGTCAACCCGCAGTGAAAGGGGTTCAAAGCCCACCCATTGCCTGTCTGTGGGTAGGTGCACACACACTCACGTACAGGTTGTGTGCAGGAACTAGCACCCTTCACCAGCTTCATCTCACCCAGCTCTCGCTTGTGCACAGCTTAAAAAAAAGAAGCTTTTTGGGTGTCCTGTGCCATGGGATCCCCGGATTGGGCTGGCTGTGTGGCTGGGTGGAACAGCCATTGAATGGGTTGTGTTACTCCGAAGAGGTCCCAGCAGCAGTTCCTGGACATGGACATGTGTAAGGAGGCCATGTCTGTCAGCAGGAGGAAGCAAAAATGTCCAAGTCTTTCAGGAGCGCTCACCACCTAAGCATCTACTCCCTGATTCCTCCAGGGAAGAGGCAGCAGGACTAAGTCACCTAGTGAGAAGTCTACAGACCTAATTAACGCCCACGCCCTGTCCCGTCAGACAGAGAGAAGGAGACATGTGGGCGAGGATGAACTGCTCGAGGCCTTGGAGAATGGCTTTAACCTCCAGAGAGGAAAGACAGGCTAAAGCTGTCCCTGCTTTTCCTTTCTGATTAGCTCCATGCAGGTGTGTGGCTGCCTTTGAAGTGTTTCATGCATGGGTTTTGCATTCTACTTGATGGGTGACCTACCTAAAATCTTATGTACCCAGCCTTTGCTCAAGCTCCGTGTTGCATCTAGCCATGGAATTGTGGAGCATGGCACCAGCTGTGGGTCTGGGCACAGTGCTCTGGAGGAGAGGAAGGCCAGGGACATGCTTAATGCCTGACCTTCTGACGAGGCTCTTGTGTGCTGTTAGAATCATAGAATGTATTGGGTTGGAAGAGACCTTTAAAGGTCATCTAGTCCAACCGCGCTGCAGTGAGCAGGCACATCTTTAACTAGATCAGATTGCTCAAAGCTTCATCAAGCCTGACCTTGAATGTCTCCAGGGATGGGGCCTCCACCATCTCTCTGGGCAACCTGTTCTAGTGTCTCATCACCCTCACTGCGAAAAACTTCTTCCTAATGTCTAATCTAAACCTACTCTGCTGTAGTTTAAAACCATTGCCCCTTGTCCTGTTGCTACACGCCCTTGCAAACATCCCTCCCCATCTCTCCTGGAGCCCCTTGAGGGACTGGAAGGGGCTCTGAGGTCTCCCTGGAGCCTTCTCTTCTCTAGGCTGAACCCCCCCAACTCTCTCAGCCTGTCGTCACAGCAGAGGGGCTCCAGCCCTCCCAGTATCTCCGTGGCCTCCTCTGGCCCCACTCCAACAGGTCCATGTCCTTCTGATGTTGGTGGCCCCAGAGCTGGAGGCAACACTGGGGGGGTCTCCCCAGAGCAGAGCAGAGGGGCAGAATCCCCCCCCGGCCCTGCTGGCCAGGGGGCTGGGGATGCAGCCCAGGACGTGAGGGGGTTTCTGGGCTGCCAGCACACGTTGCTGGCTCATGTCCAGCTTTTCATCCACCAGCACTTTTCCACAGGTCTGCTCTCTTTCACATCATCATCCCCAGCCTGTGTTGGTAACGAGGGTTGTTCTACCTGGGGTCACCCTGGCAGGTCCAACTGATTGTGCCGCATTCCTGGGCTGCCGTTGGCAGGCCCTCCCTGCTGACACGCTGCTGTGGGAAGCCTTTGCTCTGCCTCACCACTCTCATTGCTGCCTGACTGCCTGATGACAAGCTGATGGTAATTAAAATCGTGGAGCTGCACAGTAACTAGGCAGCAGGACATTAAATCCTCGGTGACATCCGTCTGTATCATGCTGGGTGGATGAGGGTTCTGCTGACCCAGAATCATAGAGTCATAGCATGGTTTGGGTTGGAATGAACCTTAAAGACCAGCTGTGGTCTTTCCATCATCCACCCCCTGCCCTGGGCAGGGACACCTCCCACCACACCAGGTCCCTCCAAGCCCCCTCCAACCTGCCCTTCAACCCCTCCAGGGATGGGGCAGCCACAGCTTCTCAGGGCAACCTGGGCCAGGCTCTCACCACCCTCACACCAAACAAGTTCTTCCCCACAGCTCAGCTCCATCTCCCCTCTTTCAGGGTCAAACCCTTCCCCCTCCTCCTAGGGCTCCCCTTCCCTCATCCAGAGTCCCTCCCCATCTCTCCTGGAGCCCCTTGAGGGACTGGAAGGGGCTCTGAGGTCTCCCCGGAGCCTTCTCTTCTCCAGACTGAACCCCCCAACTCTCTCAGCCTGTCCTCACAGCAGAAGGATCACCACGCACCATCAGTGCTCAGCTCTCCTGGCCAGAAATGAGGTGATATAGGTGAGGTTTGGGCAGTGGATGGCATCAGGCTGGCACCATCCAGCCACCCACTCCAGTTCCCGAAGCTGCTGCTGTGTTCTGGGAACAGCCTGGGCTCCAAGGAAATCTTGCTTTGGGGCCAAGGGGTTAGACCTTGTTTCTATTTGAAGGCTCCTCTGGTTTGCCATCTTGAAGAAACCATTGTTTGTTGGCAATTTTTGCATATATTTATTCTTAACTGGTTTGGATCGCTTCTGTATGTAAAGGATGTAGACAGCACACATTTACCAGGGGCAACAGAAGAGCAGGTTCTTCTTCCTCTAATACAGGTGATCTTGGCATCATCTCCTGAACTGCTGCGGGCCCTGAACACCCCCCCAGCCCTCTGCTTCATTCGGGTAGAGATTTGGATATTTGAGTGAAGGAGTCGCCGGTAATCATCCAAGCCAGTCTGACACTTGTGATCTTTAATCAGGAAAAAAAAAAAAAAGGTTGTTTTTTTTTCCTGCAGCGCGCAGGTGTGTAATTTCAAAGCCACATTGTGTTTTCTGCTGCGTTTTTGGCTTCCTCCTCCCCAGGCTGTGCCGGGGAGCAGACCCGCCGGCGCCGGACGAGGGTCTGTGCGGCAGCGGAGCTCTGCGCGGGGCTGGGGGAAACGTGCTGGAGACGGTGGGTGGACCAGAGATGGGTTTGTTCAGCGAGCACTGGTTGGAGCAACAGCAGGCAGCCTCCTCAGGAGCACAGCTTTTTGCTGTGATAATGCTGTCATGTAAACAAGCATTAAAAAAACATGTTGTATGCCTCTAATAGTCATTTAGAGATACGTTTCACGGACACATTTACATTTAATTCAAGGTATCGGGAGTCTATAATTGGAATCCAGAATCACAGACTCATTTTTCCCTACCATGCTCTGTCTCCAAAGGGCACCAGTTGACGTCAAATGCCTCCGAATAAAAAGGTGCTCAAAATTCTGGCAGGATCAGATGAAATTTTTGCCAAGCATACATATTTTATTAGTATAACTTGCATAATTGTACTACTGCAGGCTTATGAGTCATTCGCCAAATTTACAAAATAAAAGTGCAAAATCTCTTGTGTAATTGGATTTTTATCTAGGGTAGTTTAAAAAAAAAGTCTAAAAGTATAAAAACCAGTCAAACAAGTTCTTTGTTTAATCTCTTTCCTCCTCTTCTTCTGGTCTACCAAGAAAATCATAACAAGTTTTCATTCTGTTCTCTTCCTCCCAAAACCAAAACCATCAGGATTTACTTTTTTTTTTTCCTTTTGACCTGATGCCTGCAGTCCCACCCTATTTTAACACACCAACAGTAACAAAGACAGACAAGTACATTTCAATTCTTCTTCTACTGTTTTTGTTCACAAAATGTTCAGTAACTGGAAATTGGAGTTTCCAGTCACAGACCTCCTATTTGTTGATAAGAGCAAAGAATCTGGTAACTTCCCTTTCTCTATAAAGCAATAATTCAAATCCTTGCTATTGCAAAGAAAAGTTTATTTCTGTTTATATTGATACCTATATTTTTGTACATGTAAACGTGTTCTCTTTTATCCTATAAATGATATGTCTTTTGCTTGTTTAGTGTGGTTTAAAGATTTCCTGTTGGACTCCATCCCACTGCTGAATGGAAATTTCCCTTCCAGGGACAGAAGTCCCAAGCTTTGACACCAACCGAGAGAAAATCAGTTTTACTTGGGGTTTTTTTGTTGTTATTTTTTGTTGGTTTGTACATCCCTAAATACTGAGCTGGATCTTAATTAAAAAAACCCAAACAAACAACAAAAGCAAAACCACCCCAACTTTTAAATTAACTTTGAATAATTGCTGGTGCTGAATTTGGGTGACATGCACACAAGTTTTTTATTTATCTAGATGTTCTACTTCATTACACTGAAATGGGACAAGTCCCAAGTCTCCAGCAGACAGTATCACATGCAGCCACCAGTGGAAAAAATGTATGTTGTAGCCTTCACCGTGCAGGACTCTGTTCTGCTTCCTCATGTTTGGTCCTCTCTTTTCTCCACAGTTTCTACCGGGGAAGCCAACGAGTGCCACCAGCTTTGGGATCCAGCGGAGATTGAAGGCAGCAGAGACCACCAACCCCCAGAATAGTTGGAGCTGGTGATTTGGAAGCAGTTCAGGAACGTGTGCTTCGAGTCACCGATTTGCTCCAGCATAAATTCAGAGCTTTTAGCAAACCACGGGCATTTCTCTGGCCTGGATCCAGGCACGAAGAGCAGGAGGTGATGAGTCCCAGGCGCGGTGGGCTGGGCGCTACCCCGGCCCCTGTCAAACATCGCAGCTATGCAGGAGTGGCTGACCTCCAGCTCCGCTCTCCCTGCTGCCTCTGCCTGCAAGGAGCTCCCACACGTACACCGAATTACAAAATGACAGCAAGACGTATGCCCTAGACATTGCTGATTGCTGTAAACCTGGAAGAACTCTGCCGAATGCAAGATTTATACCTATGAAAACGAAAATACCGTTTCTCTCAGATTCTCAAGCTGTAGGCTTAGATCAGTCCATAACTAGAAACCGTGGGTAAGGAAAACTTTATAGAGCTCGGTGTGAGGTGAAACAAAGTAAAATTGTTTTTTACTTTGACAGGACAAGACAGGACAAGAGGAAATGGCCTCAAGTTGCGCCAGGATAGGTTCAGGCTGGATATTAGGAAAAATTTTTTCACTGAAAGGGTTCTCAGGCATTGGAATGGGCTGCCCAGGGAGGTGGTTGAGGCCCCATCCCTGGAGGTGTTCAAAAGACGGGTTGATGTAGTGCTGGGAGGTCTGGTTTAGTGATGATGCTCCTTGTTTGTTGTGTGGGTGTCTATTTTTGTCAGTGAGGTTGACGGTTGGACAAGATGATCTTTAAGGTCCCTTCCAACCTAGAAGATTCTGTGATTCTGTGAAAATGTCTCTGTTTAGAACTAAATTTTAAAATCTATACAGCAGAAAGTTTCAAAATCATGAGGAAATCATGCTTATAAAATAAAATACATAGCTTTTAATCACAGTTTGCGTTTTCAACATGCAGAAAGCAATGCAAAATGGTTTTATTTGTGTCAACACTATCTCTTGCATGCAGGAGATTAAAACTTTAATGCACTTCCTGGGCATTTTCTCACTTAATCTCCGTTTGCCACAGAAGCAGTGATTTCCTTGAGAGTGATAGCATTCCCTCGGCACAGCGCTGCACTTATCCCCGCCAGCGAGGCTCACGGTGCTCACCTCGGGGCCACGCTCTCCTTCAGGTGAAATTAATCCTGGGATTCCTGGGATTAACTGAGACTTCGCAGGGGAGGGGCTGTGAAAAAGTAGCTGTGGTTTTCTAAAATGCATCCTGTAAAGCAGGGTAAAAAAATTGTTGCTATTGGTTTGCAAAGATGCAGCAAACCATTCATGTGGGTGACTTTCGATGAGTCATGTCAGGGTAAGGAAGAAAAGGGTTTGTGTGACACCACATCTCCCGATGTCATGTCAGGGTAACGAAGAAAAGGGTTTGTGTGACACCACATCTCTTTTTCTGTCTTGTTTTGTGTTTTCTTTTTCTCGCTGTCTTACCCATGCACAGATACACGTGCAATTAGGGCTGGAGAAGCCCAAGACACATCGAAGTACAATTTACAACTAGTCCAAAAGCAAAAATAAAGGCAAGACTCAGCTACTTTATATGTAGGATGTATATACATTCATACATACATACATACTTGTATGTCTGTCTTGGAAGTATTTTTTACAAGGATATGATGTCATGGACTGTGTCACTACTCAGTATTCCCATCATTCCCAGGTAAAATAAAAGACTTATGACTAGAGATTAAAGAATAATAATTTAAAGCAAAACAGAACTGGAAGATATAGTTTACCCTGAATTTACACAACAAAATATTGAGCATAAGACAGAATTTTGACAGAAACCTTGGAAAAATATCTCCTCCCCCTGCCTCCACTCAGACTTCACAAGGGGTACCACCACGTGAGCCTTCAGTTGGGTGTCACCTGTAGCTACCAGAGACACCAGCAGCACACAGGGGCCATCACACTTTTAATTCCACAAAAGACGGTCGTTTCTGCGGCTGTTCCTTGGGGCCTTGTCAGAGTATGCTGCTGGGGGAGTGCTGGGCTGGACAACACAAAACACTCTTTCGCCAATGCTGCTAAATACTTTTTTTTGATTCCTGCTAGTGGAACAGGCTGCCCAGAGAGGTGGTGGAATCTCCTTCTCTGGAGACATTCAAAACCCACCTGGACATGTTCCTGTGCAACGCGCTGTAGGTGGACCCGCTCTGGTGGGAGGGTTGGACTAAATAATCTCCAGAGGTCCCTTCCATCCCCATATGATTCTATGATTCTAGTGTTTTGAAAATTCTTCAAGCAGTGACGCTGCTTCTCATACGCTTCCAGCAGCTGCCCATGGAAGAAGACCTCAGCAATTACAGGAGTACTTCCATAATATTGTCCAGGTTGTGAAAAGACCTCTGGCAAACAAGAAATTCCTGCTGAGAGAGAAGGAACTGACAGTGCTGGGCTCTGTCAGCGCTCATGACATGTCATCCACCCACCATTTCCACGGGGCTGGAGGACCCCAGGACCTTGTTTGCGTTTCTGGGGCCTTTGCTGTGGGTAAACCCAGGCTCAGGAGGACGG
The DNA here is from genome assembly GCF_001431845.1 of Calidris pugnax. Taxonomy (NCBI): domain Eukaryota; kingdom Metazoa; phylum Chordata; class Aves; order Charadriiformes; family Scolopacidae; genus Calidris; species Calidris pugnax. The sequence goes on from NW_015092476.1 coordinate 723,672, forward strand.
AGGAGGTCTGGGGTCGCACAGGCTGCTTGTCCCAGGTGAAGGCATTGACCCCGAGTTCTGTTTATGCATGGTCCTTTCAGTCACACCCCATTTCTGTTCTGATTATCGAGCTTAAAAACCAGACTGTGTCAACAATGAAGTTATTATATATATATATATGTACATATGTGAAGTAAAGTACTCTGCGATGTGAGAAACCTAACTGTGGTTTCCATCTAACCCCGTGGCCACCCATAATGGTGTCTGCAAGATGTGTTTGTATGCAGACGCGCACATTCGTGCAATCATAGACACATTTAAAGTATATATATACACACAATTTATTAATTGCACACTAGAGCTAGGAAGAAACCCCATTGTGAAATGCTTTGCCAATCCCAGTTGGATGATGTGCTTGGAAACAGGGGTAAGAGCAGACAGTGCTGTTCCTCAGGAGAGCATCGCGTCGCTGAGTAAGTGAAGGTTCAGGGTTGGTGGATGATGTGTCCAATTAGCAGCTTTATTAGCATCTGGTTCATCTTGTACTTAACTGGGTTAACTAGTGCCTCATCTGAAAGCCAGACTAACATGTTAAAAGATGCATTAAGGTTAATAACCTCGTCTTCAAAAACTAGCTCTGCTTACAGGGTGACATCCCCAAATCTGCCAGAGCCATCTGCTGCTTCGCCATTACTTCCCTGCTCAGATGTTTTCTCAGTTGTGTGGTACAAGCTCTTCTTCACCCCTGTACACTCTCGACAGGACCGAGTCTCACGGGTGTCTTCTTAGGTAGATACTCTGATTTATGCCTTTTAAGAGTCACAACTTGACAGAATGACAGAATGGTTTGTGTTTGAAGGGAGCTTAAAGCCCCCCCAGTGCCACCCCCTGCCCTGGGCAGGGACACCTCCCACCACACCAGGCTTCTCGTCCAACCTGCCCTTCAACCCCTCCAGGGATGGGGCAGCCCCAGCTTCTCGGGGCAACCTGGGCCAGGCTCTCACCACCCTCACACCAAACAAGTTCTTCCCCACATCTCAGCTCCATCTTCCCTCTTTCAGTATCAAAGCCTTCCCCCTCCTTCCATGGCTCCCCTTCCCTCATCCAGAGTCCCTCCCCATCTCTCCTGGAGCCCCTTGAGGGACTGGAAGGGGCTCTGAGGTCTCCCCAGAGCCTTCTCTTCTCCAGGCTGAACCCCCCCAACTCTCTCAGCCTGTCCTCATAAAAACAGTCACAACAGCAGAAAGGAAGTTAAACTAAGTACAGGCTGGTATGAAATGTTTTATGGAAAATTGCAACACTGCTTTGCAGGAAATTCTTTCCTGTTTCAGAAATGTGAGAAAAAACGAGACTGCGATTGCTCTGAAGGGAAACATGGAAAATATTTTACAGCTATATGCTGTTTTGAATGCAGTGTACATTTTTCATAATTAAAAAAGAAAGCAGATGGAACTAATGTTGAGCAGAAGTACATGCAAGTGAGCACCTGGAAGCGGGACCATGGCACTCAGTGCAGCTTGGCTTGAACATTTAGTTCAAACAAGTGGGGAAAAACCACCCTCACCTTTTGCTTGTTTCAGTGTGCACTGAGCAGAAGATTACAAGGTAGTACACTCCCCATTACAGTCACAGAATCACAGAGGATATGGATTTGGAAGGGACCTCTGGAGATCATCCAGTCCAATGACCATGCCAGAGCAGGGTCACCCAGAGCAGGTTGGACCAGAACGTTTTAAGTATCTCTAAATAAGCAGACTCCACCACCTCCCTGGGCAGCCTCTTCCAGGGCTCGGCCACCCTCACAGCAAACAAGTTCCTCTTCATGTTGAGATGGAACTTCCTATGTTCAAGTTTGTGCCCGTTACCTCTTGTCCTGTCACTAGACACCACTGAAAAAAGACTGGCCCCATCCTGACACCCTCCCTTGAAGTATTCAGAGGTGTTGATCACACCCCCCCTCAGTCTTCTCCAGACTAAAAAGACCCAAGTCCCTCAGCCTTTCCTCAGCAGGGAGATGTTCTAGTCCCCTCATCGTCTTCGTAGCCCTTTGCTGCACCCTCTTCAGCACTTCCCTGTCCATCTTGAACTGGGGAGCCCAGAACTGGTCCCAGTGCTCCAGAAGTGGTCTCCCCAGGGCAGAGCAGAGGGGGAGGGTGACCTCCATGGACCTGCTGGCCACGCTCTTCCTGATGCCCCCCAGGATGCCATTAACCTTCTTGGCCACAAGGGCATACTGCTGGCTCAATGATTAGTTAGTAATCTGCATATTATTATAATATCCACTACATCATTCTCTTCAATCACTGTGCCAGCGTAGGAGAAGAGTCTTCACCTCAGCAAGGGTTGTCTTAACCCATGTGTGTGTTTTTTTAGTATTATAATGAAGGCAGTTCACTTCAGGACACCCTAAAATTAAGCCTTGTTGCCAAGCTGAGCAGCTGGCTCATTACCCTGCCAGGTTGTCCAGTAACTCATCCTGGATACAATTGATCCCAGATATTTCCCCTTGTTATGGTCCAGAGAGTGAGGACTTCAAGCGGCACAGCTCCCTATTCATTATTAGTTAATTAAACTGACAGAAACAATACTGCTATAAACTAACACAGCTTTCTATTCGTTATTAGTTAATTAAAACTGACAGAAACAATACTGCTATATACTAACTTCTTAGGTTGAGATGCCCGGTATCACCGTCAGCCGGGGTGATGCGTGGCTCGCTCTGGGCAGTGCCACCCCAACGCCACATGTGGGTGTCCGGGTGTCCCCAGCCATGTGGCACCGGCTGCCTGGGCCTCAAAACACCGACGGCGAGTACACGGTGACTGTGGCAAGTGTAGGTGGGTGGCAAGTGCTCAGGGGCTGTGATAGGAGATAGGTAGGAACTTAACATTTTGTAAACATCATAGAATCATAGGATGCTCTGGGTGGGAAGAGACCTTAAAGCCCCCCCCCCAGTGCCACCCCCTGCCCTGGGCAGGGACACCTCCCACCACACCAGGCTGCTCCAAGCCCCCTCCAACCTGCCCTTGAACCCCTCCAGGGATGGGGCAGCCACAGCTTCTCGGGGCAACCTGGGCCAGGCTCTCACCACCCTCACACCAAACAAGTTCTTCCCCACAGCTCAGCTCCATCTCCCCTCTTGCAGGGTCAAACCCTTCCCCCTCCTCCTAGGGCTCCCCTCCCTCATCCAGAGTCCCTCCCCATCTCTCCTGGAGCCCCTTGAGGGACTGGAAGGCTGTATATCCACCCCAGATGTTGCAAAACCCCACGTATCTCATGTCCCCACAGGGAAGCAGAGCAGTGACATCAGAGGGGAAATGCTCTGCTTGAGGAGATGCATTTCTTTGGTGTGGAGTGGCTTGTGATGACACTTCCTGGGAGTGCCACACCATGCCTGGTCTTGTTGTGCCGAATCCAGCCTTGCCATCCAGGCTGACTGTCCTCTCTCCCTTCCCCAGAACCAGAAGGACATTGTCCCCTTTTCAAAACCCAAGGCCACCTCTTGATTCCTGGGACAAGAGGCAGGGAAGCCACTGGCAGTGGCAATGGAGCTGGTCTGGAGCACAAATCTTGTGAGGAGCGGCTGAGGGATTCAGCGGCTGGGGGTGTTCAGCCTGAAGAAACGGAGGCTGAGGGGAGACCTCCTCTCTCTCTCCAACTCCCTGAAAGGAGGGTGTACCCTGACGGGGTCGGTCTGTTTTCCCAAGGAACAGGCAATGGGACAAGAGTAAATGGCCTAAGGTTGTCCCAGAGGAGATTTAGGATGGATATTGGGAAAAATTTCTTTGCTGAAAGGGTTGTGAGGCCTTGGCAGAGGCTGCCCAGGACAGTGGTGGAGTCACCATCCCTGGAGGGATTTCAAAGCCAGGCAGAAGCGGCGCTGAGGGACATGGGTCAGTGGTGGGTTTGTCAGTGTTGGGTTGATGGTTGGACTTGATGACATGAAAGGTCCCTTCCAACCTGGACAACTCTGTGATTCCTAGATGCTATCAGTGTTAGGAGGAGGATGGCACCCTCACCCATGCCACCGCTCCCCTCCTGCCTCTGCTGTGACTCACCCCCAGCCAGCAGGGTGACAAAACCCTCCTGCTCTGCTGTCCCATGGCCCCAGGCCAGCGGCATAGCAGCTTCAGGGTGGAGTAAACAAGCTAAAGAATTAATGTGTAATTATTGAATGTGGCAAAAATAATACACTCAAGTGAGAAAATAAATGCTCCCAGCCATAAGACCTTGAAAACTCAGAGATTTTTGCAAACAGTGCATGAGCACCAGTGCCTACCTCCTACTCCTGGCACTGGGGAAATTAAAATCCTCCTCCACCTCACAGAATTTGGCATAACCAGAGGAAATGTGGTCACTTGTGCTTGCCAGGGACCTGCTTCAAACCTCACTGCAAACAACAGCTTCCCACTGTGCCGAGTGGGAAGGACCATGGAGATGCTGGGAGGGCTGGAGCCCCTCTGCTGGGAGGACAGGCTGAGAGAGTTGGGGGGTTCAGCCTGGAGAAGAGAAGGCTCCGGGGAGTCATCAGAGCCCCTTCCAGTCCCTCAAGGGGCTCCAGGAGAGATGGGGAGGGACTCTGGATGAGGGAGGGGAGCCCTAGGAGGAGGGGGAAGGGTTTGACCCTGAAAGAGGGGAGATGGAGCTGAGCTGTGGGGAAGAACTTGTTTGGTGTGAGGGTGGTGAGAGCCTGGCCCAGGTTGCCCCGAGAAGCTGTGGCTGCCCCATCCCTGGAGGGGTTGAAGGGCAGGTTGGAGGGGGCTTGGAGCAACCTGGTGTGGTGGGAGGTGTCCCTGCCCAGGGCAGGGGGTGGCACTGGATGGGCTTTAAGGTCCCCTCTAACCTGAACCATTCTATGATTCTACGTGAGTTTTAGATCATGTCCAAAAAACATTATTTCTGCAATATCTAAGTACAGAAACAGCACTTTACATGAGCCAGGTCCAGCTATCTCCATGTGTGAAAATCCCCTTCCCTCTGTAGGGGAAGAACTGGAAAAAACCCTATATATATCAGGAGACACCAAAGTCTGTTATCCTTTTAAAGACTCTAGAGCTTTGCATATGGCTGTCAGAAGAGGTTGGATCCTTTTCAATAGAGCAATTACACCCAAAAACCCTCTGTCAGCAGCCTGCTGGTGTGCCAGTCTTTGCAGTGAGCAAAGAGTTAAGTGCCAGTGTGGCTGTCTCTGATGCCAGCCCGTTTCCTCCTCCTTCTCTGCTGCCCAAGCTGGTGTTCTGCAGCTGGAGGGGGGGACAGGCTTCACATGCCAGAGACAGATAATCCCCACAGAGCTGGAGACACCAAAGGGAGATCCAGGCTGCAGGAGGGCTTGGAGAAAGCAGGACAGTGGTCTGAGACATGGGGCAGCTTTGCCCAGAGATGTGCCCCAGCCCTGCTCTCTTGGGGGAGAATTTTGTTTTCACCCCGTTTGCCGGGTTTGCTGGAGCCGGTGCGTGACCGGGGGTGGGTTTTCTTCCCTCTGACCCAAATCCTGCCCTTCCCCCTGCCCCTCTGTGTCTCCCAGGGTGGCAGAGCACATTTCCAGGAGATGCACAGAGCATGAGTCACAGAGTCACACAGCAGACTATGGCCCCGCTGGGGTGTTAAACCCGAACCTCCCCTCCCCTGACTCTGCTGTGGACGTGACCGTGCTTGTACTCCTCCTTCTTCTCGTCTGTCTTCCCAGAAATCTTCACAGAAGCACAGAATCACAGGATGCTCTGGGTGGGAAAAGACCTTCAAGCCCTCCCGGTGCCACCCCCTGGGTGTGAGGGTGGTGAGAGCCTGGCCCAGGCTGCCAGAGAAGAGAGCCAGAGACCTGAGTCCACTCATGATTGAGACCACCACGATCACCCAGGTCTCTGCAACACCCTGTGCCCCATGAACAGACGTTTGGGGGAACGGCAGACGCTGCCCAGCTGGGGACAGACGTGGGGTGTGAATATGGGGGTTCATCGTATGAACATAAATCCAGTTTTAATTTCTATGAATCCTTAACGATCTTCTTAAAGCTTTATTGAGGGCAGGAGATAAAATATAGAATCACAGAATGGTTTGTGTTTGAAGGGAACTTAAAGCCCCCCCAGTGCCACCCCCTGCCCTGGGCAGGGACACCTCCCACCACACCAGGCTGCTCCAAGCCCCCTCCAACCTGCCCTTCAACCCCTCCAGGGATGGGGCAGCCACAGCTTCTCGGGGCAACCTGGGCCAGGCTCTCACCACCCTCACACCAAACAAGTTCTTCCCCACAGCTCAGCTCCATCTCCCCTCTTGCAGGGTCAAACCCTTCCCCCTCCTCCTAGGGCTCCCCTCCCTCATCCAGAGTCCCTCCCCATCTCTCCTGGAGCCCCTTGAGGGACTGGAAGGGGCTCTGAGGTCTCCCCGGAGCCTTCTCTTCTCCAGGCCGAACACCCCAACTCTCTCAGCCCCCCCTCCCAGCATCTCCGTGGCCTCCTCTGGCCCCGCTCCAACAGCTCCGTGTCCTTCTGATGTTGGTGGCCCCAGAGCTGGAGGCAGCACTGGGGGGTGTCTCCCCAGAGCGGAGCAGAGGGGCAGATTCCTCCCCTGACCCTGCTGGCCACGCTGCTGGGGATGCAGCCCAGGGTGGGGGGGGTTTCTGGGCTGCCAGCACACATAATCTTGTCTGGAAAGGCTGACAGGAGTCATTCTGTGCTGGCTCTGAGTTTCTGAGCACGAGGCAGCAGCACATTTGGGGTGAATCGCTCACTGGTGGCTCACACTGCTGGGGAGTCAGTGGGGCTGCATGGCCTCCTGTACCCTCCATCTCCCTGCATTGTCCACCAAGGGCTGTGCAAACCACCCAAAGGACCAAAGCTGTACCACGAATCCAGGAAACCCCACCTGAGATACCCGGGTTTGTATCCTTCCCTTTCACAGTGGTGGCTGGCTGTTGGGACCCTTCTAGCCTTTGCCAAATAGCCTCACCATGGTGCTTGTCACCTCCTTTTCAACTGCTGGATGCTCAAAGATGTCCTGCCACCTCTTCCCAGGTGGCACATACCTTGGTTAGTGTTTGCTATATACCAGGCTTGCTTCCTCTCAGCCCTCGAGTCCTTCAGAAGAACTCCGTGAAGAGCCCTGGTTTCAACCACTCCCACTGGGAATCAAAACAACTAAGCATCATTTGTTTATTTCCTTAAATAATATTATTCAGCTTTTTTTTTCTTTTTTTTTCCCTTTTTTTTTCTTTTCTTTTTTTTTGGGCCAGTGACTCATTTCCTGATGACATCTGGGAGTCTCAGGCACCCCCTTGTGCTGAGAAATATTCAGGGATGTGGCAGAAAGGCAGAGTCTGAGGAGTTTAAGCTGCGTAGGAACCCAGACGGCCCTTTCTCTTGCTTAAAATGTCTCCGAACACCACGGGCACGATGGCACGGGTCTCTCCTCCTCCTCAGGATGCCCCAGACAGAGACAACAGGCTCCGATTCTTTGCTGCCTCTTCTCCGGGAACTCCCTTCCCCCCCCCGGGCCAGTGACTCATTTCCTCCCGTGGCCTCCTCTCATCCTCTGCGCCCCCGGATTTCGGCCCCCCCGCCCCAGAAAAACTTCTTGCAAAAACAGGCGAAGCCGTCACATCGTCAGAAATCTGTGCCTTTGCTGCCGCAGCTCCCCCAGAGCCCCGGCGAGGCCTCCCCTGCTGCCCAAGGGAAAGCGAGGGAGAAAAACCCCATTTGTCTGCACAGAATGACATTTTTTATTCCTATTCTGCAAACGTGAGGAGAGGCATCAGCGATAACAACTCAAAAAGGTTAAGTAGCCTCAAAGTTCAGTATTAAAATCTTGTTATAAAAGAGCGTCCTCAGCCAGCGGGTGACGGCGGGGGTGGCCGGGCTGGCAGTGCCACCTCCTGGGGTCCCTGCCACCCGTCCCTCCCCTGGGGGCACATTGTCCTGCCCCGTGGGTGAGAGACCCTTCGCAGTGAAAACTCTGCCTTTACATTCCTCAAAACATACAATCCTTTCTTTGGCAGCCAAACCCATCCTCTCTGGAGTTGAAAACAAGAAAATTTTAGTTTTCTTTCCTCTTGCCTTTCTTAGGTTAATTTTCACCTGTCACTCAGATGCAGTTTGTCATCATTTCTGTCAGTTGTAGGACAGCAGGCCATGAAACCTCAATGGCAGAAATCTTGAAATTATCTCTATTTAGTATTTAGCAATCTCTACTTAGCAGAACAGAACTCCGGGGTTTGGGTTCCTACCACTTCAGGATTTTCAGGGTGGATTTTTTTTTTCAATTCTCCACCTGTTTGAGCAGCCCGCTGGCCGTGTGCCAGTGGTTTTCTGGGCTTCTGTGAAAAATTAACAGGCCTTGCCATGTGCAGAGGGATGCCCTGACAGATCCTGCAGCTGGAATCTCAGGATCACTGTGGTGCTGGGCTGGATGCTCGGCACAGGAGGACGGTGAAAGGGGACAGGAATGAAATCAGGTTGCAATTTCAGTGTCCAGGCTGATTGTGGGTTGCGTGGAGACAGACACGTTTGGAAACTACCTTCTCCTATGGATTTGCAGCTGAGAAGCCACAAACCGCTCTTGACTCCATCAGGGCCGTCCTATTTTTCTTTTATTTTTTTATTTTTTGGAGCCTTCAATCTGGTTTTAACAGATAAAATGTGGCAGCGATGGTTCACTGCTATGAATAAAACCAGCAGAGATGTGGTCAGCTGTGAGACTGAAGCGGTGTGAGCCACCACACTGTCCCCCAGCCCGTGCGCCTCTGTGTGATTTTGTGCTGTCAGGGAGAACTAACACTTCCCAATGGGAGCACAGAGCACCGTGCACCTCACTTTTTTAGGGAATTGTCCAGATAAATCGATCAGGCTTGCAGGGAGCCTTGGAGGTAAACAACCTGAGTAAGGTCTGAGCCGGAGCAGAGGAGCGGGTCTCAAGGTTGGAAGCTCCTTGGAGGAGATGTTTGTGCTGCTTTTATCTGCAGGGTTCCAGCTCCAACACTGATTGCAATTAAAATCTGATGCACAGGGCGAGGTGACTCCCCTGGTACACACGAGAGGACACAGCTGAAATGCCAGTAATGCACAGTCATTTCATTTTTTTTCTTAATACATTTACTAGTAATTATAAACAGGAGCTGGACCGGCAGAAGAGAGATTAGGTCATGTTGGCAGAATCTATTTGTTGATTCCTTATTTTTTCTTGAAAGACTGAAACTTGTGCCATCTGGGTTTTGTTTGCTTTTATTACTTTTATTTCTTTTTTGTGCTCTTTTTTTTAAATTTCTTTTTCTTTTTTTCTTTATTTTTCTTTGTCTTCTTTCTTTTTTTTTCCCCTCCATCCTTTTGGAGACGGGGCAAACAGCTAAAAACCAACCCATGGCCAAACGATTCCCAGCTGCAGCTGTGTGTGTGCACACACCTCATCCCTAACACGATTCCACCAGTTCCTTGCTGAAGAGAGACAAGAAAAGCGTTGAGGTCAACATGAGCTCTGGAGTGAGGGATCTGGGAGTCCTGGTGGACAACAAGCTGCCCATGAGCCAGCAATACCCTCTGTGGCCAAGAAGGCCGGTGGTCTCCTGGGGTGCATCAAGAAGAGTGTGAGCAGCAGGTGGAGGGAGGTCACCCTCCCCCTCTGCTCTGCCCTGGGGAGGCCCCATCTGGAGCACTGGGTCCAGTTCTGGGCTCCCCGGTTGCAGAAGGAGAGGGAACTGCTGGAGAGGGTACAGTGGAGGCTACCAGGATGATGGTGGGCCTGGAGCATCTCTCTGCTGAGGAAAGGATGAGGGACCTGGGGCTGTTCAGCTGGAGAAGAGCAGACTGAGAGGGGATCTCACTGATGCTGAGCAATAGCTAAAGGGTGGGTGTCAGGAGGTTGGGGCCAGACTCTTCTCAGTGGTGCCCAGTGACAGCACAAGGGGCAATGGGCACAAACTGAGACATGGGAAATTCCATCTTAACATGAGGAGGAACTTCTTTCCTGTGAGGGTGGCAGAGCCCTGGAAGAGGCTGCCCAGAAAGGGTATGGCATCTCCTTCTCTGGAGGTACTCAAGCCCTCTTAGATACATTCCTGTCCAGCTGCTCTGGGTGACCCTGTTCTGGCAGGGGGTTGGACTGGATGATCTCCAGAGGTCCCTTCCAGCTCCTACCCTTCTGTGATTCTGTGAAATGCTGAGCCTTGCGAGCAGTTCTGGGGAGCAAGGCCAAGCTCTGACTGGGCCCAAGGAGCTGTGCTGTGCTGGCTGTCCTTCTGCTCTGGTGGTGCCCAGAAGATTCAGCAAGGTGGTGGTGATGGGCCAGGTGTTGGCCAGGGAACAGTCCATCTTCATGACTGTGGGACAAGAAGCCTCCAAGGATGTGTAACAGCCTTGGAGGACTTCTATTAAAACCTGTATTTCCTTCAGAATGGCAGCTAAGACACATCAAAAACCTGTACCCACTTTTGGGAGGAGGGCATCCTGGTCCCCAATCTGGATAAAAGCGATCACTGGATCACCAGACAGACCTTTTCATACCAACCTGTCCGTTCTTAGTTACCACATTAGAGATGTGGCATTGCACTTCTGGTCCTCTCTTCATGCTTTTTTAAGCTAATCACTGCTTCAAGCTGCAGTTGAGTGATGGGGTCTGCTAATATCCGCACCATGTAATCAATGAAGAAAAGACCTTCTCAATTACTATTATTATTATTATTAGCAGCTGACATTCTGTCTCAGGTTGAGAATCACAGCAGAGTATGGTCTTTTCTAAAGAGTCTGTGCTTATACCATACCCTTAAAGGTAAAAAGATTATTTAACAGCCTAAGACTGCAAAAAGCTTATTTTTCAATCCATTTAAAAATAATGTGCAGGTTATAGATTGCTGTAGGTGTGTAAATTTCCAGGCAGTTTGGCAATGGGGAATATTTTTTCAGCGCCGTGCCTTCTGATGTGATTTGCAGCCCCTTTTGAGCATATTCCCAAGGAGACCTGCAGCACTGGAAACCCTCTGGCCACGTTGTCCCTCATCTCTGTGTGCCTGGAGAACTCCCGGGGTTACGTTCCCCGGGCTTTTTGCAGTGCAATAATCAGAGTTTCTCCATTATTCTTTACCAACAGGTTGGGGGGAACCCTCCAGGAGCCTGCCTCCCATAGTGGCTACGAGGTCTCCTGCAAGGAAGAGTCCTGTCCTCCACACAGAAAGGACATGGACCTGTTGGAACGGGTCCAGTTGAGGGCCATGAAGATGATCAGAGGGATGGAGCATCTCCCCGGATGAGGACAGGCTGAGAGAGCTGGCGTTGTTCAGCCTGGAGAAGAGAAGGCTCCGGGGAGACCTCATAGCAACCTTCCAATATCTGAAGGGAGCTCCAGGAGAGCTGGGGAGGGACTCTTTGTGAGGAAGTGTAGTGACAGGACAAGGGGGAATGGTTTTAAATTGGAAGAGGGGAGATTTAGATTAGATGCCAGAAAGAAGTTCTTTACTGTAAATGTGGTGAGAGCCTGGCCCAGGTTGCCCCGAGAAGCTGTGGCTGCCCCATCCCTAGAGGGGTTCAAGGGCAGGTTGGAGGGGGCTTGGAGCAGCCTGGTGTGGTGGGAGGTGTCCCTGCCCAGGGCAAGAACTTGATGATCTTTGAGGTCCCTTCCAACTTTAACAATTCTGTGATTCTATGAAGGCCTGGCCAGAGGATTTTCAGGAGCCAACGACCCAAGGGGTGCCCGGCTGAACCACCAACTGCTGCAACCCCAAACCATGGAGTGATGGGGAGTGTGAGTGTTTTGCTGTGATGCTCTGTCAAAAGCAGCAGAGGGCTGTGCCCAAAATCTGTCCCTCCAGACCATTAGTGGCAGGGACTGTCTACCTGATGTGAATACAAGTTCACAGTGGAAAAATCCTCCAGAAAAATGCCTACATAGGTGACAAAAAAAAAGAAAATCCTCTTGTCTTGGCTTAGTGTCAGACCTCCCTGGTTCTCCTACTTTCTGCATTTTGGGGAATTATTTCTGGGAGATAATCTGCCCTGGGTCAGTTACTGTGCTGCCTCACGAGCCATGGAGACCACAGCCCTGGGTGAGATCAAGCCTTTGGGTCACACATCTATGTCAGCATCCACCCAGCCAGTGAGAGCCTCATAATCTGCAGAAACAGCAGATCTGAGTGAGAAATGTGTGTTTTGCATCACTTGCCATCCCCCCTCAGCAAGCAGCCGTGTGTCTGTCACCTGCCTGCTCCGCGCTCGGCGTTAATTAATTTCTAGTAAGATGAAAATTAAGCACACATTACAAAAAAGCTCGAGCGTGAAACAAATCTGTGTAGACTTTAATTTGACACATCATAAAGTTTTTCAGGCAAGACCGGGAAGACAGCATCTGATTAATCTAATATGCAAATATAAGCCTGTTAGCAGTTCATGCTATCAAATATGAATAAGACAGTGACAAAGCTGAGGTTTATTCCTGGGTGATGTGAAGTAATCTATCTCAGTCCTTAAGAAATACTCAGGGAGGCACAGGCTCCCACTGAAGAAGGGCTTTGAGAGGGGTTTTCAGAGGGGAAATCTCAGGGTTTACAAAGAGAATATTTAAAGACAGCACATCCTCACTCAAAGTGCTCCTGTAATGGAGCAAGAAAATAAATGTCTGTGCATGTGGGAGGGATCTTTGCTTCCAGCCCAAATGGAGGTGGATGCTCTCGGAGAGCCAGGATCTAAATAACTCCTGGTTAGGAAAAAAGAGAGGAAAAAGAAAAAAATCATTTAAAAGCTGCTCTGGGATCAAAGCCTTTTCCATTGCATTGTCCTTCATCAGATTAAAAGATTTCCTGGAGTTTCAGCTCTGTTTTATTGCTGACTGATGGATGTTAGTCTGGAAATCTTTTCCTAGGTTTTGAACCCCCACTGGTTGGTATCTTCATACTCCTCCACCTCCAGCGCTCTCCTGCTGCTGCCCTCGGTCAGGGGCTGAAATTCCTGCCAGGAGCCCTGGGTCAATTCGTGCTGCTCCCTGGGTGGGTCAGGGCTCCCCCCGTTCCACCCCATAGCAAGAAGGGCTCCATGTGAGAGATGGGGGTGCCCCGGGGAGGAGAGGAGGCAGAGAGAGGAAGGTACCTCACAGGGCCCATTGGCAAAATACGGCATGGTTTTCAGCCTGGGTAGCCTCATTGGGATGTTACTGACCTTTTCTAGGGGTGGGAAAAGTGGCATTTTTCATTTACAGTCCATTGGTACAGTACATTGGTGGTTTACATTCAGTGATGCTCTGTCCATGCACTGGATGTGCCCATTCTGTGCTGAAAGACTGTGTGATCACCACGGCAGCTGTCATGGGGCTCAAAGTATTTAAAAAAAAAAAACACGTGATCACCACGGCAGCTGTCACGGGGCTCAAAGTATTTAAAAAAAAAAACAAAAACAACAAAACCACAGCAATCTTGAGCGTATGCATTGCTGAAGAGTCAGCATCGTACAAGGCTTGGTCCCCAGCACTGGGAAGGAGCAGATTCTCTGCTGACTGGCGACACGGGGGCTGTTTTCCCCTATTTGTAGCACAAATCGGGGTGCTTGTGGTGAGGAAGACCATGCATGCTCCCCTTGCTGGCATAACCTTTCTTTCTCTCTTTTTAACTAAGTTTGAAAGGCTAAGGAGTGCATGTGAAGGAATGGGAGAATGAAGTGATCAGATTTGAAATGTTTATTTTTTCCCCGGGCTCCCTCTGTGTGTGGAAATTCACGTTCTGCAGCAAAATCTGGGAGCCCTGGAGCCAGCAGTGGCTTTTCAGGGGGTCGGAGCTTCTCCTGCCCTTGTCCCCCCCACGCCAGGCATCGCCGCAGCCCCGGCTCGCAGCAGGGCAGGCTGCCACTGCCAGCCCTGACAGAGTTCATATTTTCCTTTTCTCCCCCAAAGCCACTCACCTTGTAGCCATGGCAACTTGCTGCCGGGTGCGGGCAGGCATCGAGCTGGTGCTGCCTGCGGCTTCCTGCCCACGGCAAGATGCAGGGGGGCACCCTTAAGGGCCACAGCACCCCCTCAGGAGCCTCAGCATCCCATCATGGGCTGCAGCATCCCCTCATGGGCTACTGCATCCCCTCGAGGGCTGCAGCACCCTCTCATGGGCTGCAGCATCCCCTGGAGGGCTACAGAATCCCTTCACAGGCTCCAGAATCCCCTCATGGGCTACAGTATCCCCTCGAGGGCTACAACATCCCCTCATGGACTACAGCATTCCCTCGAGGGCTGCAGCATCCTCTCATGGGCTGCAACATCCTCTCGAGGGCTGCAGCATCCCCTCATGGGCTACAGTATCCCCTCGAGGGCTACAACATCCCCTCATGGGCTACAGAATCCCCTCGAGGGCTACAGCATCCTCACGAGGGCTGCATGTTCCCTCAAGAGCTGCAGCCTCTCCTCATGGATTACAGCATCCCCTCTTGGACTACAGCATCCCCTCATGGGCTACAGCCTCCCCTCGAGGGCTATAGAATCCCCTTGAGGGCTGCACCATCTCCTCATGGGCTGGAGCATCCCCTCACGGGCTACAGCATCCCCTCGAGGGCTGCACCATGTCCTCATGGGCTGCAGCATCCCCTTGAGGGATGGAGCATCCCCTCGAGCGGTTCAGCCTCCCCTCATGGGCTACTGCATCCCCTCGAGGGCTGGAGCATCCCCTCACGGGCTACAGCATCCCCTCGAGGGCTGCACCATGTCCTCATGGGCTGCAGCATCCCCTTGAGGGATGGAGCATCCCCTCGAGCGGTTCAGCCTCCCCTCATGGGCTACTGCATCCCCTCGAGGGCTGGAGCATCCCCTCACGGGCTACAGCATCCCCTCGAGGGCTGCACCATGTCCTCATGGGCTGCAGCATCCCCTTGAGGGATGGAGCATCCCCTCGAGCGGTTCAGCCTCCCCTCATGGGCTACTGCATCCCCTCGAGGGCTGGAGCATCCCCTCACGGGCTACAGCATCCCCTTGAGGGCTGCACCATGTCCTCATGGGCTACAGCATCCCCTCATGGGCTACAGAATCCCCTCGAGGGCTGCAGCCTCCCCCCGAGGGCTGCCTGTTCCCTGAGGAGCTGCAGGCTCCCCCCGTGGGCTGCAGCACCCCCTGGTGGCTGCACCTCCCCACGGAAGCTGCAGCGTCCCTCCCCGCGCTGCACCATCCCATCCAGGGGTCAGCATCCCCGGAGACCCGCAGCATCCCCGCACCGGCGGCTCCCACACCCGCGCGTGGGGCCGGGGATGCCGGACGAGATGCCCAATTAAATCTGAGCAGGGCACTGCTCCTCAGAAGGGCCATTAACAGCGTTTGGGGCATTGTGGCTGCTGCCACAAACAGCCCTGTGCCACAGCGCATAGCCTCTCTGTCTCGAAAAATCTCCTGTTAAATTCTATATTCTGGGGTGAAAAGGGGATTTGATCCTGCTCTAGCAGCCAGCTTAAAGGCATTAAAGGGATGGAAGTCATGCAGCCTGGGATTTTGCTTCTAGGCTTTTTGTGGTTTGTTATTGCAGGCATTTGTTATCCCCTGCACAAGGAGGGCCGTCCTTTAAGACACCTTCTCATTACGGCAGCAGCCTTCCTTCGTGAAGATTTCTTAATGAAAACCATTACTTAAGGTTTCCGATAGGTTTCTATTCTTCATTGGTACGGGCAGCAGACCCTTTCCTTTTGTTGTCTTGAGGAGCCCTCCCCCTCAGGGCCTGAGGAGACAGTTGAAAGTAAAAAGCAAATTCCCACATTTTTTTTGATCCAGACAGCTCCTTCTCAGGGCTGCCAGGGGGGCTGGGGGGGTCCCTGGGGGAAGATGGAAGTCACAGGGATGTCCTGTCCCCAGCCATCCCCCCGTCGTCCCCCCTGCGCTCCCCCCAGCCCTGACAAGAGGCTGCAGTGACAGACCCTCAGACCCACATCCCTCACCCTGACACACCAACACCTCCCTGTGCCCTGTGCCCACCCCAGGGCTTCACAGCACCCTCTGCTTCTGATGGTACCATCCCTGGGAAAATCTCCAGCTTCACACCTTCATGATAGGGGTAGAGACAGGAAGGGGAGGCTGGACCGGCTGAAATAGGGATGATGCTCGTAAAACAGACAGTGATCCATGGGATGGTGCTGTGTTCTCCAGAGGAGCCAGGGGATGGATTATCAGTGCCACCACCCAGAGCAGAGGACGCCGTGCCTCCCACTGTGGCTCTGCTTGTGTCTGGTGAAGGTGGGTTATCAGTGCCACCACGCAGAGCAGAGGACGCCCGTGCCTCCCGCTGTGGCTCTGCTTGTGTCTGGTGAAGGTGGGCAGAGAACGACCCTGTGTCTGTGGCTGCTGTCACCCGCACATCACCTTGTGTAACTTTAAAATGCCAGGAAACTAAGTCTAGTCTCTACTTAGCATAGAATAACGTTTTTTTAAAAGTCGTCAGTGAGCTTTGTCCTTTCCACATCTTATCAGTAAGTTCCTTTGCTATTTATCAGTAGTTTCCTAGACTTCCCGTGGCATTACTTCTCTTTAGTGACTATTAAGAGATATATCTGCTCACTGCTATGCGGCAGCAAAGGGGAGGAGATCTCAGCCGTGTTTTCACTGTGGGTGCATTGATTCCATCTCAAAGACTGGTGCTCAAAATTCAAACGAAAGCCGGCATTTTCCCTCAGAGGCATCTGAGTGCAGTGGGCACAAACATTGTGCCAATCAACTTTGGTCCTTCATATAAAAATGGAATTGCCTCCAAAACCAAAACCTCACAAGATGCGTGTTTTGCGAATGGCTCAAAGTGACTCAAATGAGATAATTTCTCGGGCGTTTTTCCCCGGTGAGCAGAAGGGAAGAGAGCTGTGATGAAGAACAGCCACGCTCATCCTCACTGCGAGGAGGTACCAACACAGGGTTGTACCACACAGGCTGCTCCCCCCGGGGCGACGGTAAGGCTGGCTCCCACCACAGCCCTCCTCATTCCGCTTGTCAATGCGCTGACATTAAATTTGCATCTAATTTGCATGAAAAATTTGCATGCAGTGATGAAACTGATTTCTTCATTCTGGTTATTTGGTGGCTGCCCTGGAAGCACCAATGTCCCTGCGAGCGGGACGCCTGGACGCAGTGGACACTCGGCAGGATTGGGTCCTGGTTGTACCCCAGCGCGTTCAGTGTTTGTCTTTCACAGAATTGTCAGAGTCAGAAGGGACCTCTAGAGATCCTCTGGTCCAGCTCCCCTGCTAAAGCAGGAACACCCAAAGCACATCACTCAGGAGCATCCAGGCGGGTCTTGAAGATCTCCAGAGAAGGGGACTCCACGACCCCCCTGGGCAGCCTCTTCCCCTGCTCCGTCACCCTCACCGTGAAGAAGTTTTTCCTCATATTTGAATGGAACTTCCCATGTTCCAGCTTGAGCCCATTGCCCCTTGTCCTATCGCTAGAACCCACTGAAAAGAGTCTGGCTCCAACATCCTTCAACCCACCCTTTAGATACTTATAAACATAAATAAGGTCTCCCCTCAGTCTTCGCTTGTCCAGGCTAAAGAGCTCCTTGAGCTTCTTCTCCTAAGGGAGATGCTCCAATCCCTTAATGATCTCTGTTGCCCTACGCTGGACTCTCTCCAGTAGTTCCCTGTCCCTCTTGAACTGGAGGGCCCAGAACTTTCCTGCGACCTGTAGCAATATCCAATCCTTGCTGCCTGCTGCAGGCTCTTACTGCGACTGCTCGGGTGCTTTGATGGCAAGGAAGCGTCAGTAAGGACTTTGGAGCTCTTATTCCAGTGTTTGTGTACTCTCCTGGAGAGGAGAGCGGCAGAAGGAGGGGAAGCCAGATGGCAACAAGGAAGGTCGGATCCCAACGCGGAAGCCTCCCGCTGCCCAGCTGGTGCATAGCCCTCTGTGGCTCCTGACACGTACAACCTCCCAACATCACACACGGAGCCAGGGTGACACTCTGGGACAGTCCGGGAGAAGCACAGGGGCTCTCGTTGGGTTTGGCTGTGGTTTCCACGCCACTCAGGGTGGTTACAAACCCTGGGTGGAAGGACTTTGCTCACGGTGGCTCTGGGCCAGGAGAATGTCCTCCTGCTGGTCTCTGTGACTGCCCAGGGCTGGCACCTCAGCAGGAGCAAGTCCCACAAGGAAGGGAGAGGGCAACGTGCCACCCAAAGCACAAGCTCTGTTCATCTGAGGGACACTGTGTGTTCTTGTAAGGAGCAGGAAAAGCAATTTTAACATTTAAGGTAAATTTTCCCAAGTAAAATCGAGTAAAACAAATTGCTTCATGATCCTGGGAGTGGAAGGTGCCTTATTCTCTACAAAATTGTGCCTTCAGGTCAGCTCTTTGCTACTGACTTACAATAAGCTTGCAGCAGAGGGGTAGGTATTGCTGGATGTTAGAGGATGCATGTACTGAAGACACCATGAGGTGCATCTGGAGAGGCATCAGCCTTTTAGATACCAAAACACCTCTCCGAACATCAAAAAAAAAGCTAGGGGAGGAGCTAAGCAGAGGGTGCTGTAGTGCCTAACGAGCCACAGCTACCTAACGACACCTGAGGGCAGCCAGGCACTGCTCCTGGTATGGATGGTCTATATGGCCCTCTGTTGAACTTCTTGTGCAACTAGAAAAAAGAAAACCTTAAAACAGAGCTTCACAGGATTCAAGGCTCTTCAGAAAACCTGGGTTAAAAAAAAAACAAACAACAAGCTAGAATTTACTTTGGGAAAATAACAGCCTGTAAAACAGATATATTTGGTAATGATTAGTGTTGTGGACAAGGTTCAGTGGGTTTCTGCCTTGCTTTGGGTATTGTCTGTCCTTTGGAGGAGCCTTTAACTGGCATTTTGGCCATATGTGAGCTCTCTTTGTCTCTAAACACAGCCAGCTGTGGAGCACAGCTCCTGTGAGCAAAGGGTTGGGGTTCACAGAATCACGGAGTCCCAGAATTGTAGGGGTTGGAAGGGACCTCTGGAGACCACCCAGTCCAACTCCCTACCAGAGCAGATCCACCCAGAGCAGGTCCCACAGAAATGTGTCCAGGTGGGTCTGAATGTCTCCAGAGAAGGAGACTCCACCACCTCTCTGGGCAGCCTCTGCCAGGGCTCTGCCACCCTCAGAAACACACCTGGACACTCAGCAGCCTCCTCACCCTGAGGGTATGGGCTGTGTGTGCCCCCAGAAGGGGCCATAGTTCTTCTCAGCATCCTCGCTGGGTCCCTGAACGACTGCAGATGGACAATGATGGAGTTGAAGTGTCATCTCTCAGAGCAAGGCAAGTCTGAACTCTCTCCTGCAGCTGCAGCTGAGTGATGTTGCCTCAGTCCTACCATCTGCAGAAATTCCAAGGTCTTTCTGACAGAAAATAGGTGTGGATGTGTGGGAACTCCTTCCCTTGCATAAACTTAATTTTTGAGAGATTTTCCTCAAATCAGATGAGGAATCTGCTGTTGGTGCTCGCCTGGTCTTCCCCTGAAAAGCCAGGCCTTTCCCAAACATCGTGACATCCCCACCCACCCTGTGGATGGCCTCTGTGCCTTTACTCTGGTGTCAGCAACCCCTGCAGCTTCCACTGTGAAGCTTCGCTGATCATCCTCCAGCATCTTCCAGGAGACTAAAGGAATTTCACCACTGGGTCCTGGGACAGTTGTGCAGAATAAACGTTCTCCCCAAATCCTTTCCTCCAGGCTCCCCGCCATTAATGGCACCTTTATCTCTTTCAGCCCCAATTATTTTATTGAACAATCCCACCCAATATTGTGCTGTGTTTCCTTTCCAACCTCTCCTCCACTTTTAAATTCTCCCCTTGTGTGTTACTCTTTTGAGTGGCCAAAGTGTAAAACTTTTTCTTCATCCTGCCCTGAATCTTTGCAAATTCTCTAGACTGCTATGGGAAATACACCTTACACTATTCACTTTTTTTTTTTAATAGGAGGTGTTACCCTGGAAGATTAAAGCTGTGACCTCCCTGCTGTTGTACCTTTGGAAAGAGGATCGTTTGGCTGAGCAGGACCAATAATATTCTGTCCCACCCACCGGCCTCTCCAATCAGCGCGGTACCTTCGTGGCTCGTTAGCGGGGCCCGGGCTGCCCCTCTGCAGCCACAGCGGGTTCATAGAATCATAGGATCATAGAATGGTTTGGGTTGGAAGGGACCTCCAAGATCATGGAGTTCCAACCCCCCTGCCCTGGGCAGGGACACCTCCCACTCGAGCAGGTTGCTCAAGGCCCCATCCAGCCTGGCCTTGAACACTTCCAGGGATGGGGCACCCACAGCTTCCCTGGGCAACCTGTTCCAGTGTCTCACCACCCTCAGAGTAAAAAATTTCTTCCTGAGATCTAATCTGAATCTTTTTTCTTCCAATTTAAAACCGTTGCCCCTTGTCCTATCACTACACTTCCTGGCAAAGAGTCCTTCTCCAGCTCTTCTCCAGGCACCTTTCAGGTATTGAAAGGCCACTATTAGGTCTCCCCGGAGCCTTCTCTTCTCCAGGCTGAACAACCCCAGCTCCCTCAGCCTGTCTTCATAGGAGAGGTGCTCCATCCCTCTGATCATCTCCGTGTCCCTCCGCTGCTCCTGTTCCAGCCGGTCCATGTCCTTTCTGTGTTGAGGACTCCACAGCTGGACACAGTGTTCCAGGTGGGGTCTCACGAGTGCAGAGGAGAGGGGCAGAATCCCCTCCCGAGACCTGCTGGCCACACCAGCCCTCTCTCCAAACCACCCTGGGAAAACTGTTAATTAGAGTGGCCATCCCGGGGGTTGCCTGACAAACTTCTCTGCCACCTGCAAGTCCAAGGACACAGCTGGTCCATGGCAGCCTTGGATACAGCCCGGATGATGCCCAAAACAGCTTTTCTATTAAAAACAGGCTTTTTCCTCCCATTGCACCAACAGCTGGACCTCTGAAAATAAACCAGACGGATCAGCAGAATTTCGGCAGCCGGCACGGAGGGTGGACAATGTCAGGACAGCCCTGTGCTGAGAGCCAGGATCACCCTGGATCCACAGACAACGTTCTACCAGGGTTGAGTGGGGATCTCATGGAGCACGGAGGGACCTGGAGAAGCCCAGTGAGCGGTTACGTGGGGTTTGGTCCTGCCACCTCCCACATCAGTGTGAGGCCCCCCTGGCCACAGCCACATCCAGCCCTGATAAAGGGACCAAGAAATTCAGTTTCTCCATGCTGAGGGTGACTTCCCAAGCCCCAAGCTTTTTTTCTAGCTAAGCGTGGCTTAAGAAGGGAGCCCTGGCCCAACTGAAGCCACTGAAGGGTTTGCTTCTGAACTAGTGGAGGCAGGATTTTAGCATGGTCCTTCGGGCCACGGGGATAAGCCTTCCAGCTCTGCCCCCGCCTCTGCTGCTCCTCTGATAATGCGCCTTTCACCCCCCTTTCATTTCAGGCTTGTTCCTCTCTGTGCAGAACATGTTTCTGCTCAGTAATCCCATTTGATAATCCCTTCCATGCCTGTTTGATTTATACGGCCTCAAATCTCCCCTGATCTTCTGCACGGCAGCAGTCAGAGGTCCACCGACTTGTCCAACCCTATTCCCTGTTTTGTCGAGCTGCAAACTTCTCAAAAAACACCTGTATCCTTTCCTGCTCTTTCCAGACAAGGTTCAGACAGAGATACACAATCTCACAGAGCCAAACTGCTCTTCTTCCATGGAAGGGATGCCCAGGCCTTGACCACTGGCTTATAGACCTGGAGCAAAACCATCCCTGAAATCCATCACGCACGTCCCATCACCTTTAGGAGGACCAGGAGGACCCAACAGCCATCGCTGCCCCATTTCTCCTGACGTCTTCTCAGAGCTGCCTCCCTGGGGTACCGAAAGACAGTTTAGAGTGTTTTATAAAACATCTGTAGAAAATTAGGTGTGGGAAGTTCCTCTTCCACGTGAGGTGGTTTAGTCTCTGCGTGCTCTGTTTGTGGAGATGCCACCACAGCGTTGTGGAGAACCTGGCCAGAAAGGACTGAATTATTTTACAGACACTATTTTCCCTGATTTGTGGCAGCACAGACAGGTCATCGGAGTCATCCTTCCTCCCCGGACTCTCTCCAGAGTGGGAAGAGCATCATCGGAGGAGCGGTGCCCCAGATTCCCCTCTGGCCCCAGCCCAGGGAAGGGGCCGCAAACCCAGGTCCCCGGAGCGTCGCTGTGCTCCCCGCTGCAGGGGAAGGGCTCCTGCCTCGTCTGAATAATGGGTTAATTAGCTCTCCTGTGTTTAAAATTGCGCTGTTTCCATGTCCATCAAAGTCTGTGACAGCCTTGTCACGTGCTTTACAGGGATTAGGAGGAGGCATAATTTATATAGGATAAGGAAAAAGGAGACAGGAAAAGGAAGAAATTATTCCAGAATAGAAACAATCCATACAAGCAGTATGCTATTTTTTTTTTCTATTTTACGTATTTATACATGTATTTTGTGGCCTGATTTTCTCTCCCAGCCCCACACAGCTCCATGGCAGCACTCAGCTCCATAAGAAGATGCACTGGGTTTAAACCCCAAAGGCTGGGGGAACCTGGAAGAGGTACAACCACCATGACCCAATCCATGGGGCAACATCTGGCAGGTGGGTGGATGGCTTTGTGACTTTGTTCTGCAGCAGGTTCAGCAGAAGAAGGGAGGAGGAGGAGGAGCTCTGTTTGAAAGGACCCTGGAGGTGGTGGGGAGACCACATCTCCATTCTTCCCCCTGAGAAATAAGTGGAAATAAATAATTCAGCAAAAGAGAAGTTATAGAGAGCTGAATTTGTCACCATTCCTTGTAGGGCAGGCTTTTAAAACACACACTATTTCCTGCTGGGACTGGATGAACTGTTGCTGTCTAAATGGATGAAAATATACTGAGTCCAAGAAAATTTATTTCTTGTCCGAAAAGGGATCCTTCACATTAAAATAACTGTGAGTGAAGTCAATAACACCAAGTCATAGAATCACAGAGTCATCACAGCTGGAGAAAACCTTTCAGATCATCGTCTGACCATCAACTCAACACTGACAAACCCACCACTGACCCATGTCCCTCAGCACCACATCTGCCTGGCTTTAAAATCCCTCCAGGGATGGTGACTCCACCACTGCTCTGGGCAGCCTCTTCCAGTGTTTGATAACCCTTTTGGTAAAAGAAATTTTTCCCAATCTCCATCCTAAACCTCCTCTGGCACAACTTGAGGATGTTTCCTCTTGTCCCATGGCCTGTTCCTTGTAAGCAGAGACTGACCCCCCCTGGCTACACCCTCCTTTCAGGGAGTTGGAGAGAGCAAGAAGGTCTCCCCTCAGCCTCCTTTTCTCCAGGCTGACCCCCCCCAGCTCCCTCAGCCTCTCCTCACAAGACTTGTGCTCCAGACCCCTCACCAGCTCCGTTCCCCTTCTCTGGACCCGCTCCAGCCCCTCAATGCCTTTTTTGTGGTGAGGAGCCCTAAACTGGACCCACCCCTTGAGGTGGGGCCTCACCAGTGCCCAGTACAGAAGGATGGTCACTGCCCCACTCTTGCTGGCCACACTTGGATGCTGTTGGCCACCTGGGCATGTGTTACACTACAGAAGAGACCTTGTGAAGTTATTGCATAAATGAGGTTAATTAAATCTGGGGACATGTGTGGTGCCACCCTTGGGCATTGCTGAAAGCACAGGGTCCATGGGGAACCCCAGAATGGTCTGCAAGGTGGGGAATGAACAGAAGGAACAGAAGAGGTAGGTCAGAGTAGCAAAAGTCTCATCTGGAGGCACTGAGAACCCAATACTCATCAGCACAGATGAGTATTTGCTGGAGTCTAGTAATGACTGTCAGGAATGCCTCTATCAGAGGCACACTGAAAATTCACTGTAAAAGCCACACGTGTGGCACCTACGCACAGGGCTCTTGGTGTGTAGGCAGCAGCAGAGCTTCAACAGGACTTGTGGGACCCACCAACGAGGAGGAGAGAAGGTGCTGGGCGATGATCACCTTTGGGGGGGTCTCTTGCACCAAAGTCCAGGTCAACCCTCAATTTGCACCAATGGGTGCTGCCAGGTGGGCTGGCTTTAAGCCCAAACATGAACATCTGAAGTTAGTTTGCAGAGATGCGGGAGGACATCAGCCATTCAACCCCCTCGACGCGGGGACCATCTCTGGCCACAGCAGCTCCCATCGCCTGGAGGGCCCTGCGCTGCCAGTCTGAGGCATAATTCCTTGTTTGCAGAGATAATGTCAATGATTGGAACAACCACCCAACCCGATCCAGCTGGAAAAGCAAACAGGTTATTTCCCCGGCCGGAGCGGTGTTTGCGGAGCAGCCGCCGCCGTGACACACCGGAGGATGAGCTCATGCCCCGCAAAATGTCCCCGTTCCCTCTTCTATTGTCCTTTGCAACGGAAGCTCTCACCTTTGTTTTCACTATAAATCCCTTGTAGGAGGGAGATCATCTGCAGTTCTGACTCAGACCATTAAGAGCATATTGAGAAATAACTTAGGTTTCCCAGAAGGCTAATTTACGTCAGCAAGCAAAAAGATAATCACTGTCATAAATCTTTGTCCATGTCCGTATCTCCTGATTGCTTTAAAAATATCAGGGCAATACTTCCTATACCTTAACCCGATGCAGCAACTTGACTTGTTTTTCCTGACATCTGGGGAGCGTGGCAGTTCTGCCCTTTCGCAGCAGCCTCCCCCCCACCCTGCTGGAATTAAACACGGCCTGTAAATTATGCATGACTTTTTAACATGCATGAATCCCATCATTTTACTTTATTGATCGCTTCTTTCCCATAACTGGCAACGACCCACGAGGAAATGAATGTTCTACATCAGGCAAATAGGAGTTTTATTGATGTCACGTTGGGAAAGCAGCAGACATGCTTAGCAGGCTAAAAATGTGGCTTTCCTCTGCGTTTGTTGGAGAGCGGTGCTGGTGTCCTCCTGCCTGCATTTTACCCGGGGTCTTCATGGGAGTTAAAAAAGCTGCTCTATTTAATATTTATAGCGAAGCTGGGATATCTGCCCAGCCCTCCATTGCCATTAATATTAATGAACGTAACCATACACCTTCCTTTGCTTCTATTAATATTAATGAAGATGAGCACACGTGTCAATGTAGGGATCCTAAAGCCTTTCACTGCACGTTTTGTTTCTCAGGGCTGGCAGTCAACCTCTCCTGGTCCTGCTGCCCCCGTCCTCGCTCCACACCTACCCAGGAGACATCCATGGCCAACCCCAACGACAGGGTCTACTGCTGACCCCCCCCCATAAACACCCTGGGCACCGTGGTTCCTGTCACATCAACAAACCTACTGCGAATAATTTGGTTAATAAAGGCTGAAACACAGCATTTGCCCTCACGCCAGTTACGGGGCAGGAGATACAAGGCACATCAGCAGTGAGACACGCGATGGCTGGAGAGGAGCCATGGCCATACCTCTGCCATCCTTGCTTTCAGATCATGAGAAACCAACCCCTCCTTACCCAGGGCAAACCGAACTCTTAATAAGATAAATCAATTTTATGATTTAAAATACTATGATTTAAAATACTATGATTTAAATAATGTATTTAATACTATATTATTATGATTTAAATACTATAAAGTACTATTATTTAAAATATTATGATTTAAAATACGTAGATACTAGAAAAAAAGTCTTTGCTGTGAGGGTGGTGAGAGCCTGGCCCAGGTTGCCCGAGAAGCTGTGGCTGCCCCATCCCTGGAGGGGTTGAAGGGCAGGTTGGAGGGGGCTTGGAGCAACCTGGTGTGGTGGGAGGTGTCCCTGCCCAGGGCAGGGGGGTTGGAACTCGATGGTCTTGAAGGTCCCTTCCAACTCTAACCATTCTATTATTCTATGATTTTGTATAAAAACGGTTACTGGTTGGGCATCGTGGCACCAACCCCTTATTGCTCTTAACAGGGAGGGCAGCCAGCCTTCCTGGAGGGCCACCAAGCAGGAGCTTCTGGTGGTCCCACAGGACTCCCAAGGAGCAGCCACAATAACAAAACGCCTCCCTATGCTGATTGTGAGCCCTCATGACTCCATCTGCCTGTCTGTGGAGATAGAGATTCATAGTTAGAGGGCAGCTAAAGGAAATTTAATTCTCCTACTTGCACCTCCTAAATCACACAAATGTGTGATTTGCGTTCATGATGTGGGAAAATGCCCAGTTCCCTCCTACACTTTGATAAAAGTGATTAGTGCAGGAGAGTCAACTCTGCATCACTTATTGGGTGTGTGAAGTGAGATCAATTAGCTCCTTTGGTTTCCTGCTCATCAAGGAACTTTAAACCTATTGAGTACTATTGAATTTGTGTCTACCAGGAAAATGAAGAGATTTAGATTTATTCTAATAAAATCTTGTACGGAGATGAAATTAACCTGCAGGAAAAAAAATAATGAGTACTGCTTTAAAACATAATATTAATTTGAAACATGGATATAACAAAAATACTCCTTGTTAAAGCATAACTTGCCTTTTACTCTTCATTTTTTCTCCAGAGTGCACAGTGCATTTGTTTGGGGAGGAGAACAGCTTCAAAACAGCTGAAAAAGACTTATTTGTGCTCTCAGAAGGTCTTGAATGTTCTCACTTATGCCTTTTAAGAAGTATAAATCTTAGTAGTCCATATTAAATAATTTAAAAGTTACTTGGGACAAAAAAGAAAAAGCCATTCCCCACCAGTGATCCTAAAAGGAAAGTACAGAATGGAGCGAGTATCCAGGATCGCAGAGAGAGCTGGAGTTATTTATCAGACAGATAAACCATTTCTCCACAGATCCTGGAAACCCACAGTATGGCAGATAATAATCCTAGCAATAGAGTAAAATGACAAATAAAAGAGCATAGTTTCTAACAGATGCAAAAAGCCTTTGTACTCTAAGATATTTTAGCAAATAAAGTCTATTATCCAGAAACAGAGGGGGCTACAAAGAAAAAAAAGCAAATATCCACTTTTGAATTTTGAGGTTTGCAGGCGGTTATTGTTAGTCTCATTTGGGCGACCTGTGGCCACGCTGTGACCACAAACAGCCCTGGGCACGGGGTGTCCATCAGCAGCCTTGCTGTGAGAGCAGCATTCACGGGGGGTTTTTGGGGAGCCAAATCAAACATAACTTTGGCTTATGAGAAAACGATCCTCTGTTGCGTGTCACGTGTGAAATCATAAGTCTTGATCTTTGAATTTTTGGGTAGCCAGAGAAGACAACAGCTGCCCAAGTGAGTTACCACTTGGATATGGGGAATTAAAACAACTCCTACTTTAAGAACACCCCTTTTTTCAATAGAACTGCCTGACATCACACAACGGCAGCATCCGAGTGCCCTCGCCGCGGCACACGCTTTTCCCAATACGTTTGATCTTTATAACAACTTTGTCACTATGCATGGCTCTTCATAAATATTTAATTCCAATTATTCCACAGACAAAAGCACTGGGGAAGAGTCAGAAAGTGACTCACCACTTCTTAATCAGGGATGAGTGACGAGGCAGCCCTGGCGTCGCAGCGGGAGAGGGATGTTGGTGCTGATTAAATCATCTGGGGATGGATCCCACCTGCACTCGGGGACTGGGTCATCTGGTACCTCCCTGCTGCAGTTCTGGGGCTAAATCCACAGTTCCTCTAGTTCCTTGCAGTTGTTCTTTGTGATTTTTAAAAACTTTTTTTTTTTTTTTCTCCACAGCAGCAACCAAACCCCTCACTTCTGGCATGGAAAGAGAGCAAGAAGACACGTGACTTCTTTCTCGTGTACCACCTGCATGAGAGAAGTGCACATAGATCAGAGCACTGGAGGTTCGAGCTTGTCTTCATAGTTAATGTCTGACCCTGGGAGCACTTTTCTGTCCATGCTCAAACGTCAGAACTGCCAACCTTCTGGGCACTTGGTTTCCCACAAGCTTACAACAGAGAGAGTGCTCGTACCTGTTTAGGAAACAGAAATACATTTTATTCAAAATATCTTGTGGGGTAGGAAAAAAGTCCGTCTTCTACCATCAGCTGGAGAAAACAAGCACAACTTGTGTACTCTAAACTGGCACAAATCACTTTTTTTGGCAGTAAAATAATGGTAAAAAACATCAGGAGCAATTTATTTCAGCTTCCAAGAGCTTTAACCATGATATCATGGGTGGAAATAAGAAATAAAAAGTGATCACACATTAAAATAATTGATAGCTGATGAAACACTTTGTGCAAGGTACAGCCATTCCTGTGTCCTTCTGGTGTCATTTAATTGACTTCTGTTTATGCTCACGTTTTTCTGGAATTTGTTTTCATTGATTTGGTGGCCTATAGTAAATTCATCATTTTCAGTTAATTGCAGGAAGGTCTTAAAATAACACCAAGCATTAGGTTTACCTTTTGAGCTTGGCTGGTTGAATGAGAGCAGGAGCACTAATAGCTGTGGAGGTCCTGCAGGAAAAAATGGTGAAAAAACATTTTTTCTGAAATGACACTTTCCAGCTACAGCCCCTTTGAGGTCCAGTTGTCTACAACCTGCCTGGAGGATGACGGATCACCCAGCAACCAGCTTCTGCCCACGGGTGTCAGAAGCCTGACTTTGTCCTGCTCTTTTGGATGCCCACATGTGCATGTTTGTGTCCTGCAGGGATGAGGGAGGGATTAATCCGCAGCAGCAGTGCAGCAGCTGCTCCACAACATCAGCAAAATTTCTTTGCACAAGCAAAATTTCCCAAGGGTAGACACATCTGATGTGCTCATGGTCACCTGGGTTGCTCCAGTTTCTGTAACAGGTGGAGTTTCCTCAGGACACAGGGTTTTATGTCCAGGTATTGTTCTGCTCCCATGAGGGCTCCTGTCCTATGCCACTCCATCCCATGTCACCCTACTCCACTCCACCCCACCCCAACCCATCCCACTCCATGCCATCCCATCCCAATCCCACCCCTATCCCATCCACAACCACCCCATTCCATCCCATGGCATGCTCTTGAAAATGGCTTTAAGATGGTTTTAGCCATCTTTTCCCATAGTTTGTGAAAGTTTCCACTCTCTAAAACAATATTTTATTGAAAAATGGAGATGCAAAGGACTGCTGAAAAATGAGTAATCATCTGTACGTCAGTCTCCTTGGCTTATCCTCATTACACAACACTTACCTTTCCTGCATATGAAGATGTTTCTCGACATACTCCTGCATCAGATTCTACCTTCAAACAGAAGTTTAAGGAGCAGCCCAGGAAATAAATAAAAATATGTTCAGGTGAACCTTGCCAGAGTAACTGCATATTTCTATTTTGGGATGAGCTATGTTCCCAGTTGCAGCACTACCCTGGAAGTTACGGCTGTTGGGTGACAGTTAGTGTTATGAATTGCCTTCGCAGGTCTTTCAAGCCTGGAGGATGATGTCAATCCTCAGGGAAAGTGCTGAAGGGTAAATTCAAAATCAGCTCCTGTTTCCATTTTAAATGCAAAGCACCTTCAGCGTGCGCAACTGCACACCGAACGAGCCTCCGCAATCCGGTGGTGGTAGTTGGTCCTACCAGCTTTTCTCCTGCACCTGCACCAAGAGCTGGCCATTGCAGTGCCGAGGAGTTGACCCATCTGCTGAGGGTCCACCACGGCGTCACTCATGGTGATGCGAGCACCCAACGTGGGGATGCTCCCGGTTTTGGGAGGAGGGTGTAGAGTGTTCACCCTGAAGTGGGCTCACTCATGCACCATCCTGAGCTTTCTTTGTAGCCCCACTGGGCCACTAAGACTAACCAGTCAACCAAGAATAACCCTCAGAATAAAACCATCCATATCCCTTCCAAAACATATCAAAAAATGTGATGCTATGGTTTATGAATGTAACTAATATTTTATGACCCTGTCATTAGCGCGTATGCCTGGTGTGTCTTCAGGCTACCGTGACAGCTCACATGGTGCATAAAGAGAAGTGCAAACCCTTCAGTGTGGATTAAGCCTTCACATGCAAATTAATCCGTTGTTTCTTTTATATCCACTAAAACCCTTATTTAGTTTGACGCTGTAATTTCACCAAGACTTGCTATATACTGTGGTGTGACCTCAACGGAATGGCCACAAAAATCAAAAGAACATTACCCACTTTGGATGAATTGAAAATACAAACATTTCCTTTCCTGGCAACATTTTGGGAGGCTGTTTTACTGGCCGAGAGGGTGGCAGCTTCGGGGACAGATGAGGGTATCACCTTCTGAGGGGCCGGTGGCTGGCAGCAGGACCAGGCAGGGAAAAAAACTTTACATCTGATTGTTAAAACTCCTCTTTGGCTCAGGGAAAGGCAAACCCGAAGGAGGAGGTGGGTTTCAAACGGTGACTTTGCTCCCGGATGGCTTGAAGCCACCAAAGGAAGGGGTTCCCCGAGCATCCCGGTGACACTTCCCTGCCCACCCCGTGTCCTCGCTGCTGCCCGAGAGGTGGAAATGCAGGAAAAGCACCCTCTGCCCCTCCATCTCACACACACTCAGGTTCCCAAAGCCCTGTGAGATGCGAAGGAGGACAGTACGATGGGCAGTTGAGACACCGCTGCTCCGGTCCCCGAGTCTGGGCAGAGCGGGAGGAGGGGCTATAAATAGCTGCTGGAGAGGAGAAGGCTGTTGTGCTCAACGCCAGTTTTATGATGCCGAGGTGAAGCCGGGATGAGTCACTCCTATAACTTACATGGGCATGACACAGACTTCTGACATTCAATATTTTCTTTTTTTTCCTCATCGAAACTTGTAATTACCCCTGGGGAGCTGGGATCCGTTTTGTTTTCCCACCACCCACCCCCTGTGCCTTTGCCACCGTTGGTGCCCGTTCTCCTGACACCAAGGATCCATCTGGGTGCTCTCCTGGCCCCTCGTTGCTCTCGGAGCCGAGCACTCACAGGATTTACAGATCTCAAAAATCAGGGCGGAGGGGAAAAGCTGGGCTTTTTCATCCATAGAGCAGACCCCATCCTGCCCCTGTGGCTTTGTTAGGTCTTGAAAGTAGCACTGCCTAATTTTATTAATAGTGGCCAGTTTAAGCAAACTGAAGCACAAGCAAGGAAAAATATTCTTCATTCTTCCTTTTTTTTTTCTTTTTCCCCCCAACTTCACCCCTCTTTTTTATATGAATACTCACAGAAATGGTATATGCTATGGTATTTTTCTTTCTTTCTGTGGGTGTACATTTATACCTGCACACACAGAGATATATGTATTTGGGCAGTGGCACAAAGCATGGTCCCTGCAGACGTGTGGTGTGGGGGTGTCCTGGGGGGAGGACGGGAGCAGGTGGGATGGAGAATGGCGATGGCCAGTCCAGGGGGACTCTGTCCTCACCCACCCCACGCAGAAACAGCCCATCACCCATGTGTCCCCAGTGTCACCATCGATGTCCCTGGCATGGGAAATCCACGGAACCACCCGCCCCGGGCCCCACCATTGCTGCCCTGAGACAGGGGATGGGAAAAGTGGGGTGACAAGTGACAGGATGGCACTAGGAACCAAACCCTCTGGACACATAACCCCTGGATTCATTGGGGCACCAAAACACCCTGGGGAGCATTTTTCAGACTCAACACCACAGGCTGAGTTCTCATGTCCTTTGAGGACCCCTAATGTCCCTATAAAAAATGCGTTTCCCCCATTTGTAAATGTTTGCTTTCATAGAACCATAGGATGGTTAGAATTGGAAGGGACCTTAAAGCCCCCCCAGTGCCACCCCCTGCCCTGGGCAGGGACACCTCCCACCACACCAGGCTGCTCCAAGCCCCCTCCAACCTGCCCTTGAACCCCTCCAGGGATGGGGCAGCCACAGCTTCTCGGGGCAACCTGGGCCAGGCTCTCACCACCCTCACACCAAACAAGTTCTTCCCCACAGCTCAGCTCCATCTCCCCTCTTGCAGGGTCAAACCCTTCCCCCTCCTCCTAGGGCTCCCCTCCCTCATCCAGAGTCCCTCCCCATCTCTCCTGGAGCCCCCCTTCTTTAGGGACTGGAAGGGGCTCTGAGGTCTCCCCGGAGCCTTCTCTTCTCCAGGCCGACCAGCCCAACTCTCTCAGCCCCCCCTCCCAGCAGAGGGGCTCCAGCCCTCCCAGCATCTCCATGGCCTCCTCTGGCCCCGCTCCAACAGGTCCATGTCCTTCCTTTACCAGAGAGGTGTTCATTTGGTGTCAAAGAGATGAAGATTTGAGCTTTTTTGAGCTCGGGATTACCTTCTTACTGCCTGCTTTGGGGTCAGAGGAAGGTCCTGGCCCAGCTGGAGCACCTGGTGGCTGTCTTCCATCACAAGGAAAGGGAAGAAAGAGGCAACTGGAGAGGATGGCAGTTTTTTACCACACGTGGAAATATAGAATATTTCATTTGCCTCATCAGCCTTGAAGACAAAGCTTCCCAGCAAGAAAATATCACTGGTCATGAAGCCTGGACTGTATATTGCTTTAAAATAACCTCTTTTTTTGTTGATTGTAGGAAGGGGCACCTCCCTGAGAGAAGCACCCCCTGTGCACCCACCGTCGTTCCCTCCTGCTCTTGAGTCCAACGTGTCCCCAGGCTCAGGGGTGGAGGGGGAGGACAGAGCTTGGATGAGCCCTTCCTTTCTGTCTGCTGGGGTGGGTCATCTTCATCCCACATCTTCAATGGGGAAGTTTAAAAATATAGTTAAAAAAATAGTTTAAAAATATAGTTTAATAAAATAGTCCCGGGGGTTTGTTTTCCCATGGGTGTTGGGGCAGGAGGAGCGGGGAGGGCTGCCGGGGTTTCCGAGCTCTGTGTTGGGCACCGAAGAGGCTGCAGGGCATCAGCTGAGGCTCTCACAGCCCTGGCAAAGATGATGTTAATAAATGATGAAGAAGCAGATTTCAGGTGTATCCCTGGTGGGCAGAACCTGCGAGACGGGGGGGATGGGCTTCGGCAAATCAGTTCAATTTTCTCTGCCTCTTTATCCATGAATGATGGATCAAAAAAACCCATAGTTCTTTTGTAAAGTGCCTTGTAATACCCATTACTAGTAATACCTGCTACTGTAAAATGCTCTGTGAGAAGCATGCTGTCCTGTTATCCATGGTCCTTTTTTTACCTAGGACATTCATGATAATTTTGCATTCCCAATAATGCTGCCTATTTTAAAGGACGTTTAAAAGCTTCTTTTTTCTCATTCTCTATAGAATTGTCCTTTTGAAATGCTTCTTTCCTTACAGCAGGGTATTAGAGTGCTGTGTGCATCAAGGATACTATTGACATATTCCGCGGGATATTTTTAGCAGAGTGGAAAAAAAAAAAAAAGAAATCTTGAGAAAGGTCAGTTCTTTCACTGTGCTAATTAAATTGCAGTGGAAGGAGATTATATCACGACGGTGACCAGCAAGCAGGCCAGAACGTGGGGCGGCAGCCGGTCGCCTTTGTGAGGAGGGCTGGCAGAGGTGGACAAATAGGCTGACAGATCGCCCTGAGTCATCTGGCAGGAGATTTCTTCCTTTGATGTTTCCATTTCTCGGAGCAGGGCAGGCAGGCGGATCTCGGAAAAAGAGATCATTTTCCATCCCCTTTTCGTTGTGTTTCCTGTGAGCCCTGCACTGGTGCTCTGCGTTAGTGGGACCTGCCGATAAGGGGACGCGCGCCGGGTGACGCCTGTTGGGTGCAGCCACCAACCACCCTGCGATGATGGACAGTCCGTGGCCAACACAGCTCTGGAAAAGCAGCTAGGGTTCTCTGAATAAACAAGGAGATGGTGATTTCCCTCTCCAGTGTCTCACAGCCTGTCTGGGGTTCAGGAGTCCTGGCCAAACCCACACGTGTCTCCATACCACAGCTTCCCCAAGTTTACTGGGTGGTAGCACACCCAGCTTCCAAGCTGGTCACCACTTCACTTGTCCTCTTCCCTCTGCCACCCGACTCACTGCCTCCACCACTTTACATTTCCAAAATGCCTGGGAGAAGCTCCAGTTTGGGGGTTTTCCTCTTTCCTTATGCAGAGCCCTGGCTGGTGGCTCCTCAGGAAGCACCCACAGCCAGAAAGCAAAGCCAGCAGCTCCACAGTTGGCACCAGTGGGTCTGGTCACCTGTGGTCTGACTGGTGCCAACCGATGGTGGTGCTGGGCTATGCCATCATCTCTGCCATCCTCCATGCTCCTATCTCTTGCCCAAACTGTCTGCAACTCTGCCCAGCCACCTTCCCACTCCTGTGCCCACCGGTGACTTCTCCAACATCCCTCCCGTGGTCCTGCTGTGACCACCTGGATCAGCATTGCTTTCTTCATCATCTCTGGCTGGGGAATGAGCAGAGACTCATTTTTCCCCAACATGTTTACTGAGCTCC
Organism: Calidris pugnax; assembly: GCF_001431845.1. Taxonomy (NCBI): domain Eukaryota; kingdom Metazoa; phylum Chordata; class Aves; order Charadriiformes; family Scolopacidae; genus Calidris; species Calidris pugnax. The sequence goes on from NW_015092476.1 coordinate 757,810, forward strand.
TGCAGAGCCCGGTGGTAGTTTAGCAAAGATCTTTGTGGATAATGACAACTGTGGTTGGTGACCAGTCAATGGCACAAGGACTGTCCACCCTGGGGACTGCCACTTTCCAAGTGTGAACTCGTCTTGATGCTTCCATGGGCAGACAGCACAGGCCAGAGGAAACAGCCTCAAGTTGCGCAAGGGACAGTTTAGGATCGATATTAGGAAAAAATTTTACACTGAAAGGGTTGTGAAGCCTTGGAAGAGGCTGCCCAGGGCAGTGGTGGAGTCACCATCCCTGGAGGGATTTAAAAGCTGGGCAGACGTGGTGCTGAGGGACGTGGGTCGGTGGTGGACTTGACAGTGTTGCATGGAGTTGGACTCAGTGATCTGAAAGGTCCCTTCCAACCTTGGCAATTCCATGATTTCATTTTGTGATTCTAGGTTGGCTGGGATGGGTCTGTTGGGTGGGGGGCTCCACCCTCCGGGGGGAAACTGTCACCGACTTTCAAGATATGGATTTTAATAAATATCCGCACAAAGCATGAATTACTTCTTTAAATACAGCAATTAAGAAGATGGAGGAGGGGAGGGAGTAGCCCGTGTATCACGTTATGTGTCACACTCTTTACGAGCATTCCCAGGGTGGGTGTGATGAATCCATGAGCAAATGGGTCTGTAGAAAAGAGATCACCAGGGTCAAACCCAGGTGTGACAGTCACAGACCCAGCAAAGGGAGGGTACGGTTGAGGATCCCAAAGGGGTTGACTGGGACTTCATTTGGCAAGGTTAGGCTTAGCATCATTAATTACTTATGAAATCCTTGAACGTGTTACGTTTAAATTCTAATTAACTGCCCCCATCTGGTGATGGCTTTCAGAGCTGCTGACAGCACGTCTCCACCCTCCTGGGCTCAGGCACAGAGGAGGCTTCCGAAGGAGGTGCCTATGGGTGAGATTTTGCCCCGAAGCCAGGGAGCATCACCCAGTGTCACGCTGGTGCCTCTGTCCCCTCCGGACACCCTCTGGTAGGCTTTCCAGGCGGGATGTGCAGAAGAATCACAGCCCAGCATCTTGAGAACCTTTCACAGCAGCGATAATTACATGGTGAAATGCAGACTAACAAGCTGCATCTACTCGGTATTAATGATTAATGATCTGAGCTTTCTTTAGTCCTTGCTTCCCTGCAGGGCAGCAAATTTCACCAAAATGGTGCTTCAATAAATGCAAAAAAGTGTGAAACACAGCCTATGCAGAGTTTACCTATAGAAATAAGGTTCTTGTTCTTCTTCCTCGTTGTGTGAGGCAAAGCACAGATGCAGACTTGCCACCACCCATGGTACAAACCCCGCTGTGCTGTCCCTGGAGGGGGTTACCCCCACCTCAACAGCTCTTTCCCACTGTCCTCCTGATGTTTCTCATATGGCTGAGATGGTGCTTCCTGGATGCTCTGTGTCACACCACACAGAGGACTCACATCCCAGCTCCTTCTCTGTGAACCCCATCCGTGGTGTTACTTCCTACAGCAAAGACGTGGTGCTTGACCCACCCTTGGTATGGACCAGCTGTATCTGGTGGACCTTCCCTCTGAACCGTAACACACAGGGATACACCCTCTACTCGCTCTTCCGACCCCCTTGGCACCCATCTCCCATCTGCCCATGGAGGGTGGGCTCCTCTCAAGCTCCTTGATGTGGTTGTACAGGTGGCAGAAGTCAACAAGCTTAAACAGCAGACAGAGGTAGGGATGTGGACGGCCAGTCTGCTGGTCCAGCTTGGTTTGTTTCCACATCCAGGTTGCGAGCCTTCTCCAAAGGCTCAAAGGACAAGCCCTTCTGGCCACCCAGAGCTTCTGACCTTGGCTTGCTTCCAACTCAGTGGGCTTCTTCAACAGGCATGAAGAGCAGCCTCCTCAGTTGAAATTGAGAGACCTTCTTTCCCTTCAGTCACCTTTCCAAAAGTTTCCCCAAGAATGGGTGCTTTTTCAGTTGTCACCCAGTCAGTGATCACCCTTCCATAATGGGACCTCAGTCCCCCACCATCATGCCACCCAGTCTCCACAAGGTGTGCACCTTCTTTAACTAGGTGTTCTCTCTGTCCTTGGTCTTTTCTTCTTTACAGGGCTTTTATGAAGTCCTCTTGTTTTATCACTTACCTGTTTAGCTGTTGTAGACAGAATATGTTCCACAACCAGCTTGTTGATGTTCTTACCCCCCTCATACTGTTGATCCAGCTTTAGCAACAATCCAGCCTCCTCCGATCAAAGTTACACACAGATGCCATGGTAAAGAAGGGGAAATGCAGTTTATCAGAGTATGTAGAACATGGGTTAGTGTGAAAACACTGTGCAGCCATCCCTGTGGAGCCTCTGGCAAGCCCACTCCTTCCATGTCACACCTCTGGTAGACAACGTGCCTGCTGAGGTTTGTTTGGGTCACCATCGCCATGGACCAGAGCAGGGGGAGATTCAGTCCCTCGTTCAGTGTGATGCCATTTTAAGGAGAGTTGCGACTTCAGAGCAAGCCTCAGTCTCTCTCTGGGTCACCTGTGTTGAGCACTGACCAGAGACAGCAACGCCAGGCCCTCCTGAAAGCCCATGAGCTCGTGTAGCACCTTGAAACTGGGTATGAGCTCTAACCATAAACGCAACCAAACCTTTCAGCTGGGGGATTGCTGGTTATTTTTTGTGAAAGCTACTTGGAAACACTACTCTTTCTTACTTTCCTTTAAAAGCCACAGCATGGAGTATTTTATTTGTCTGACCCTGGACCTGATCCACAGTGATGGGTCGTTGGTGAAGGCACCCAACCAGCCCAGCTCACCTGTACCAGCTCTGTGGGAAATGGTACACACCCTCAGACCTCCCTGACAGGTCCAAGTTAATCATTGGGACCCTCTTTGAACAAAAAAAAAAGGGTGGGAAAAAGGAAAAGTGGTGTTTCTGAGCTCAGAGAGACCTGGGTCCCCTGGGTCAGACAGGCAGGAGGTGCCAGAGCTGCCTCATGCTCCAAATTTTGGAGTTCCCTTGAGCGTCCTGGAGGAGAGGAGGATCCCTCCTCTCCCGGAGCACAAACCCTCTGGCCAGGCTGGCTCCCTGGCTGGGATATCTGCATTCTGGAAATACGCTGAAGGTTTCTTATTATGTCGTTTCTGTGGCTGTTTGTGTGAGTAAATCTCGCAGTCAGGCGACGCGTGAATAGTTTGGCACATATAATTTACTCAATGTATGCAGATGTGGTGTCCTGAATACTAAGCACCATGCTCTCATCAATGAAAAGGGCTGATTTTAAATGCTTGCTTTTTTTTTTTTTTTTTTCCCCTTTTCCTTGGCAGTTGGGGTTATATGTAAATCTTGCACTTGCGTGCATGTTTCAAATAAACTGCTCTGTTGCTTTTGGTTTTTCTAAAGAAATAATCTATCCAGACTTGCAATGAGGAACTGGCCTCAGAAGTGAGATTCCAAGAGGGAATATGAGAGGAAGAGACAAGGCAGCTCCGGGCTGCCTGAAATGGATGTGTAATCTCTTGCCCAAAGGCTCTAAGAAGTGTTCTCCGTGTGACAGCCCCACCAGCCTTTGGGGCCACAACACTCAAGCTGTTTTCAGCCCCTGGAAGACCGTCCTGAGTCTCTGTCACTCACATCCTGTCCTGTTCATCATTATCAGTGGCACTGCCATTAACACGGCTGTGAACAGAAGTAAATCCAGGGGATGAATGGAGAGAAAAGAGACAAAAACCAATTCAACACGTTTCTTGTGGGAGCCTTGGTCTTTGTGTTCACTTGCTCTCTCTCTCTAATTCCATTCTGGGATCATCCCCTTGGATTTATCTGGTGGCCCCACGTGCCCTTGGCTCAGCATCCCCAGAGGATGGAGCCTGATGTCCTTGCTCGAGGATGCCCCTCGCTGTGGCTACCAGCAGTGAGATGGGAGAAGCCCACGGGCAAACTCTTGGCCCCAGAGGTCCGAGGCTCTGCTCCCATGGCCATGCCTGGTGACACTTCTTCTCCCCATCCCTTGGAGCAGCCAGAAGCGTGTTTGCATCCACGCTGAGAGACGGAAGGTGTTTAGTATGCAGAAAGCTTCTCTTCTCTTTTTTTTTTTTTCCTTTTTTTCCTTTTTTTTTTTTTTTTTTTTATTATGGGGCGGGGGGGACAGGGGCCCCCGGTGAGT
>NW_015092476.1:762032-781208 GCF_001431845.1 Calidris pugnax
TTTATGAAGTCCTCTTGTTTTATCACTTACCTGTTTAGCTGTTGTAGACAGAATATGTTCCACAACCAGCTTGTTGATGTTCTTACCCCCCTCATACTGTTGATCCAGCTTTAGCAACAATCCAGCCTCCTCCGATCAAAGTTACACACAGATGCCATGGTAAAGAAGGGGAAATGCAGTTTATCAGAGTATGTAGAACATGGGTTAGTGTGAAAACACTGTGCAGCCATCCCTGTGGAGCCTCTGGCAAGCCCACTCCTTCCATGTCACACCTCTGGTAGACAACGTGCCTGCTGAGGTTTGTTTGGGTCACCATCGCCATGGACCAGAGCAGGGGGAGATTCAGTCCCTCGTTCAGTGTGATGCCATTTTAAGGAGAGTTGCGACTTCAGAGCAAGCCTCAGTCTCTCTCTGGGTCACCTGTGTTGAGCACTGACCAGAGACAGCAACGCCAGGCCCTCCTGAAAGCCCATGAGCTCGTGTAGCACCTTGAAACTGGGTATGAGCTCTAACCATAAACGCAACCAAACCTTTCAGCTGGGGGATTGCTGGTTATTTTTTGTGAAAGCTACTTGGAAACACTACTCTTTCTTACTTTCCTTTAAAAGCCACAGCATGGAGTATTTTATTTGTCTGACCCTGGACCTGATCCACAGTGATGGGTCGTTGGTGAAGGCACCCAACCAGCCCAGCTCACCTGTACCAGCTCTGTGGGAAATGGTACACACCCTCAGACCTCCCTGACAGGTCCAAGTTAATCATTGGGACCCTCTTTGAACAAAAAAAAAAGGGTGGGAAAAAGGAAAAGTGGTGTTTCTGAGCTCAGAGAGACCTGGGTCCCCTGGGTCAGACAGGCAGGAGGTGCCAGAGCTGCCTCATGCTCCAAATTTTGGAGTTCCCTTGAGCGTCCTGGAGGAGAGGAGGATCCCTCCTCTCCCGGAGCACAAACCCTCTGGCCAGGCTGGCTCCCTGGCTGGGATATCTGCATTCTGGAAATACGCTGAAGGTTTCTTATTATGTCGTTTCTGTGGCTGTTTGTGTGAGTAAATCTCGCAGTCAGGCGACGCGTGAATAGTTTGGCACATATAATTTACTCAATGTATGCAGATGTGGTGTCCTGAATACTAAGCACCATGCTCTCATCAATGAAAAGGGCTGATTTTAAATGCTTGTTTTTTTTTTTTTTTTTTCCCCTTTTCCTTGGCAGTTGGGGTTATATGTAAATCTTGCACTTGCGTGCATGTTTCAAATAAACTGCTCTGTTGCTTTTGGTTTTTCTAAAGAAATAATCTATCCAGACTTGCAATGAGGAACTGGCCTCAGAAGTGAGATTCCAAGAGGGAATATGAGAGGAAGAGACAAGGCAGCTCCGGGCTGCCTGAAATGGATGTGTAATCTCTTGCCCAAAGGCTCTAAGAAGTGTTCTCCGTGTGACAGCCCCACCAGCCTTTGGGGCCACAACACTCAAGCTGTTTTCAGCCCCTGGAAGACCGTCCTGAGTCTCTGTCACTCACATCCTGTCCTGTTCATCATTATCAGTGGCACTGCCATTAACACGGCTGTGAACAGAAGTAAATCCAGGGGATGAATGGAGAGAAAAGAGACAAAAACCAATTCAACACGTTTCTTGTGGGAGCCTTGGTCTTTGTGTTCACTTGCTCTCTCTCTCTAATTCCATTCTGGGATCATCCCCTTGGATTTATGTGGTGGCTCCACATGCCCTTGGCTCAGCAGCCCTGGAGGATGGAGCCTGATGTCCTTGCTCGAGGATGCCCCTCGCTGTGGCTACCAGCAGTGAGACGGGCAAAGCCCACGGGCAAACTCTTGGCCCCAGAGGTCCGAGGCTCTGCTCCCATGGCCATGCCTGGTGACACTTCTTCTCCCCATCCCTGGGAACAGCCAGAAGCGTGTTTGCATCCACGCTGAGAGACGGAGGGTGTTTAGTATGCAGAAAGCTTCTCTTCTCTTTTTTTTTTTTTTTCTTTTTTTTCTTTTTTTTTTTAATTAGCGAGCTGGAGAGCATGGTGACACCGAGCAGCTATTATGCCACAGCCCGTCAGCTGTAGCGCTGGCAGGCGGGTTGTGTCTTGGGTTTGCTGATAGGAACCTGGCACAAAGAACATCTCCCGCCCTCATCCTCCTCCCCTGAGCCAGCCCCATGGCTTGGGGGATGGAACAGGGCTCGGCCACGATGGCCATCACAAGCCACCAGCTCTGGCCGGGGAGCCAGGAGAGTGGGAACAAGACCCCGGGGCTGACTTCTAACTGGGGAGACAACCAGACGTTTGAGAGGAGATAGCTGCAATTAGGATGAGAGGCACTACAGAGATCAAGAGAAAGGCTTCTCAGGAAGAACAAGCTGGTGCTTCTCTTGGGGGGAGCGTTGGGGGCGGGGGGAAGGCAGCCTGCTCGAAATGGACCGGACGTAACAATCAGACACAAAACTCAACGCACGGGCAGAAACCTTCTCCTCCTTCCAGCTCGCAACTGATTTCAATGGAACCAGGGCTCATCAAAACCAGGAGTTAATATTATTATTCTGGCACCTTGCTTAGCAATAAACAACTGTTATTTTTCTCTTACAGTCACGTTGGGAACATCATTTTAAAGTACTTGTGAAATCCTCAAGGATTCATGGAGGGAGCATGGGGCCCCTGCAACTTCTGAGAAGGACGAGGCAACATTTAGAAACACAGTGATGGAAGTTAATGGTCCATGGGGCAGCTGCTGTCCTGGGCCATTGTCCCAGTGTGACAGTGGAGATGCTGGTGGTGACCCCACGTGGGTCATATGTGGTTTCCATCCCTCATTTTCTTCCTTTGCCTGCACCTTTCCTCTCAAAGAGTGGTCAAACAGCCCGGATACTGAAAGGTCTCAGAGGTTGTGCTCACCCCGTGCTCACACCAAGGAACAAGGGAGCAGAACAAGAGTTAACCATTTGACATGGTAGGTGACAAGTGAGATCAGGGCTATCACCAAAATTTGTGGTGAATAAACTTTTCCCTCAGTCAGCAGCAGAAGGCGTCCTCCACCAGCACAAAGCTCTCGTTGGAAAACTCACCTCACCTTTCTTATTTCCTTCCAGGGGTAATTTTAGTCACCCACGTGTATAACACGATCTGCAGGTTGCTGACATCTGTAATTTTCTGATGCCCCCTCAGTCGTAGCACAGCTTGGATGTGACCTGCTCACCCGCAGGAAGCTGGAGATGCAATTTCAGGCTTTTGAAGAATACTGCTCCAGCACATGCTGAATGCAGAGGCAGCTGACATTTCCCCAAAAGTTACTTGCAAGCAGCACTAATGATCCTATTATTCTGAATTTTTTTGACTGGCATCAATGCTTAAAAAAAAAACCAAAAAAAACCCCACAAAATGAAGACAATCTGGAGAAGGTTTTGCTGGAAATGTCGAGCGGGGCTCGGAGCCGTGGATGTCCAGGTCACAGGAGAAGGGAGCCCAGCAGCTGAATTCCTTCTGACAGCCCTCCCGGTGCAGCAGCACTGAGCATCGTAGAAAAGCAGAGGTTTCCAGCTCTAAAAATAAATTCAAGCAAGAGCATCGTGCGAGCATCTGTGCGGCACAGAGCAGCAGCAGCAGCAGCTTCCCTGCATCTGCCCAAAGCTCCGACTGGAAGGATTCAGGCCACCTACCGCCTTTCGGATATTGTTTAAATTGAAACCCTCAAAACAAGCAGCCAGCAAGTGTTTTGACATGAAAAACTTGCCTTCGGGGCCTTCCGCTTTTTCACATGTGATTTTTTTTCATTCTTCCTCCCTCCTTGTACCTTGTTCTCCAGCCCTCATTAGTCCAGCAGCGCTGGGTCCACTCGCAGACAAGGAGACAGAGAACAGTCTTGATCCTCATCTATTTCACATCAAAGGGAAGGGAAAAAGAAGACACAAGAACATCACCCAGATGGAGCACAATGGATCCTTTCTTTTTTAAAAAAAAAGCCAGTATCAAGAAGGTCTGTGTGTTAGATGAGTGCAGCAGGTAGAAAATGTTTTAAAAAAAAGAAAAGCCAGTATCAAGAAGGTCTCTGTGTTAGATGAGTGCAGCAGGTAGAAAATGGTCTGACAGTTACGCGGAGCCTCAAGCAGAGACCCCAAATCCTTGTCCCCACAAGGAACATCCCCACAGCAGACCCGGGGAGGGGTTATCGGGGCACTGATGGCAGGCAGGGGCACACAGGCTCCTGAAAACCTGCTGGCGTCCTTCCTGCTGCCTCCCCAAGGCATGGGGAAGGGGGTTTCTCTCCAGAGTCTTGGGCCACCAGGGAAAAAAACAGGCGGGATCGCTACCAGTGACACAGCCATGAATTTTCCCAGATTTAGGTGACATCTTTCCTTTGATTAAGAGACACATTTGGAGGGGCAAATCAAAGCCATGTCGCCTTTTCCCCAAAATGATGCCAATGTGATTGTAGACAGAGATGAGAATTGACATATCTACTGTATTTGGTGCTGGGAGGGCTGGAGCCCCTCTGCTGGGAGGGGGGGCTGAGAGAGTTGGGGTTCAGCCTGGAGAAGAGAAGGCTCCAGAGAGACCTCAGAGCCCCTTCCAGTCCCTCAAGGGGCTCCAGGAGAGATGGGGAGGGACTCTGGATGAGGGAGGGGAGCCCTAGGAGGAGGGGGAAGGGTTTGACCCTGCAAGAGGGGAGATGGAGCTGAGATGTGGGGAAGAACTTGTTTGGTGTGAGGGTGGTGAGAGCCTGGCCCAGGTTGGCCCGAGAAGCTGTGGCTGCCCCATCCCTGGAGGGGTTGAAGGGCAGGTTGGAGGGGGCTTGGAGCAGCCTGGTGTGGTGGGAGGTGTCCCTGCCCAGGGCAGGGGGTGGCACTGGGGGGGCTTGAAGGTCCCTTCAAACACAAACCATTCTGTGATTCTATATTTTATCTCCTGCCCTCAATAAAGCTTTAAGAAGATCGTTAAGGATTCATAGAAATTAAAACTGGATTTATGTTCATATGATGAACCCCCATATTCACACCCCACGTCTGTCCCCAGCTGGGCAGTGTCTGCGGTTCCCCCGTATGTCTGTTCACAGGGCACGGGGTGTTGCAGAGACCTGGGTGATTGTGGTGGTCTCAATCATGAGTGGACTCAGGTCTCTGGTTCTTCTCTGGCAGCCTGGGCCAGGCTCTCACCACCCTCACACCAAACAAGTTCTTCCCCACATCTCAGCTCCATCTCCCCTCTTGCAGGGTCAAACCCTTCCCCCTCCTCCTAGGGCTCCCCTCCCTCATCCAGAGTCCCTCCCCATCTCTCCTGGAGCCCCTTGAGGGACTGGAAGGGGCTCTGAGGTCTCCCCGGAGCTTCTCTTCTCCAGGCTGAACCCCCCAGCTCTCTCAGCCTGCCGTATTGTGGACATATGCTCACTTTTACTTGGTATTAGCAAAGTGCTCTGTAGAGAATGGGATTTAAGCGCTCTGAAAATAGTGATTGTTGTTTATCTGTAAATATCTTATCTGCCTTCTCCTCGCTTCAGAGGGCAAAGATAACTTTCTCCAAGAGGAAGAATTAAGAATATTCCAAGTAAGTTATTTCAGCGCTTGAAAACTGACTTCCAGTGGATACGAGGAGTGAAAAGCACCCTGGATTTTTGATGTGGACGCACTGTCTGGGCAGAGCACTGGCTGGCACTTGGGATGCCTGGATTTTGCTTGCCGTGCAGCGTGGTCCCTGGTAACTCGCTGCATCCCCCCATCCCTCCTGTTTCCCTCTGCATAAAAAAAGAAATAACAACTCTGTTCCTCATTGTAAAGCGTAAGCCGATGAATCATGCCGTATTAGCACTAGATCTGCTAACTTACCATTCTCCCAAAGGAAATTATGTGAGAGCGTCAGAGAACATATTAAAAAACGAAACAAAACAGGATTTCTTCTCATTATTTTATTTGCTTCTGTGCCATCAGAACACATGCCATTGTTTTCTTCAGCTGAAACAGAGCTATGATTTTTGGCTTTCTTTCCAAACCAAGAGCTGGGAAACTGGTGTCAGAAACAATGGTGGAACCTCTGCTTTGAAGAGATTTAGGGAAAAAGGGAAGGGAAGGGAAGGGAAGGGAAGGGATGGTGTCTCTGACATTTGACCCTGCTGCTGGATAAAACTCAGGGCTGTTTCCCTCTCTTTTTTCCCCTTATTTGTTGGGGTTTTTTTAGCTCAGAGAAAAGTGCCAGCCCAGAAACCCCTGCTCAGGGAAATCATTTTAGAGCTGTTTTCCCTCGCTCTCGTCTGCCTTTTGTTCTGAAATTTTCTCCAAGAACTGCTTATTCTGGGAAGTGTGATAATAACGTGAATGACGCGGTCACTCCGCGTCTTCCAGCCACCCCCTCTTGTCTCCGGAGCCGGTTGGGTTGGTGACACACGCACCGCGATAGTGCAAACAAACATCTGCTCCAGTGGGTGTGCGCTTACTCACTCCAGCACGCTTTTGAATCTAGTTGGGAATTTCCAGGCGTATATTGCTCACGCTCTTTCCAAAATAACTTTTGTAAGTATAAAGTGTATGACTTAATAATCCTTTTAATCCAGCAAAAGCTGAGCTATATCTGCTCAATCACGAGATATTTATTTCTGTCCTGGGTATTCAGGATGGAATATTTCTGTATTCTCTTCTTTTTTTTTCTTTTTTTTTTTTGACAAGTGCCAAGAGGAATTTCCAGCCTGAAGCTGGAAAGCAGCTGATTTTTGCACAGATTGTCAGTCAGCAGCACAGAGAAGGTTTAGCAGGATGGTTGTCCTGGGGAGAGAGCAGGCCGGGGCTGCTTCTCCTTGGTTGGCTCTGTCCAGAGCTTCACACAACACTGACGCACACAGGGACAATACAGTGAGTGTCCTCCAGCTCAGAGTGTGGATGCAGATGCTGGATAGTGAGGACCAGAATGACCCCATCGTGTCTCCTTCTTGGGGTGGGTGAGGGCAAGCAACAGGGGCATGCAAGCACCAGCCCAGCCACTGGGATGCTGTTGACCATGCTGGACATGCAGTTGGCCACAGTTGGCCATGCTGTTGACCATGCAGTTGGGCGTGCTGGACTCCATGTCATTGGCCATGCAGTTGGCCACGCTGGACCATGAAGCTGGCCATGCTGTTGGCCATGCAGTTGGCCATGCTGGACTCCATGTCATTGGCCATGCAGTTGGCCACGCTGGACCATGAAGCTGGCCATGCTGTTGGCTATGCAGTTTGCCACACAGTTGGCCACACAGGGCCATGCAGTTGGCTGCGCTGGCATGAATTTTGGCAGGTCACTTAAGACAGGTCTACAGCGCAGAGACCCATGGGTAAGGGTGACCCAGGCCAGTGCACATGGCACAGCCAGTGGCATCTGAATGTCCATGGCCATAAGCAATTGGTGCACACCTTCTCAGGAGGGTTTCTGAGCACCAGGTGTGTGTGCCCATTTGGTTCCTGTTCCCAAACTGCACCCAGAAGCCAGAGGGAAGGTAGCAATGCCATCTGATGAGTGTGCAAATGCCAGAGGACCTCCAAGCCTACCAGGGGTGGTAACCAGGGCTGTGTGTCTCAGCTCACTGATGGCCCAGGTTCCCATGCCCTGACTGCTGTACCTGGCATGAGAGGCAAAAGACACAGAAAAAATACCCAATTCCAGAAGTGCAGGGGCTTGTAAGAATTTGAGGTTTGCCTCTAAAGGAGGCACTGCTGAAGCTACAGGCAAACACACCTGAGGTGCATGGTAACCCAAGCAAGGCACCTCTGCCAGATGCACCGCAAGGAGAGAAGAAGACCCACCAAGAAAGAGCCCCACTCCTCCACATCACCCTTCCCAGGTGCCTGCAGGGCACCTTGAGCACAGCCCCTCTCTTGGAGCTACAAGGCAGAGGCTGATTGTCCACCGAGCCCTTCCCACTAAATAAAATTAAATTAAATGCAAGTAAAAGGAGATTATTTTTATTTCTTTATACAGAGAGTAAGCTTTTAAGTGTTTCTTGCAACAGTGAATATAAGGAATTTTTTACAGTATGGCATTTCAGCAAAGAATTCAGTTGCTGTGATTTGACTGGAAAAGAAAACCACACAAATGTTGGCAGATTAGTGGAAGGAACCTCTACTTAAAATTCAGCCCATTTCACTCATTATTCAGAGGCGGTCACTTAACAGTGGAGGCTGCCTTGGAAGTTTCATCAAAACAGTACCTTTCAGTCAAATAACAGAACTTTTAATGTGATATATTCCAGAAATATGGTGAAATAGAAAATACTAGTCACAAAGCCGTGGCACATTTTTACGGAAGAAAACCTTTAAGAGGGAAGGAGTTACAAGAAAGTGAAATGTCTACAGCAATTCAAAGATGAGCTGGTATGGCTTGCCTTCTATATTGATTTTGCTTTCTGCTTAGCAACAGGGTTTCATGCTGGTTATATAAAAATACAGAGAAACCCACAGATTTTCTCTTGCTGTTGCAAAAACACACAACACAAAAATTATTTAGGATAACCTGATCTAGAAACATTGCTGGTATTAATCTTAGATGGAGTTGTTATTAACCTGGAAGATTCAAACAATAAAAGGCAAACCCAAGTATTTGATCTGGGGAGAACTAACTGGAAGCACTTGCTTGTGTATGAAAAAGGCTTTGTCATTGATTTGATTAAATAAATCTTTGCATGGAGTCCTGTTCAAACACATCACAGACAACAGAAGACAGAAGACAAAGGAGATGGGGAGATGGAAAGCAGTTTAGGGAAGCGGGCTGTCCATAATGGCACATTTCAGAGAAGAGGGTTTATCAAACATTATATAAATTTGCAAGATAAAACAAGTATTTCTATTCAAGCAGTCCCATGCAGCTTCCCAGCGATGTTATGATATTATACTTTTTGGTCTGGGATGTTCTGATGGTAAGTAACACCCAACCTGACAGCTGCTGCAGAACTACCACAACATTCATTCGAGACGATCGGCCCCAAGTTTCCGATGCATCCGCTTTGATTTCTCTAACCTTTCATGTCTCTGTGCTAATGATGCTCGACTGAGTGTATTCCCCAGAAAGCACATTTTCGCCCGTGGCCAGACACCGTCATCCTGGAACACGCTTCGTGCTTTCCGCTGTCACCGGGATTAGGTTCTGCTTGTTGGGAGCTGAGTTGTCTCTGCTCACAGGGTCAGCCTCGTTTGCCCCACACGGTCCCCCCTCCTGCCCCCCAGCCCCACGGCGCTGCCTCATCTGCCTTTTCTGAGAGGAGAGGATGGACGATTGCTCTTCCCTGGACCTGCGGTGGTGGCTCGGGAAATCACAACACGCCTTTTGTAAGCAGGAGCAAGACATTTCTGTGATTGTTTGGCAGGAGAAAGATGATTTAGGGAAGATTTCTTTTAAGACACGCATCCTTCTCCCTCTTTTGTGGCTTCCCCCAAACACAGGGTGAGAATAAATCACCCGGTGACATTTGAAGCTGGTATTTTTATAAATTATGAAGGAAACAGTTTTTCAGATAGCTGGCAGTCACCCTGTGGCATTTAATATTAAAGGAAAGCCACAGAGCTGGGCTCAGCTTCAGTGCTCAGTTCAGTGATCTCAGTATTTGTGCCCAGGGGTGGTTCTCCTGCCTGTTTAAAGAGCTCAGTGTCTCCCTTGGTGCCCCACCAGCCCGGCTCGTGGCTCCTCGGGTCACTGAAAACATCTTCCCATCTTTAACTCCAAATCTCCTCTTCTCCTGTCTTTAACCACAACTGTTGAAAGTCCTGGCTCTCAACACGGATGACACCTTTGTGATCATTTATAGATGTTAATGGCACATTGTGGTGGGCTGACCCCAGCCAGCAGCCAGGCATCCACCCGCCTTTCACTCGCTCCTCTTTCCTGGGGAACGTGGAGAAAGAAATCAAAGAGAGGAGAAAAGACTCGTGGGCTGAGATAATGGAGTTTAGTAAGAAAAGCAAAAACCGCACAGGTAAGTAAAGTGAAATAAAGACTTCATTCACCACGTCCCATCGGCAGGCAGGTGTCCAGCTGCTTCCTGGGAAGTGGAGCCTCAGCCCGGTAAACGGCTACTTGAGAAGAAAAATGCTGTAATCACTAACATCCCTCCTTTCTCCTCCTTTCCCTGAGCTCTTTCTGCAGAGTATGATGTCATATGGCATGGGATATCCCTTTGGTCACCTGGAGTATCTCCGAGTGCCCTCCCAACCTCCATCCCAGCCTCCTCACTTTGGGGAAGGGTGGAAGAGATAGAGAAGGCCTCGACGCCGTGTGAACACCCATCAGCAATAGCCAAACCACCAGTAACACTGGTTTAGCCCCAAACACGAAGCACAGCAAGACCCAGGCAGCTTTAGGGGGCCAAGGATGTATATAAAAGAAACATGTTTCTCAGCACTCCCTTCTTGGACCTGGAAAGGTCTCTAATGAGCAGACAGTGTGGCCCCAGGCAGCACCGAGGTGGGCAGATGGACCTGTTAGATGGAGGGGGTGTAGAACCTGATGAATCTGCTGTGGAAATCCTCTGATTTTAGTATTGCATCCTTTCCTAAAATGCACTCCCTACCCCTAAAAATTGCACTTATTTTAGCTCCCACGCTGCTGAGCACGGGTGAAAACGCCCCAGGAGCAGGCGCGACGTGCTCAGAAGGGCTGGATCTGTCTTTAACAGCAGCTCTGGTCAGGGGTGAGTGATTTCCTCTGAAATGCCATTGGTTTATCATAGCTCAGCCTCAGCTCCAAGAATATTTAAAAAAGTCTTCTCCCAGCTGTCAGTGGTGCTTCAGCAGCTCAAACGCTTGCACCTTTCAAGCTGGATTTTAATCATTTGATATGAATCAGCACTCGAGCTGCCAGGCAGGAGCACACAGGTAGCCCTCCAAAGCACCTGACAGCAGAAGGGGTGGCTGAGTGTCACTCGGCAGCGCGGGGTGTTCGGCACTGACACCTGAAATACCCCCCGTGCAAGCCCAGCCCACCCACAGCCTGACGCTGCATTGGTCAGACCAACATCTTCAGACCAACATCTTCATTCCAGCCTAAGAATGCTTAGACTTAAATTCTTTCTTCACTGACAGAATCACAGAATCACAGAATCTTCTAGGTTGGAAGGGACCTTAAAGATCATCTTGTCCAACCATCAACCTAACTGACAAAAATAGACACCCACACAACAAACAAGGAGCATCATCACTAAACCAGACCTCCCAGCACTACATCAACCTGGCTTTTGAACACCTCCAGGGATGGGGCCTCAACCCCCTCCCTGGGCAGCCCATTCCAAGGGCTGAGAACCCTTTTGGTGAAGAAATTTTTCCTAATATCCAGCCTGAACCTCCCCTGGTGCAACTTGAGGCCATTTCCTCTCGTCCTGTCGCCTGTGACTTGAGAAAACAGACCGACCCCCACCTCTCTACACCCTCCTTTCAGGGAGTTGGAGAGAGCAATAAGGTCTCCCCTCAGCCTCCTCTTCTCCAGGCTGAACACCCCCAGCTCCCTCAGCCTCTCCTCATAAGACTTATTCTCCAGACCCCTCACCAGCTTTGTCGCCCTTCTCTGGACCCGCTCCAGCACCTTGATGTCTTTTTTATGGTAGGGAGCCCAAAACTGGACACAGTACTCAAGGTGAGGCAGCCAAAGCTAAGTCTTTTAAGCTGAAATAAGAATGAGGGGAATTTTCCCCCATTTGAATAAATCAGCTTGATTTCCAGCACATTTTACAGAGAGTAGGTGTATCTCCTCTCCAGGTGACTTGGGACACTGAAGGGCAGCGGGGCACCATCCCACCCGGTCAGGTGGAACACAAAGAAATGCCCTGGGAAGATGGAGGTGAAAGCCACAGGCTTGGTCTCACCCCATGTTCACCTCCCCTTGGGGTCACCACCAAAGGGAACTCGGTAGGTGATGGGCACTGCTTTCCTCTCTGCAACAGGACATCCATCACCAAGCCATCACTTGCACAGCAAGGGTGGTCAAGCATTGAAAGAGGTTGCCCAGGGAAGTGGTGGAGGCACCATCCCTGGAGGTACTTAAAAGGACACATAGAAGTGGTGCTGAGGGACATGGCTTGGTGGTGGACTTGGCAGTGTTGGGTTGGTGGTTGGACATGACGATCTTAAACTTCTTTTCCAACCTCAATTATTCTATTTTGGTCAATGACTCTTTTCCCTCACGTGTGTACGTCATGGACCCCCACACTGACTTTGGGAGAAAGCACTTGAAATGTAGTTTCTCACAGTTTTCTTCAGTGAGACTACCCTGTCCTCACACAAGAAAACCTACCTGAAATTTAAACCTAAAATCATCATTTATTTTTACTTTTTGTCACTTACTCATAAGTTCCAAAAAATGAGAAAGAGAGAAGGAATAGACGTGGTTGTTGTTTTTAAATATAGCTTTTTATATAGCTCTGAGTGGGGTTTAATCTGTTTACCCATGTATTTTCACTCTCCTCTCATGTACTCATGCTCTCTGCTCTTTCCGGTCTTTTCTCTTTTTCATCACACTTGAAATGGAACACGGAGAGGAAGAACACTGCATGAGAGCCATTTAAAAATAATTAATCAATGTACTTAGCCTTCTAAAAAGACCTCTACAAAACCGCCCCCCCTTTAAATTAAACATGTAATGAAAATAGTAATTCAGAATTCTCAGCAGTGTTTTCATCAGCGCTAAATATTATTTATGCTGTTGTTAAAATACGTCAGTGATTTATGAATTTATCAGTCCTCGCTTAGGGGTTTATTGAAGAGCTTGTTGGTGAGGACAATGAAATTCTTCACTGTAAGTAAAATATTATTAGAAGTATAACCTATAGTACCGTCTATAAAGATGTAGGGTTCAATGGGTATAGTATAACCTATAGTTCAATGGTTATATAGATTATATATAACCATCATAGCTAGTTATGTATGTATAGTTCAATGGCTATGGCGTAATCCATAAAGATGTAGGGTTCATTTTGAATTCAGAGTGTTAGGTTTTATATCTGTGTAGCTGAAGTCGACAAAGTGTTTCCCTAAAATATTTCCTTCCTTTGCTCACCTCTGTTATCTGGATTATGAGCAAACAGGACATGAACTTGCAACTTGTGCCCCCTTCTATTGCTGGCAGTAAAATACTTCGGGGGGGGTGTGGGAAGACGACTTTGTCTCTGCCCAATAATGACATTATTGCTGTTTTTCTGGGGGTTTCTGCCTCTCTCTGGCAGCCCTGCCGGTGCATTTTTTCAGGCTTTTTGCCTGAATTAGCTGGAGCCGTAGAGTAAACAGAATTAGCCGGGTTGGTACAAATGGAGGGTTGTTCGCCAACGGCTTCCTGCCCGCCCGGGAGCGTGGCGGGTAATGCCTGGTGTCATTAAGCCCCTTATTTAACCGCGCGTACGGCCGGGAGGGCATGTTTGTGTTTCACTTACACAGACACGATTAGCTGTTCTCAGCGCTCGTCTGCCGTAAAAACCCCGAGCGTGTCACGGGCTATTACCCCAGCAAATGTAATGCCCCGAAAATAAACATGCCCCGCTCGTTTGCAGGCTGTAATTGACGGAAAAACAGGTGTTTCCCATATTCTGTGTGATTGCCTACACATATGGCTTCTTTTATACTACCCTTCAATTACTTGGTAGCGCTGGCTCCTGCAGAAAAAAGAAATGGTGTTGCCGAAAAAGAGTGGGTTTCAAGAGTGTCCTTTGGTCCGCAGCCAAATTAAATATGAGCAGTGCAGCCCTTTTTAGTATTTAAATAATTAAACTGCAGCAGCTACCACATCCACTTGAGCCATCAAACTGTGTTTCCAGCCTCTCCCGTTCTAAAATGTGGTGCTCTGACTTGGCAAATTGAAGCTACATATCACAAAAATTCCCCCATTTGAATGGTGTTAACGTTCTCAAATCGGACCTTTCAAAGACAATCAGTAAAATAATATTGATACCCGCAGTGATCGTCCCCCTGTCCTGGGCACTGGTGAGGCCCCACCTCGAGTGCTGTGTCCAGTTTTGGGACCCTCACCACAAAAAAGACCTTGAGGGGCTGGAGCGTGTCCAGAGAAGGGCAATGGAGCTGATGAGGAGTCTGGAGCACAAGTCTGGTGAGGAGCAGCTGAGGGAGCTGGGGGTGTTGAGCCTGGAGAAAAGGAGGCTGAGGGGAGACCTTCTGGCTCTCTCCAACTCCCTGAAAGGAGGGTGTAAGCAGGGGGGGTTGGGCTCTTCTCACAGGACTGCATCCAGGCGGGTTTTGAAAATCTCCAAAGAAGGGGACTCCACACCCTCCCTGGGCAGCCTGTTCCAGGGTTCCGTCACCCTCACCGTGAAGAAGTTTCTTCTCATATTTGAGTGGAACCTCTTATGTTCCAACTTGTGCCCGTTGCCCCTCGTCCTCTCGGTGGGAACCACTGAAAAGAGTCTGGCTCCCTCCTCCTTCAACCCTCCCTTGAGATACTTGTAGGCGTTGATAAGGTCTCCCCTCAGCCTTCTCTTCTCCAGACTAAAGAGTCCCAGCTCTCTCAGTCTCTCCTCATAAGGGAGATGCTCCAATCCCTGAATCATCTTTGTAGCCCTACGCTGGACTCTTTCTAGTAGTTCCCTGTCCCTCTTGAACTGGGGAGCCCAGAACTGGACACAGTACTCCAGCTGTGGCCTCACCAGTGCAGAGTAGAGGGGGAGAATGACTTCCCTTGACCTGCTGGCTACACTCTTCCCTATACGACTCTTTGATTCTATAACAGGCTGGTTTTTCACTTTACAACCTGAAGTTTTGTCTTGTGAAAGCATTTAGCTCCCAACGGTGGTGTAGGACCCACTGATCTCGCAGTGTTTAAAAACAGGTGGATTTTTACAATGAGATGGGGGCAGAAACGCCAGTGGTCACTTTATAGAAGAGGTCTTCTGCAACACATTGTTATGGAATCATAGAGTCACAGAATGGTTAGAGTTGGAGGGGACCTTAAAGATCATCCAGTTCCAACTCCCCTGCCCTGGGCAGGGACACCTCCCACTAGAGCAGGTTGCTCAAAGCCCCATCCAGCCTGGTCTTGTTCTTCCAGGTAATGCACTCAGAGGAGAAATAAAAGGTGGAGGAAAGTGGTGTTCCTCACAGATGATAGCACAGACCAGGTCCTCAGCTCTCAGGGTGAAAGATGAAGGTTTTCTGCAAAATTCTACAAAACTGGCAGTGGGTTGGCAGGACAGCACGAGAGACACCCTTAAATTGTGAATGCTGGTGGTGGCCATGGGTGGCCGTGGAAGATCCCTGGCATCGAGACCTGGGTCCACCTTCCTCTTGCAGTTCCACAGCAGGGTGGCCCATAGCATCTCCAGAACCTCTTCCTCCTCCTTCCCAGGCATGCCTCTTCTGGCTTCCCACAGCCAGGGCCTGTCCTTTACACACGAAGGACGAGCAATGTTTTAACTCAGTTCAGTTACGTGTTGAAAGAAAGCTCTGTGGGTCGAGAAGAAAATGCTTAGTTTCCTTTTGCAAAAATCAAATGGGTTGACTGCACAAAGCAACATCAAAGATGAGTTTGTTCTCTGGCTTTTACCTTGTGTCTAATTCAAAATAAAATGTCATTACATAATAGCCTTCTTCAGCGAACATATTCTTTCAGAATAATAAGGTGATAAGATGACGGCATTCCCTGGAAACACTTTGATTTTTTTTTTTTTTCTGCAGATAAACTTATTTCTTTCACCTGCCTTTGGTGTTCATTATGCTCTGCTCCCATTTATCTCTGCTCCCTCGTTACCTGCCTGGGTGAGGAAGGCGGCTGCTCCTCTTCTACAGGGCATGTGAAGATGAAAGAAGGCGACTTTATTTCTTTACAGCTTCCCAGGGTGCTCTCATGGAGGTGACAGCTTCCTCACGTCCCCAGCCGCAGGGTTTCATGCCTGCACTTCCCACCTCATAATCAATATATTTCTCAGGATTCCGCCTGCCATTAGCGGGGGGAGAAGGCTTTGAATCCTCCCCTGGCATGGCAGGTTTTGCCCGATGGGGTGGTTCTGGCCGACGGGACGGGCCAGTGGCCACACGGAGAAGCCACCCAGGACCAGCTGGAGCCGAGGGCCTGTCCCATGCCAGCCATTGGTAACAGGTGTCTGGAGTGATGCCACAGCAGCTAAGCAGAGGTTTAGGCTGAAAAATAAGGATTTAAGCCTTGAGTATGAATTGCCAGCTCTAAATGTGTTCTCCTGACTAACAAGCCAGGAAATTGGGTGTCGCACGGAACTGCTCGGCTGCTCAAAACCTGCCCACCTCCCTTTTTATGTGGATGCCTTTTTTGCAGGGCAAGAAACACCAGCAGAAAAACACAGCTACGGCCAGAAACCCTTGAAAATGAGGAAGAAAAAGCCCATCGGTCCCGCTGCTGGGCACGGCAGAGCAGGAACATGGCCCTTGGCCACGGAGGGGTTAAGTTTTCACGTGGGGTGTACGAGGACATTTCCAGGATCATTTTCACCCCGATGCCCTGGAACAGGTCACCAAAGGTTAACACAAAGTTATTGGAAGTGCCCCCGTGAGCTACGTGTGCCACCGGGGGGGCGTCCAGAACACAACCAGGCGGAGACAGGTATTTATAGCTGCTGAAGAAACACGAGATTTGAGGAAGGGCTCCTGCCCCGCGGGTTCTGATTTTAAGTTCATCCACATTGCTGTAAAAATTGTTAATATTTTAATAGAATTACTGCTGAGTTACACCCTTCTTGGGTCAAAATCAGGACTGAGGAGTTCCGTTCATGGCTCCCCTGCAGGCGGTCACCGCAGTCCCTGGAGGGTTAGGATTTCATACTTGGCATTGCACGCTGGACGTCTCACCCACGTGCAAGGAAGCACTTTGCACTGGGTCTACAAGGAGACACTTCACCCTGGGAGATGCAGGAATTCCCACTCAGCCACCACACACCGAACAACAACAAAAAAAAGCCCTTTACTAACAATTGCCACCAGGTGCAAAGAGGTCCTCATCAGAACATGGGTGCCCCAGAAGCACATCTGCCTTAAATATCACGTTAAACCGAAGTTACACACTAGAAATAGTATTTTTATAATTCATCCTGGGTTTGTTTCTGATTTTACACTCAGGCAGAATGCCCACTGGGCGCACTGTGGGCTGTATAAATCTTCCACTGATAAACAACAAACCTAAATTGTTTATGGAGCGTGAAACAATCGTCTTTTGACTCCACCTGATGCTGCTGAGCAAGCTGTTCCTTTTTATCGCGCTATTATTAGCTGGGAACACAGTGGGCCGGGCAGCATCCCTCATTAATGGATGGAATAACCCAGTCTGTGCAGCACGTAGCTCCATCTCCAGACCATCTAACCAAAGCCCGGTGCAGGAGACCCTGATAAATAAACACAGGTGAATGAATTCATAGAATCATCGAATCGTCTAGGTTGGAAGGGACCTTAAAGATCATCTAGTCCAACCATAACCCAACACTCATAACACCCATCACTAAACCATGTCTCTAAGCACTATGTCAACCCGGCTTTGGAATACCTCCAGGGATGGTGCCTCAACCACTGCCCTGGGCAGCCCATTCCAAGGCTTAAAAACCCTTTCCATGTAAATTTTTTTCCTAATATCCAAACTGACCCTCCCCTGGCGCAACTTGAGGCCATTTCCTCTTGTCCCATCGCCTGAATTAATCATTTAGAAAAGCAAACTGAGGTTTCTCAAACAGTTTTGGGGATGTTCTAACCACTACTTAAGACTTGGGGATATAAATTGTTGCTGTATATACGTATGGCTCTCGTTTCAGTTCTCTACACAGATAACGTCTCCACACAGTTGCTTAACACAAAATGTGAAATTCAAGCCAAGCTGCAGTCTCGGTGATGAGAAACGAGGGGTAAAACACCCTTTGTGTTTTGAGTAGAACAGCAGTGGTTCTGGAAAGCCCACGTGGACCCTGCAGAGACTTGGCCAGACAACCACATCCCAAGGAAGCCTCCGAAACACGTTGCTAAAAACGGCACGGAGGGATCTTAAAGGCATCTGTCCAGGAAAGTGAAGAAAATAACGTTTTTTGGCAGTGAGCACCGATAAAACCGCGCAGAGACTACCATAAATTAAAAGGAAGAGAAAACACAGGTCCCATCCTCCGGCTGGACTCCGACAAGCCCTGCCCTGTTGTCACAGCACGTTGCAGAGCGTGGGGATGGACAAATGCTGGGGTGGTGCTACAGTGACATCCCGTTGGTATTCTGTCCTACACGGAGAGGTATCGATACTCTATTGGCGTTTCTGGTACACTAATTACCCACTCATCCTTCTCCCCCTCCCTCCATACACTCATATTCCTATTAATTTGGGCTCCGTGGACGTCACGGCCGGTTCTTCAGCCGCAGCTTCCCCATCCCCATGGAAAGGCACATCCCCTTGCTCTTGCAACCCTTCCCATCCCGGCACAGCGATGCCTGAGCACCAAAAAGTCAGCTTTTACAGTATTTTCCACCCCTCGTTGTTTTGCATTTATGTTTTCCATTATCTTCCTGTTTTAAAAGAGTAGGACAGGCATATCTGTCACTCTGCAACCAGCAGAAGGGAAGCGGTGCCAAATCACAGCTCTGACACCTAAAAGCAACTTAATAAAATTCCCACTTTAAAAGTTGGAAGAATCAAGCAGTGAAATATTGCGTTAACTACAAACTGCAGCTGCTAAAAGGCTCCGTCTCAGAGGCAGAAGCGAGAGCGTTTCGGCAACGTTAGGAAATTTTCAGAGGCGTTTTCTGACACGTGAGGAAGGACAATGGAACGGTAGTAGGAAAAGCTAAATAAAACAGAAGGAGCTGGGGAAACGCACATGCAGAATGAAAATATGGAAATAAAAGAGTACTTAACGCTGTGTTTGCTGGGGGAGTGCCACACGCAGACCGCTGGATGGGATTTAAACAAAAAAAAACCCATAAAATTTAAAAATATTTTAAAAAATAATTGTGGTTCAGGATAAAGGCGTTCGTGACACAATGGGGCCGGGAAGAGGCGCCAATTAAGGCAGCATACCTACGGTGCGGTGCCGGGAGCACCGGGCACGGTGCGCGGTAACCGAGCGATACCGCGCTTTTTATATTGAAAAATATAAAATAAAGCCCCCATCCCAAACGCGTGCTGTTCGCCCGGTTCCCCCGGGGTTTTTTTTGGGGGGTGGGAAAGGGGTCTGCGTTCTCCCCTGCCCCGCGGCTCGGGGTAATTACCGCTAATGAGGGTAACGACCCCAAGGCTGCGCCCTCGCC